>NC_073272.2:99648863-99951893 GCF_029289425.2 Pan paniscus | reverse complement strand
GACCTGGGTTCTCTGATCCTGATAATCCTTCCTATTTTAGTTGCACTACTTCAATTTCTGCTACCTTTGCTTTTTACAGTTGGTTAGTAGACATCTTTTAAGAATCAGTGTACATAGTGGTTAAATTTCTAGGCAGGCTCTGGAGCTAGACTACCTGTTTTCAGTCTTAGGTCTGCTATATTTTTTACCAGCTGTGTGACCTTGGGCGAGTTATCTCACTTCCATGTACCTCTGTTTTTTTTCACCTGCAAATGAGAATATTAGTAGCACCTTTCTCTTACAGAGTTGTGATGATTTCAACAGTTAATTAATGTCAAACACTTAAAACAGTGCCTCACGAATAGTAATTGCTCAGTAAACACTAGCTATTATTATTTTACTTTGATTTTATAAGAAGAGAAAAAAGTCTTCTGAAATGATGACATTCTTTAGAGGCAATTTTAGAATTGTAGCTTCTTCCACCTTGTCTGTAGTGATGCATTGAAGATAAGTGAACGAAAATATTAGCTGTATCAGCATCCAATAGTGGGAACCTCTGTGCAATGTTAAGTTTTATTATCTTTAAGCACAAATTTCTCTTCCCCTTATTCCTACCCTATTGGACAGTCTAGCCACTGTTTGCCTCATTACAGAGCCGACATCATCCTGGCTCAGAAAGATTTTTAAAATCAGATCTGTCACGGTCGTAAATTATCATTCTGTCTTCAACCCAGCAGCTCCACCTTCAAGGACTTAGAGGGCAACAGCCTGAAGGATAGTGGACATGAGGAGAGTGACCAAACTGACAGTGAGCATGATGTCCAGCGGAGCCTGTATTGTGATACTGCTGTCAACGATGTGCTGAACACCAGTGTGACCTCCATGGGATCTCAGATGCCTGATCATGGTAAGGACTGGTTGGATGTAAGTTGCAGCAATCGACTCCAAAGAACCCAAAATGTTTGTAGGCACACTATACTACTTTGCTTAATGAGTGTATTATCAAGGTGTCTACAGAGCTCACACCTCAGCAGCATCTACAGGTTTTTGAGATGTCCTGACACCTAGCCAGATTCTTCTTTGCCCTCCCTAAGTGGATCCCCTAGGTCTGTATAAAGTTCAGGCACTTTAGAAGCTGACTACATGTACATATTGCATACATTTTCTTCAATAAAACTGCACTGAGCTCATAGGAGATGAACAGATGCCTTCTCTCCAGGAATAAATGCCTCTTTTTGCTTTAGTACATGAATTCAGCTGATCAATCGAATTGCATAGAACACAGCACTAATGAGACCAAAGGAGTGGGTTTTATTTCCCTATCAGACTGGTTAGCTTTACCCAGAGTGAGACTCTGTTCTCTCACTACAGATTGTGTACTATTTACTGAGGATAGAAAATACCAAACTTCCCATTTTGTCTATGGGGCTGCTATGCCAAATCCCTCCCTCTAGCTTCCACACAAAACCATGCCATTAGTCATAGGGGAGACCAGGGTAAGAGAACGTGGCTGAGTCAATGTAAAATATTCCGTTAATGTGAAAGGCACCTCAAAGCACATGTCAGGAGTGGCATCCTCATGTATGAAGAAGAGTCTATTTCTGTGAACTCGGAACTCAGCCACACATGCTTTATCGAGAGGCACTATTTAAAACTTTGCTAGGCAGAAGCCAGGGTATAAAAACATTAGCAGAGTTCAGCTAAGGCAGAATGTTTAGATGGACTTGGGCACAAATGTCATTTTCAATATTTTACTGATGCAAACATGCTATGCAAACAGCCTGTCTTTTTCAATTAAGAAATATGAATTCAACTTGGTGGTTAGGCTCAGTGAAGCTTCAGAATGCTTGGCTATGTCTTGAGAAAAGCTAGACTCAAGCTCAGCTGGAAGCCCTACTGCTAAAAGACTTAAAAATGAGAAAACAAAATATGGTGATTATGTGCTGGTCTTCAGCTGTTTCATTTCACTGTAAACATCATTAAATGCTTTTGTTTTGGTTTTTGGAAATAAGTCCAAAGGAAAAAATGTACTATCCACAAAACAAAATGTTTTTCATGGAAAAAAATTAGTCACTGTAGATTCTATTAAATTGTCTTAATCCATCCCCTCCCCAGCAGACCCAAGTGTCAAAGTCTATTATATAGAGAGGTCACTATGAATTGTGCACTGCTGTCTTCCCTAATTGGTGAGTGGTGACATCTGCAGAGATAATACACTTTCTGGGAAACCTTACTATGACTAAAGATGAAAAAAATTAAACAGTTATATAACTGAAACAGAGACAATTTAATACTCAGAGGATTAGCAGTATGTCACAGGATGCAAACTGATATATATCATTTACTAGTTGTGTGTTTCAAAGAAATGCTTTTTCATTTATATCAAGAAAGGGTTTTAGTTAGATGCTCTCTAAAATGAAATGACTCCAGGAAAGGAAATAGTCATAATTGATTCTCACTTTATGCCTGGCTAGAACAACATCTGTTTTATTTTTTTGTCACATTTCTCTAGGAAAACAGTATCAGGGAACTGCAGCTAGTTTTTTCTGAGAGAGTGTTTCTTACAAATTGGATGTATTACATATATATGTGTGTGTGTATATATATATATATGTGTACTGTGTAGATTGGATAATAAGACGAGTATTCTTTTTTGTGAATGCATACCTAAATTTTATTTCAGCTTAGTCATTTGGGTTGAAGGTAGAGACCACCAGTCTCCATATAGGTAGAGTGACCACATAACCCAGTTTGCCTTGTATACCTCACTTTACATCTGTGTCCTTGGCATAATCAATAATGAGAATATTCTAAAGGAAATGTGTGGCAATACTCCAAGATTCCCCTACATATAAGATGATGATTTTACACACACACATGCATACACACACATACACACTTTCTGCTGGGCCATTTTGGCAACACTTTCACATTTTGTTTCTTACTATTTGATTTGCATGTGTGTATCTTCATTTTTTCTATTATTCCGGCAGTGGTTAAACCTTGAGCCAACCCTTGAGTGAGTTCTTTTCAACTTGTGTGATTGCCTAAAGTTTAGGTACAAAAAGAATTTGGGCCTTGTTTACACCTCAGTCTCTCCCTTGTGATATCCCACTACTTCTGAAGCTTTCTGTAATAATACTTGTGTGTCCCATAGCAACTTCAGGCTTGCCACAGATTCCATCACCAGTTCACTTGGACTGATGACTGCAACCTCAAAAAAGAGCAACAATTCCAACAATTAACATTTCATAGCATTTTAATATCTCAAGTCTGCATTTGCATAATAAGTATATCACATTTTATCTTAAGGTACAGTGGTTGAAAGGCAGTCACTGGGTGATCCACCATGCATGCCTGATCTTATAGCCATTTTAGTTAGATTGTCCCAGGGTAACATGGTATTGTTGCTTCAAAGGATTACCAATTTAGAAAGGTGAGAAGGGAAAATAGAATCTGCACTGGACTGAGACCTGTACTGAAAATCTCAAGAATTCCTTGAGGAGAAAAAAACTAGTCCCCAATCCCCTTGGTTCATTGACAGTGTGATGGGAATCTTAAACCCAAGTGTTCTGAAATTCTTGGAGTTCCAGAGCAACTGTTCTTGAGGTTTGGGTAGGTGTCACTGGAGCAGAATGAAGAATGTAGTGAATTTGTCAGGCTAACTCTGATCCTGGTATTTCTTTTAGTCCTGCCAGAACCACTCCAAAGTTGGGCCAAATGTATCCAACAAGAGCATACCTTACACCTTTGTTTTGGGGAGTTTGGCTCACCTTGTATTCCATGTCTGTAGTTCTCTCTGTGACTTTTCTAATTTGGATATTAGTACTGCATATTTCCTTGCACGTATGTGGACACATGATTGAAGGGGAATCTCAGAATTTTCAAAATAAAGATAATTTTGTGCATCTGTTAGTTTTTCCTTTGAGCAGGAATGGGTTGTTCAAGGAGCTGATATTGTGTTGCCTGTGTTTGGGGTAAAGGTATAAACTATATTTGCTCCTCTTTTTAAGAGACACCTGGGCCCTGTGCTTTTCCACACTGCCAAAATTTCTATGGGATTTGTCCTTAAGATTTTATTGTAGCAGAAGAATGATCGGTGTGAATGACAAGGGTGCTTTGTGACTCTGAGTAAGGGCCCAAATTCCTTAATTTTCAGTAACCCTTCTCTGAGAACATTCCTAGAGGTGGGAACCCAGAATCACTATATTTAATGAAGGAAGGAGAATATTATATTCAATAAAGGAAGGAGAATATCTAGAAGACTTCTTTTTTTTTTTTTTTTTTGAGACAGAGTCTCACTCTGTCACCCAGGCTGGAGTGATCTCTACTCACTGCAACTTCTGCCTCCTGGGTTCAAGCGATTCTCCTGCCTCAGCTTCCCAAGTAGCTGGGACTACAGATGCGCACTACCACTCCTGGCTAATTTTTGTATTTTTAGTAGAGACGGGGTTTCACCATGTTGGGCAGGCTGGTCTCGAACTCCTGACCTAAAGTGATCCACCTGCCTTGGCCTCCCAAAGTGCTGGGATTACAGGCGTGAGCCACCGCGCCTGGCCTAGAAGACTTTTGAACTCAAAGGGCAAAAGTCAGGTATTTAGTCACTAGGAAGTTTGGATTATGTGTTTCCTTTTCAATTTTTAAAAATGTCTAAATTTATTTTTTATTTTGTTTATAATTAACACATCATAATTTTACATGTTTGTGGGGTACATTGTGATGCTTCAATACATGTATATGTTATATAATAATTAAATCGGGGTGGTTAGTATATCCAGCAACCTCAAACATTTATCATTTCTTTGCAGTAATAGCTTTTAAGATCCTCTTTTTTAGCTATCTTGAAATATACAATGCATTGTTATAAGCTATAGTCACCCTACTATGTATAGACACCAGAAGGATTGTGTTTGATTGTCCAACCAGACACATTCGTGAGCTCAGTGAGGGTGGAAATGAGAGAGAATGACAGGAATCTCTGCTTTCTGGATTACTGTCAATCTTGGTATTTCTCTTGACATGCCTAAGACCAGGTCAGTTGGTTGATGAACTGGCTAAGCTGAATTTCCTGGTTGCCAGCTGACTGAATTACAAATTCATTTGTTATCCAGTGCCCATGAATTAATACGTTTCAGTTTGTCCTTAGTATTCGCTCTTGTTATGGCTTCCCAGAAAAGAAGATGATAGAGAATTCTTTATCCTGTGCTTTCTACTGGTGTATTGTAGAATGGCAATTTGGAATGCTGTCTCTTAATAGCTCTGAGTGGCTTGAGACCAAGTAAGTGTTGTCATTGGCAGGTTTTACCACTTGATTTGGTTCTTGAGGCAATTTGGTGCTGAGCTTGGGAGTCAACACTCAAATTTTTTAACTGATGCCTTCTGTCCCTGAGGGAATTACTTGGCTTGAGGGAGTCTGAGTTACCTGGTAAAATTACCACCCTCTGGTGGGGATAAGAATTTTGCCTTTATGCGGTTCCTGCAGAGACTCTCTAAAAAGAGTGATTGACAAGTAGAGTAGTGAGAGGTGCCAGAGGCTCATGGGGTTGTTGCATGATTAGGGGTATCATGGGGCTTGAATTTCTTCCTATCTGGGTTATCTCTGAGCTTAGTAGTGGGGGCTGGGGTCTGGCTCCTTCTTGCTTCTTTGCATAACAATTTTTGATGATGTGGATATCCCATTATTCTTACTTAAATATGTAATCCTGATATGAGATTGGGGTTTATAGGGATCATGCGCTAGAAGTGTACACTAGTCCCAAGCTCAGCTATTTTGTTTCAAATTACACTCAGTCCCTCTTTCCTTATGATTTTAATTATTGATTATAAATTCATCAGATGAAAAGATGACTCTAATTGCTCTAATATGCACCCAATTTGGAGTTCGCTACAACACTGAATTGGTTTCCCTCCATCCTAACTGATACCAAATGGAAGCAACTTACAGAATTTTTTTGTAAGATTTAGCTGCTTTTCATATCCAAATGTGTCCAAATGCAATATAATGATCGCTTTATTTCTGGAAGTATAGATTCTTCTGTTTTAGTAGACTTGTTTATTTACCAGTTTCATCACCTGAATAGCATTTAACATGTTTGCTGTGTATAACATGGATTTGAAGAACTTGATCTGTGCCTAATGCAACTGCTGTTAACAAATTTGCCATGAAAATGTTCTGTAGGCTGCGTACTATGCTTATTCTAGTGTCAACCACAGGTATATTAAGATGTTTACACTTTCAACACTCTACCAACAATATGTAATTTTGTTTCCTCTAGCCATTTAAAGAAATTATGATTCCATGACTGAACATCCCTTCTTTTATCTTCTTATCTGTCCCCCGACTCACCTCTCTCCTCACTGAATTTTGAAACACTCATTTCAATTAGTCTCTTGGCAAAATAGGGAGTTCTCAATGGAGACTATTTTGTGTCATTGCAAAACAGTGTGCTGCTGGGCTCCAGATATGGTAGCATGGGCCAGATGTTCATAGAGTAATTGAAAATTCCATTTTATCAGAATAGCATTTGCTGTCAAAAAGTTTTATCTTTACGTGAACAAAGCGGTTGATTAGATCCCCCTGGACCTGAATTAGCATCTTTGAGGCTAGATACACTGTTTTGCAATTCATGTGGTTATTTCTTTCCCAGTTTTGCTCATATAGAGACTTTAAAAAATGTCTTCATCCTCTTGCAAATATACCTAGTGAAATTTAATTACTTGAACCCAGGAATGTGTATACAGCGTTTCTATATATGTGATTTCCAGCTGCTTTCATCCTGCCTCTGGTATACTAGGCAGGAATAAACCATGAACAGATATATATCACTCATTACTCAGTAATATTTTTGAGTGCCCACTATATGCCTGGCTCTGGGAATTGAATGTGTCAACTACTGCTGTTATTGACTGTAAAAGTTGTTATCTTTTTACTTTTGTTAATCTGGGGTTTACTGAGGTGACCAAGGCCAGCTCAATGATGAAATGAATAATTCTATTTTAAAAAATTATAAGAATAGATTTTGGGGCCATTAAAAACCTTGTGAATATTGTGCCAGTAAAGCAAGAGAAGCAATATGAAAAGACTGTTACAATCAAGATCTTATTTTCAATGGGAATATCATGAAATATTCCTCCTTTGATGTTCTAATTTGGACAGTATCACATTGGTAAACTTTTTTTTTTTAAATCCACCTGTTGTGAGGTTGAATTTCCTACTCATCTTTGGTTAATGTCATTGTAGGATGCTAAGTTTAATCTCTGACATGTCCAATTACCTTGCTGGTTTAGAGGCAGTCAGTAGCACTCAATGCCTAGTACCCCTTTTTTTCTGATGCCCAGAAACTTTATCCTTTCTCTCAGTCTCAGCAGTTTTTGGGCAGGTAGGAAGAGAGGTGACAGGTGGAGCTTTTTCTTTTTTTTAGTTCAAAACCAATTATCTGCTGTACCACATAATTGGATTTTTTCCAAGGCAACATTTACATTTTATTGGAAAAATAATCACTAAAATAAAAAGTTGTTCTTCACTAATGGAAACCTCCCTGTTGTTAGAATTTCTTTGCTGGTATTCTTTTGGCATGGGCCCTTTGGTCAAATAATTGTTTTAGGACAGTTCACCATTGGTTTCTTCATGCAGGACATTAAGAATAATATCAACTGTTTGTCTAATTTTAAATAGATACGCTATTGTGTTATAGCATATCTATTTAACATATTGTGTTATAGCATATTGTGTTTCCCAACATATATATATATACACAGACATATATATGTATATGTATATATATATGTGTATATCTATATGTATATCGGGAAAACACATGCACACACACACTATACACACACACACACACACACACGTTGGTTATATATATGTTATGCGGTTCCTGTAGAGAGTCTCTAAAAAGAGTGATTGACAAGTAGAGTGGTCAGAGGTGCCAGAGGCTCATGGATTTGTTGCATGATTAGGGGTATCATGGGGCTTGAATTTCTTCCTATCTGGGTTATCTCTGAGCTGAGTAGTGGTGGCCAGGGTCTGGCTCCTCCTTGCTTCTTTGCATAACCATTTTTGATGATGTGGATATCCCATTATTCTTACTTAAATATGTAATCCTGATATGAGATTGGGGTTTGTGGGAATCATGCCCTGGAAATGTACACTAGTCCCACATTCCTGGATTCAAGTAATTAAACATTTCACTAGTTATATCTGCAAGAGTATGAAGACATTTGTAAAAGTCTCTATATGAGCAAAACTGGGGAAGACATAACCACATGAATTGCAAAACAGTATATCTAACCTCAAACATTTATCATTTCTTTGTGGTAATAGCTTTTAAGATCCTCTTTTTTAGCTATCTTGAAATATACAATACATTGTTTCTTTCCATATATATATTTATGCTTGCTTTCTTACTCTCTGTATATGTAGTGTGTGTGTGTGCATGTGTGTTTTCCCAATCTACTTGGAACTTTTAGTTGTCTGATATTCAAGGTTATTTTAATATTTATTATTACTAATAATTACTTGTGGTGGGCTGGGCATGGTGGCTCATGCCTGTAATCCCAGCACTTTGGGATGCTGGAGCATGTGGATCATTTGAGGCCAGGAGTTCAAGACCAGCCTTGCCAACATGGTGAAACCCTGTCTCTGCTAAAAATACAAAAATTAGCTGGGCATGGTGGCACATGCCTGTAAGTCCAGCTACTCGGGAGGCTGAAGCACAAGAATCACTTGAACCCATGAGGCAGAGGTTGCAGTGAACCGAGATTCTATTACTGCACTCCAGCCTGGGTGACACAGTAAGACTCTGTCTTAAAAAAAAAAAGAAAAGGAAAAAAACAAACAAAAAACGAAAACAAAAACAACAGAAAAAAAACTACCTGTGGTAAGGGATTCATTACTCATCAAAAAATAAATGCCAAAGCTTTTCTTGATTAGTTGACATTAAGAATTTCCATATTTTTAAGCATTTTGAAAGCATTAGAGGATGCAGGATATGTAAAGGGAGCACAATGAACAATTAAGAATTTCATTCTCCAGTAGTTTATGGCCCAACAGCAAAAATGGTCCAGTATGGAATAGACTACATAGGATCGGTGAAGAAAGTAATTAAGATTTTTGAGCTGGAAACCAAAATGCATTTAAAAGGACACTTCGGTGTAATGTGATCTCTTTGGAGGAATGGTGGAAGCCAGGCCCCAACATAGTATGCTAGATAAAATTATGCTCTATTTGGGTGATTTACTAGGTGAATGTTTTCCAGTAGCTTCATGAAAAATCAACTTCTATAGGCCATGAAAAGTAGGGACACTGCCAATAAGTTAATAGATGAGAGACAAATCAAGTTGTTTTGTGAGACTTTCCCTTTCTTTCTTTCTTTCTTTCTTTCTTTCTTTCTTTCTTTCTTTCTTTCTTTCTTTCTTTCTTTCTTTCTCCCTTCCTTCCTTCCTTCCTTCCCTCCTTCCCTCCTTCCCTCCCTCCTTCCTTCCTTCTTTCCTTTTTTCTCTTTCTTTCTCTCTCTCTTTTCCCCTTCCCTTCTCCTCCCTCCTTTCTTTTCTTTTCTTTTTTCTTTCTTTCTTTTCTTTTTTTGAGATGGGTCTCACTCTGTCACCCAGGCTGGACTGCAGTGGTGCGATCACAGCTCACTGCAGCCTTGACCTCCTGGGCTCAGGCGACCCTCCCACCTTAACCTTCTGAGTAGCTGGGACCATAGGTGCATGCTTGGCTAATTTATTTTGGTAGAGACGGGATTTTGCTGTTTCCCAGGCTGGTCTTTAGCCCCTAGGCTCAAGCAGCAGTCCTCCTGCTTTGGCCTCCCAAAGTGCTAAGATTACAGGCATGAGCCACCGCTCCCAGCCTAACATTATTTCTGTCCTGTCATAAGATGATTAAGAGCCATAAACTCTATCAGGATGGGAAATGATAAATCTAAACATGGATTTTAAATATTTGTAGAGTATTTTTTTCTGTTTATTTTCCTCTTAATCCTTTTGTTATGAAATAAATATGGGGAATTAAGTCCATTCATAGCCAGTTTAAGGGATTGATACCAAGCATTTTTTTTTTTTTTTGAGACGGGGTTTTGCTCCAGGCTGGAGTACAATGGCACGATCTTGGCTCACTGCAACCTCCGCCTCCCGGGTTCAAGCTATTCTCCTGCCTCAGCCTCCTGAGTAGCTGGGATTACAGGCCTGTGCCACCAAGCCCAGCTAATTTTTGTACTTTTAGTAGAGACGGGGTTTCACCACGTTGGCCAGGCTGGTCTCGAACTCCTGACCTCAGGCGATCCACCCGCCTCGGCCTCCCAAAGTTCTGGGATTACAGGTATGAACCACCGCCCCTGGCCCCATAGTTTTAAAAGCAATTTCAACAATACCAAAATTATGTATCATTTATTTATTCTGTGGACAAAATAGTCGTGAGATGGCTTTCCTCTTTTATGATAGATGCTTTTTGTCATCCAGGGTCAGGACTTGCCCAAGGTATTTTTGGTCTCTTGTTTTTATCAGATGGCTCAGTGCCCTGTATACTTTGCATCAAGGAAAGCTTAATTGATACATCCACTTTGGAAACGTGGCTTTTTGACAAGAAAGCCTTTTTAATTTCTCTTTCTTTAGATAAGGCTTATCCCCAGTAAAACTCCAGCCTAGAAAAATCATTGTGTTACTCCATTCTCACACTGCTATAAAGAAATGCCCGAGACTGGGTAATTTATAAAGGAAAGAGGTTTAATTGACTCACAGTTCTGCATGGCTGGGGAGGCCTCAGGAAACTTACAGTCATGGCAGAAGGGGAAGCAGGTACTTTCTTCACAAAGTGACAGGAGAGAGAGAGAATGAGGGAATGAGAAAGTGCTATACTTTAAAACCATCAGCTCCTGTGAGAACTCACTCACCATCATCAGAACAGCATAGGGGAAACCGTCCCCATGATCCAATCACCTCCCTCCCTTAACAGGTGGGGATTACAGGTCCCTCCCTCAACACATGGGGATTACAGTTTGAGATGAGATTTGGGTGGGGTCACAGAGCTAAACCATATCAATCATCAAGCACCAAATTAGAAAAGGTTTGAGCTGCTCTTTTTAGGAACATCAGAAAAGTTGCTTTTTAGGGGATCACACACAGGTTCTTCTTCTGGGCATATTTTCAAAGATCTGACATAATCTAGGCTTAGGTCTTAGATGGACTTGTAAAGCTCACAGTGGATAGATAAAACAGACTCTTTTGCAACTGGACAAAGTGGAACCCCATAGACCAATCATTCTGCCAGGTAGAGAGAATATAAAGCAGTTCCTCATAGTTTGCGATGAAGAGATTATTAATGAAATATCAGTCTCCAGAGCTGTTTTGGAGCAAATCCTTTGGGACTGTAAGTGTGTGTGTGCAGGTGTCAATGTCAGAAGGGTGCTGTAGGATTTTAGGTTTTGTGGTAAACACTGGACTTCACTTAACAATGTGCCATTCAGAGATCTAATATGTGGTTGGAAGTATGTGTAGGGTGTAAAATAGGTAATTCGAAAGGCAGTGAATCTGGAAGGGGCCAAAAGAATTGATCAGAAAATGAACTCTTTGTGACTGAAGTTACTCAAAGTTTTGTCACATTGAGGCGGCCTAAGGACAAATACTTTTTTCTTTTGAGGGTCTCTGGTCATCAGAAACAATAGTTGTACTTCATTATCCTTCATGACAGTTTAGACAACAAAAATGCAAGCTATTAAATTTGAAATAATAGACAACCCTGTTTTATCATTCGTTTAGTTCTTTTTAACCTTAGTAATATTCATTTTAATGGCAAATAAGGCTCTTTAGGTTACTGCCTTAGTTTAACAGGAAAATTTTCAATCTGGCTAAAGAACTCTAGAGTTTTAGAACTCTAAAAGCAAGTTTATCTCCCTCTGCCCCCAGTAAGCTAAGCCTTAGGGCCTTTCTAAATTATGGTCTAGTCCCTAGACTCTAAGTAATGCAGGACTGCAACTCTAATCTGCTTTGAATAAAAATATAACTTATAATGTTGCTTTCTTTTTAAGTAGAAATCTGTAAACATACAGTACTCTAATAATTTGGAGAAACTTGGTACTCTTGCAGCAAGGCAGCTTCCAAGTCATGGGTTTGCAAATCCAAGTCCAATGCCAGAGATATATTTTCCAATTTCTGTGGTCGCTTTTCCATCTCTAAGCTCATATATTCTCTCCTTTTCTATCCTTAACTTGCATAATAATAAATGTTTGACAACTTGCTTTCTTTCCTCCTCTTTCAGTCTCTATGGAGTTTCCAACCTGTGTGAACAATAGAATATTTCCCTTTTAATACATGGAAAAGAGGAAAAAGAGGAATGATGTATGTTTCGAGATATTTAGGCTGGTCAAACTGTTCCAAGGCATCACCACCTGCTGTTTTTAATCATTAATGAGGCTGTCAGTTGCTCTAATCTGGGAGGTGAACCAAAAGAATTGTTTTGACTTTAATTTAATTTAAAAATCAGCTTATTGAAAAAAAATGCTTCCAGCTTCTATGAGTCAGGTTGCACACTGTTGATAAAACAAAGCAAGTCAAATGTTGATGCTGAACCATCATTCATATGCAAACGTGAACCGTTTTAAATTTGCGGAACTCTTATTATTACCATCACTAGCCAGAAATTTTAGTTCTTTTTTTGTTTGTTTGTTTTAAACAGCGTCTCCCTGTGTCGCCCAGGCTGGAGTGCAGTGGCGCGATCTCAGCTCACTGCAACCTCCGCCTCCTGGGTTCAAGAGATTCTCCTCCCTCAGCCTCCCAAGTAGCTGGGACTACAGGCGCCTGCCACCACGCCCGGCTAATTTTTTTTTTGTATTTTTAGTAGAGACGGGGTTTCGCTATGTTGGCCAGGCTGGTCTTGACCTCCTGACCTCGTGATCTGCCCACCTCGGCCTCCCAAAGTGCTCACAGGCGTGAGCCACCGCGCCCGGCCAAATTTTAGTTCTTTTAATTCAAGTAGTCATTGTATTCCGGAGACATGCTGCGTGTAAATATCTGTTCCATTTTTTAGAAGAAAAACTGATGCACCAAAATTTTAAACACTCTATTAATGTCAGAACACAAATCTATAGCAAAGTCCAGAGTGAAGCCTAAAGTGCAAATTATTTTGCTTGACTCAATGCTCATCACACTGTTTGTACGTTTTAGAAGTTTAGTGACTATCTGTGAGTACTCTATTAAGTTGGAGTTTTCTTCACTGGATGGTTTTGCTTAGTGACAAAATGAGAACTCAGAAATACAGTGTCTGTGCACAAGTGGATTTTAACGACCTAGAGCCAGACCTTTGTTTGTGCCAACTGTCAATTTGGAAGGTTTCATTATGCCTCTCTCAGCTTCATCAAACACTTTCAGATTTATAATTGATGTCAACTGAAGTTGAAGTCAAAGAAAACCTTCTTTTTTTGACTGTAGAAAATATCATCTTATTGTTGGGCCCTGGTTAGCCGGAGGGTAGGTGTATCAAATCACACTAGCCTTCTGCTAAAACAGCAAGTGAGCACTTGCTGAATTCAGCTGATAATCAATCTGCAGCTAATGAGTCTGCAGACAGACTGAGCGGCTGGAGCTGGCACCAGGAAACCACCATTCCAACTAACCATCTCTTATTAACCTTTTGGTGTTTCCTTTGTGACGCTAATTAGAGACCCATAAAACTATCTGCTCTAGATCTTCCGTTTAAAATACAATTTTCAAAGAAACACAATTCACTTTAAGGCTCCTGTTAGTATGGCCTTTTCAAACCTCATGAAGGAAAATGACTGACTTGCCATTTAAGTAAAGTTTGGATAATTAATCTGTAATGTTTTGGTAATTAAAATGCCAGGAAAAGTTGGTTCTGTAGTTGGTATAATTTATAATACTCTCCAGATACCGGTGGTACTGAAGTAGGCGGCAGATGTTTCTACCACCGTTATGTTTTGACTGTCTGAAAGTACCCATTCCCACGCTGTAGCCCTGTCTGCCAGACTGCCTGTCTGCCTCCTCCTTTGGTGTGAATTTGTTTTGATTGCCTGAGGGGGTTAGATGTGTGCTTTGCTTCCTTTCTGGGGGATGATGAGCCAAGGAATGAGCTTTGTACTCTTGGGAGAGGGAAAAGTCTTCTAAGTTGACATGCTGTTTAGCTCAAAATGAGTTATCAAATGGGCCCACTCAACATTCAAACTGTTACATTTGCATGATGAAGATGGAGGAGCACCATGCCTTCCTGCTCTAGTCCCCCATCTCATTTCCTCTTTAATATTTTTTACACCCAGAACAAAAGCATTATGAGATAAGTGTTCTAAGCGTGTTGGACCCATGTATTCATCCTGTGCTTTCGTTTACCTGTCTACAGCACCTTTTAGTGCCTCATTTCTCTCATTTGTTTAAAATAAAAAATTACCTAGCATGAATGACTTACATGATCCTAGGGGACAGAATCTCTAGATGAGGAATTGACTGTCTATTAAATAAGTGAGATCTGCAAAGCTGGACATTGTTTTATTTGATTTAGCAAAGAGGTACTCTTCCAGAAGCCCAATATTAATCATCTAGGATCCTTTAGAGATTAAAATATCCATACCAGAAATGCAGGCACAGAACCCAATATTCTTGCAGCATTACCTGGAGCCCCTTTGGTATCTTAAGTTTTCATTGTCATCAATATGGAATGTTTAAAGTCCTAAAAAGTCCCTGAAATCATTGTGATATGGAACTCATGTTATAATATATCATTTATCCCTTACAGCAACACTGAAAGGGAGAGACAAGCATAGAATTCCAAATAGTCAACAGAGGAATGACAGCCATCTATAGTGAGGATCAAAATCAGAATCTTGGCTGATGGGGAAAGGTTCAGAAAATTAGAATGAGGTGATAAGAGAGAATGAAATAAGATAAAAATATCTATGGTTGAAACCGAGATTGGCAGGGACAAAAGGGGTATAATCCAGATTTCCTTTTATATGTACTATCTAGCTAATACTCATTGATAAACCTAAGAATTCTAATTCTCATTGGAGTCTTCCAGACAGATAGTGTCCAATCACTTCAGGCTCCAACTAATATGAGCCAGTCCTAATGAATCAGTACAACTATTTCCACTCTACTCCATTATATTCAAGATTGACATCATTAGTCTGCCTGTAAATACAAAGGCAGGCAGAACATCATAGTGGCTAAGAGTACAGACTTTGAAATAAGACAGATTTAAGTTTCATGCTTATCTTTGCCACTTAATAGCTATTGACCTTATTTGTTCGAATCCTCAATTTTCACAACTGCAAAATGGGAGTAATGATAGAAATTACCTATCAGAATGTTGTGAGAAGATCCAGATAAATACTTCCTGGAATATAGCAAGTGTCCAAAACATAGCAAGTGTTATTGTGGGGACTGAGTCAGTGGAATAGCCACTTTATAGGATTTCAGGTACCCTACCACTCAAAGCCCCTCATCTGTTTGCTTCTATCTCTGATCCCTTTAACAGAAAGTGAGGCATTTCATTTTACAGTTACTGTTCATACTTTAAGCAGTCCATGGGGAGAGAAAATGCATTTATTTAAATTCACACTAAGTTGTAAATAGTTGCTATTCGATTGTTTCTAAGCTTATTATTTGAGAGGAGTGGTGGGGGGAAGAGGATCGTTTCTAGAATATTGAACTTTAAAAGTCTCAGAGGGGAAAATCAGAGGGGAGAAATGCATAGAAATGGGGTGCCAAGGAGTGACAACCTCATGAGTTTGCCAGAGCTATTGGTGTCCAAAGAAAGTAATTTGATTTACTCACTGTGAAATGTCTGGATGCTGGAAAGCTGCCTTTACTATCAAATCATTTTTCTGAATCAGCCCAGACTTTGAGAAATTATAACATGTCTGCCAAAGGTTTGAAAAGAGGTTGTGTTCATTTACATTGCAAAATATACATATTCTTGAGCATTTACTGTGAGGTAAGAGAAGCTCTGGTTCCTCTCTGGAGGCATTGACTCCACTTTGCCCTCCCTGTATCAAAAGCTGCATACCCCAGCCCCAGGATCCCTGCTGCTCTTCCCTGCTCTCCCTCTCTTGCTTCACGGTTCTTAAATGGCTAATGGGTGGTAGACGTCATTTTGATTCCTTTATTTTCTCTCCCACTGCATGCCCAGACTTTCATTAAAAAATAAATGAGAGGATGCATTTTTCATTTTTAGTTTATTTTCTAAAAAAGCCACACTGCAAAGAATCCCTTCTATTCTTTTTTTCTAACAACGGACTGAAAAATGCTCAGCTCCTACCTGAAAGGTCATATCTCCTTGCCATATGAATGAGCTTCCAGCAGGTCCATAGGGAGAGTGTCATCTGAGAAATGATGGGAATTTATGTGCCTTTGGATTTTGGCCTCATTTTGTAGTGGAAAAATAAATTTGTTAATGATAGAAAAAAAATCTCAACCAAAGCCCTTTATAAAATTCTCTCTCTATAACTCCCAGGAGGGAGCCACTCAGACACACAGTTGATAAATGAAAAAATATTTTTTACCCTTGCCTTGCTTAGAGCTGTTTGTCTTATATTAATGTAAGCCAGGTGGCCCACCTTCGCTGATAATATGGTGTTGAATATAGCAGCCTGCAGTTCTATTGCATAAAGTATTTTGGCTTGTAAGGGACCTTGTGACATGTTTGTGTTTGTCAACATCCTATTGGAAAGTAGGGCTTGGGGAGACATGTACACACATAGAACTGTGTGGAATTAGGGTTATGAAAAAAACAACTTATAACACAGAGGCAAGCACTGTGTTTTTGAAAAAGGCAGATTCATTGTGAAAATAAACTTTCTTTTATAGTTTGAACATTCCATGAACAATGTAACTGGAAGTGCATACTTTTTGCCTTCCCCAAAATCTAAATCCACGTGCTATATACAAAATGCTAAGATCATTATAGTCCTGGCCAGGCGCGGTGGCTCACCCCTGTAATCCCAGCACTTTGGGAGGCCAAGGCAGGTGGATCACAAGGTCAGGAGTTCAAGACCAGCCTGGCCAACATGGTAAAACCCCATCTCTACTAAAAATACAAAAATTAGCTGGGATTGGTGGCGCATGCCTGTAATCCCAGCTACTTGGGAGGCTGAGGCAGGAGAATTGCTTGAACCCAGGAGGTGGAGGTTGCAGTGAGCCGAGACCGCGCCACTGCACTCCAGCCTGGCAACAGAGTGAGACTCCGTCTCAAAAAAAAAAAAAAAAAAAAAAAGATCATTATAGTCCCTAACATACTTTAATGCCATGACCTACTGGGAAATGAGAATTTTAGTTTTCATTCTATTGTTTGTTCATTGTAGAGCCTTGGATAAGTCACTAACCTCTCAAAGTCTCAATTCGTATATTTACAGGTGGGATGATGAGCAATGTTGCATTAATGTTGATAAGACCAATAATCAAAGTGTCTATCTGTCTATCTATCTATCTATCTATCTAGTATTTTTTTTTAGTACAATATAATTGTGAATCGGATGGCTAGGTGTTTTGCTGTTTTTTGGTTTTGGTTTTTGTTTTTTTGTGCCCTTCTCTTCCTTGGCCTGTTGACCTGACCTGAGAATTGGGAACTTTATGTGCTCATCATATTCCACAGATTCATAGCCTATAATCAAGTTACTTGTCCAGTCCGGTCTTTGGATTTCTCATCTGCAGAATGGAGGATACTGGTAGTACCTGCCTTGTGGGGTGGTTGTAAGGATTAAATGAGATGACGCATGTAAAACACTTAGTACAGTGTCTGTTCCACAGTAGGCACTTAAAAAGAGTAGCGGCAAGATGATGCTGATGAAACATTCTCCCTGGGTTCCTGTCTCCCCTCTTCACTTATCTACGTCTCTTTCTCTCTTTAAAATTACAAGCAAAATTTAAGTCCCAGAAAGCAGCCTCTTTTGACTAACGGTTTGTCCTGATCTCTCCTTTACTTGGCGTTCTTTAATATCCACGTACAGAGTTTATATCATGTTAATTTGCTTTTTTCCTATTTTTTAAAAATGTAAAATGAGAGAGTTGATAATTGTTAAGACATTTCAACTTCTGAGCTTCTTTTATTCTGATTTTGGGTTCTGGGTACAACCTTCTCAGATTGCTGAGCACACAGCCATTTGCCAATGGATCTGTAATGAGTGCCACACTCAAATTAACAGATGGTGTGGTGTGCTTGCTTTGAGGGGTAATTACTCTTTCATCTTAATTTCCTCCCTTTGGCATTCCTTCTTTGGATACTGTTCAATGGCAATGCCACGAAGCATAGGATAAAAATCAAACAAGTAGCAGGTCACTTGTCTATCTCAGACAAAATTATTGTTAAAACTAAGAACCAGTGAAGGTCTACCAAGTGAGGGGCTTGTAACTTCTAGTATTAGGGACCAAGTAACTCTTAAGGGTACTTAATTGTCTGGTCGTTCCTCCTTTCCTAAACAAGGTGGCTATTTCTAGTTGATAACTGTCTCCATTTTTCTTAAAGTTTAAGTAGATTCCTCCTCTATGGCCATCATGTCACACCTCTCACAGTTGGTTTGTTCTTAAACTCTTAACACTGTAAGCCAAATCTGATGTCCTTTCATCGTTGGAGCCAGTTGTAAACTGCTAACTTTACTATATAAACTCCTTTCCCCTATCTTCTTCCTCCTCTCTCGTCACACACACTTTTTTCCTTGATGCTTCTTATTTAGTTCTTTCTCCAACCCTCCCTGCTTTCACCTCAGCCTAATTCTATCCTTTTCCCCTCTAGGCAATTTCTCATTCATCACTATGTTTTTACAGAGAATAGAAATAATTTTTAATGACATTGAGTGAGAATTTTTTTGGGGGGTTTTAGTGGTTCAGTCTTCCCTTGTGAAGATTTTTATGGCTTATTTTTATTTGGTAAAGTTACCTTCTTTACTATTTTTTCTCTCCTTCCACACAATTCACAGTATACTACCATGAGTGAGGAAAACCCTCAGTGAATAAGCGCTGATCAATTTATTTCACTGAACATTACCAAACAACAGATGCCATCCACCAATGTTTGATCCCCAGGGCAGTTCTTATCTACCTTATTTTACAGATTCCAGAGGTGAAATGATCTATTGTAAAGCAGTGCAAGGATCAGAAGAGAGTTTGTGTTTCCTGGATATATTATGTGACTTCAGGGCATTGTTCTGCTTTCCATTTGAAATCTCAAAGGCTATTGGACTGACAGGAAGTTTTCATTCCTGTTATGAAAGGGTTACTGCCTCCAGTTTGGAAGAGATGTTGCTTAGGGAAACAGCAGCAGATTATAGCAGTAAAGCCAGAAAGATCAGGGAGTCAGAAGTATTACTATGAGATGGAAGGAAATAACTGGTGTGCCTAACTAGCTCAGGGGCATGTTTGATAGTACCCAGGTATGTCTACAGAACTGGCACCTGTATAGATATTGACCTCTCAGTGTGTGTTTTACTTTTTACTCTTTGAGTTGGACTGCTGTGTTTTCTGTGTCACTGGTAATTCCATTGACCAAAACACTTCAGTTGAATCACAGCTTGAGTCTTCAAGTTTCCTTCCCTCTAACCTTGCTGGTTTCTTGCTCATGTTGATATTTAAGAACATTTTCTTTCAATTCAGCGAAGTTTCCGGATACAAGATTAATTTACACAAATCAGTAGTTCTTCTATACCACAACAGCGACCAAGTTGAGAATCAAATCAAGAACTCAACCCCTTTTACAATAGCTGCAGTATATATATATATATATATATATATATATATATATACACACACACACTTAGGAATATACCTAACCAAGGAGGCAAAACACCTCTACGAGGAAAACTACAAAACACTGCTGAAAGATATCATAGACGCAAACAAATGGAAATACATCCCATGCTCATGAATGAGTAGAATCAATATTGTGAAAATGACCATAATGCCAAAAGCAATCTACAAATTCAATGCAATCCCCATCAAAATACTACCATCATTCTTCGCAGAATTAGAAAAAACAATACTAAAATTCATATGAAACCAAAAAAGAGCCTGCATAGCCAAAGCAAGACTAAGCAAAAACAAAACAAAACAAAACAAAAAACAAAAAAATCTAGAGGAATCACGCTACCTGATTTCAAGCTATACTATAAGGCCATAGTCACCAAAACATCATGGTACTGGTATAAAAATAGGCACATAGACCAATGGAACAGAATAGAGAACCCAGAAATAAACCCAAATACTTAACAGCCAACTTATCTTCAACAAAGCAAACAAAAACATAAAGTTGGGGAAGGACACCCTTTTCAAAAAATGGTGCTGGGATAATTGGCTAGCCACATGTAGGAGAATTAAACTGGATCCTCATCTCTCACCTTATACAAAAATCAACTCAAAATAGATCAAGGACTTAAATCCAAGACCTGAAACTATAAAAATTCTAGAAGATAACATTGGAAAAACCTTCTAGACATTGGCTTAGGCAAGGATTTCATTACCAAGAACCCAAAAGCAAATGCAATAAAAACAAAGATAGGCCAGGCGCAGTGGCTCACACCTGTGATCCCAGCAGTTTGGGAGGCTGAGGCAGGCGGATCATGAGGTCAGGAGATCGAGACCATCCTGGCTGACACGGTGAAACCCCGTCTCTACTAAAAATACAAAAAATTAGCCGGGTGTGGTGGCGGGCGCCTGTAGTCCCAGCTACTCAGGAGGCTGAGGCAGGAGAATGGCGTGAACCCGGGAGGCGGAGCTTGCAGTGAGCCGAGATCGCGCTACTGTACTCCAGCCTGAGCGACAGAGCGAGACTCTGTCTCAAAAAAAAAAAAAAAAAAAAAAAAGAATAGGTGGGACTTAATTAAACTAAAGAGCTTTTGCACTGCAAAAGAAACAGTCAGCAGAGTAGACAGGCAACTCATAGAGTGGGAGAAAATCTTCACAATGTATGCAGGCTAATATCCAGAATCTACAATGAACTCAAACAAATCAATGAGAAAAAAACAAACAATCCCATCAAAAAATGGGCTAAAGACATGAACAGATAATTCTCAAAAGAAGATATACAAATGGCCAACAAACATATGAAAAAATGCTCAACATCACTAATGATCAGGGAAATGCAAATGAAAACCACAATGCGGTACCACCTTACTCCTGCAAGAATGGCCATAATCAAAAAGTCAAAAAAACAGTAGATGTTAGCATGGATGCGGTGAACAGGTATAACTTCCACACTGCTGGTGGAAATGTAAACTAGTACAACCACTATGGAAAACAGTGTGGAAATTCCTTAAAGATCTAAAGGTAGAACTACCATTTGATCCAGCAGTCCCACTACTGGGTAGCTATCTAGAGGAAAAGAAGTCGTCATACGAAAAAGATACTTGCACACACATGTTTATAGCAGCACAGTTCACAATTGCAAAATCATGGAACCAACCCAAATGCCCATCAAAGAAGCTGTGGTATATTTATATGATGGAATACTACCAGTGATAAAAAGGAATAAATTAACGGCATTTGCAGCAACCTGGATGAGATTAGAGACTATTATTCTAAGTGAAGTAACTCAGGAATGGAAAACCAAACATCACATGTTCTCACTGATATGTAGAAGCTAAGCTATGAGGACGCAAAGGTGTAAGAATGATACAGTGGACTTTGGGGACTTGGGGGGATGGGTGGAAGGGGGGCGATTTATAAAAGACTACAAATAGGGTGCAGTATATACTGCTTGGGTGATGGGTGCACCAAAATCTCACAAATCACCACTAAAGAACTTACTCATATAACCAATACCACCTGTACCCCAATCACTTATGGGAAAAAAAAAGAAAAAAAAAACAAAACAAAACTTTTTCTTTCAAAAAATGCTGATGAAATGCAAGTTTTTAGCTTCTTTTTTTCTTGTCATTTCCACTGATCTGGGCTGTTTTAGATAGGATGTTTTCAAAAGTTTTATCATATGGCTGTATTCTTTTTGGCTTATTGGACTGCAAGTGTGCTAAGGCCCAGTCATTCAAGATTGATTAGTTCTTTGTGGTACTATATGGGCATTTTGGTGATTGTCATTTCTCAAAAATGATCCAAAAACGATTTTCCACATTGTTTAAACACACTGTTATTACTCTTAACATCCCAAGTTATCGAGGTGTTTATTATTGCCTTTTTCTTTTAATTGGGGTTTTTATTGCATAGGAAAGGGGAAAAGCCCTGATTCAAGCATTTGGATTCAGGTCCTGGAACTGCCACTAACTCTGTGTGATCTCAAGCAACTTGCTTCCTCGCTTTGGGTTCCAGTTTTTTTCATCTGTAAATGAAGAGTTTGGATTGGAATGACTTACAGGTGCTTATTATTGCTAATACTCTATTACTGTTTATTGTATATTTAGTATGGAAAGATTGTTTGGAAAGTGGATGACATTTTGGCTGGATTTTCCTGTGTATTTCTAAAGACCAGGGCAAGGTGGGAAATCTGACTCTTACTCCTGGGGCTTTGGGCTGTAATAATCCTTCCGTTGTGGCAAGAGGAATGAGGATGAGACATTGGTGAAGTTGGCTTTTGTTAAACATTCTGAGCTTATTCCTTCTCTTAGGCTTTTGTTTGCATATGTTTAGCTTAACTCTGCTTTCAAGTGTGTGTATTTTCGTGGAAATGGTCCTCTTTTCCTTTTACACCAAATTCATGTTCTCATCTTCCTTCTCCCTTACTGAATCATCCATTTCTGAATAGTTAGCAATTTTCAACTTAATGAGGTCTTTCCCCTAAGTGAAGAACACAGCTGTTCCTCCTCTGATACTTTGGCAGCTGCCTCTGCCTTTCCCAAAATGGAATGATTAGCTCTTTCCTTTGATTTTTTAGCTGGCCATTAGTTTAGGACTACTAGCCCATTTCCTGTGTGATGGAACTACCAAATCCCATGGCCAGAATTGTTCCAATTTGCCTTTAGTGCCTCTTAGTCTTCTGGGGACTTAATTCATACGAAGTGGAGGATTTATCAATCTTTCAGAGGTCCATTTGCCTCATTATCTCCAGTGATTTCATTGTTCAGCCTTTTGAGATGCTGATCTACGAGGAGAACCTAGCCTGGTGTCCCTGATGTGGTTTTGCTGGAGAAATAGCAGATAAGAAGATCCTCAATGTATTTTGTTCCTGAATCAAATAGCCCTCATTTGTCACAGGATCTCCACTTCAGTTTCTGAAAAGCCCTTTTGCCTATTCCATTTTAGTCTTATGTACCTGTATTTAAGAAAGTGATTGCTGTTTTTCCTCATGTACTTTGACTTCATCTGCCCCTCCAGCCTTTAATTTTATGATTTCACATCCCTTGTTAATTGTTGGGATTTCCTTTTATCATATGTGTCCCTTACACTTAAGATATCAAGTCAACTTCTCCACTCCACTCCAATTCCCCTCTCACATTATGCTCCCTGTTAATCAACCAAAAGCATTGTGGGTTTAGTAGTGCTGTTCCAAATGTGTGTGGTGCAGCCCGTTTTTGCTTCCCCACCCCAAACGCCTCATTCAATTTAATTCCATATACTTAGCATATTAGGCATCTTGTCAATATTTCCTTTCTGAGGTCTATTTTTAAAATTTGAATGCATTCTGCATGTGTAGGTTTTTTTTTTCTTCTTAAATGATGAGATCTACTGCAACAGAGAGCCAGAATTAGCTCTGTGCCTAGGAGGAAAGGAAAGCACAGAGGGAAAGAATATTTCTCACATTCTCAGAAGGTGTATGCAAGAGCCAGCCCTTGGCACAATTATTTATACAGTGCCACTATATCTATCTGCGTGCACCTTCCCCTCCATTTGGGAGCATAGGCATCCAATATTCTCCTTGGGTTTTCTTAGTTTCTGTCACCATTAACCCTTCTAGTCAGGGCCCTGCATTCCCAGTCTTTCCTCGTTTCCTACTTTCCCCATAAAAAACTTACCTGGTCCATGTTCCATTTCCCCAAAATCCTAATTATTTCAAGGGACCTGTTAAAATGACCTGTTCTTTCTTTCTAAATAGTATTTGTATCTCAATGTGATGATAATCCAAAAGAATACCTAATGGTGGCATTTGGGTCACCAATGCAGCCTGATGGCGTGATGTCTTCAGGATATGGCTTTTTCCCAGCATCAGTTCCTTTATATCCCACCAATAGTTGGCTACATGGTCAAATGATAAGGCTAGCTTGGACTCCATTTATCCCAGAGAATTAGAGCTGCTTGATGAATAATAATACCTACCTAACATATATTAAATTCTTCCTTAGTGCGAGGCACTGTGTAGCTCAGCTTACATGCATTTCGTCTTTTAGTCATTCCAACAATTCCTTATGAAGGTCAGTGCTATTAGTCCTGACTTATGGAAGGGAAAAAAGGCACACAGAGTAACTTTAAGTAACTTCTATAGGATAGGGCTGTTAAGTCTTAGATCTGGGACTCTAAGGTAGTCTCGCTCCAGGGCCCATAGTCTTAGACTGTGCTGCACTGCCTCTGGGGAAAGGATGGTACCTTTTTCACATGTACACCTCACTCAGAAGAGCTAACTTGAGATGTGCTGCTGGGTAGTAAGCTTCCCTTTGGCAAGGAACAGATGAAGTCTTGAGTTGCTCCAGTAGATCTAGCTTATATCTCATCCTTTCTGGAGAGAAGTTTGCCTTTGGACACAATGCTACAGCAGAAAGGTTTGCCTTTGCTTTTCTGCACCCCAAAACTTAGCAGTATTAAAAACTTTCTTCACCAGTCCCTGTAGTTTTAAGTCATCAGTAGGGATATTTGCCAAATGCTTAGGACCAAGCTTACACTCTATCTTTTCTCTACCTTCAGAGCTGAAGGAGCTATGTATGTGTGTGTGGGAAGGAGGCTCTCTTTGGTGTTGGTGAGCATGAATATGACAGACTCAGGGTGGGGGGATACATGAAGGGGAGAGCAGACTCATCCACACTCTCAAGGCAAGTATGGTTAGAAACCCTGCTTCACTCAGGTAGCGCTAGTCTCTTCACTGTAAGTAGGTTTTTTTTCTTTTTAAATATGGTGATACAATGAATTGTTTTCTGAGGTGGATGGTTGTGTTTTCTGTTATTACTGCTTTTCCTTCTGGACCGAACTTTTATTGGCTGCTGCTTACTTACTAGTAGAATGCTTCACACCTGTGGGCTGCTGCAGTCATGACAATGAACATTCTGTTCAGAAGGGGAGCATTCATTCTCTTTCCCAGCAGCCGTTACCCCAACATTGGGAATTTAATGCATTCATTTGTTCTTTAGATAAATAGGATTAAATTCAGAATGAAGCAAGGAGTAGTCTTAGTCTGTGCTTTGCATGATTTTCAGGGTCTGTACAGTTCCAGCTGTGTAAACATGATTGCAGAACTTAAGTATCGTCTAATGGGGGAGGATTTCAATTTAGGAGTGGCACACCATAGCTGGGCTGGAGCCAGACATTCTTCCACCCACTTCAGTCCACACCCTGCGGAGTCGGCTTGCTCAGCTCCTAGAGTCAGAAGTGAAGATGGGGCAGCTGTAGTTAATTATACTGTTTTATAGCTTCTTATCAGTAGGGGATGAGAACTAGGCAAGGGCTAGGAAAATCTAAAATTATATCCTCAAATATGCTCCAATTATGGCAGTAGGAAACAAAGAAATGGAAGACATTGGACAAAGTAGGGCAGCCCCAAATATTAAATATGACAAGAAAAAATCCAATAAAATATCTATTGAAATTGTAGCTACATTTATATTCCAATTGATTCTTTTTTGTGGTCACTGAAAGCAAGAGTAGAGAAATATTGTATTGATTGTAAAATATTGATTTGTTCTAATATTTGGACTCAGTTTTGTTTTCTTGAGATTTGTTTATATAATGAGCAGCTAAGTAATGCTAAAGACTTCTAATAAAGGAGCACTATTATTATGGAAGGAAATGCAATTTCTTCATAACAAATACAAATATTATGGATCATCCAATTCCTTTGTCCTTGTTCCTCCACCCACAATTATGTACAGTGTTGGCCCTGCTCAGTTCAATAGAGTCTTACATCCAGTAATTATTCTGTCTCTCTAAAGAGGAACATGGGCATACGTATTCCTGAGCCCTAAAGGATGGGATTTCTGATGATATAGCAGGTTTTGTTTGATGCCATAGATTCTCCAGGTTATTCTTGGGGGAGTATCATTGATAGCTAACACAAAGGTACTTGGCTTCCTACTGGATATGAATGTCAAGACATGGTCCTGATCAAGGAAGACAACAAAGCATTACCTTTTGAATGTGCTGGGGATTCTAATGCATTTAGGAATAACCCAATCAATGATATTGGTTCCTATTACAACTGGCTATTGAAAAACTATTTTTCTGAGAAGCTCACTTCAAAATATCTCTGAGACAGAATATTCTTTTATAGGATGGGGAGCTCTGGATTGAAAAAGAGAAATGCTAGGCTGATAAATCACTGAGTTTGAATCATATGGAAAGTGTTCAAGAACAGAAAGAGAGGAAAATTCAATAAATTACTGTTGATGCAATATTGGATGGTCAGGGTGATAAGACACTCACTAGAGATTTCCAGTCTATGATGTACACACATGCATTATTTTGTTTACTAGTTGTGGTAGCCTGAAGAGGCAGAAACATGCCTCCAGAATACCAGCAGAGCATAGGGGAACCTCTTCATCATCCATCATATTCAACTGTAGTCGGGGGGTGATCCTGTCAATATTGCCTATGTGGTATCTCTGGAACTTGGGACTGGGATGCCTATTAGTGCTTCACTGAATTCTGTATTTGTAGCATGTGCATTGTAGCATGTACATACCATAACACTTAGCTCGTGGATGCTTGTCTGAATCATTAGGTATGAACATTATGGGTGCCATAATAGCACAGGAATTACTGCAACTAAAAAGGAAACACATGGCTTGTACTTCATCCACAATCACTTACACTTAAGCTATTGATAGTTGATTAGGATATGTGAACTGCTGGGCTTGTGCCATGGGACTTCTAAGCATATTTGGTGGGCGGAACAGACAGGAAGGCTGTAGATTTTGGCAAGCTGTGGTTCCCATTAGTCAGGCTGACTGTATCTGACAGTAGAGATCCCAATTCACCAAGATGAAGCTTACTTCTCTAGGTTTTGGCTGATGGCCCAACAATATTGACGTGAAGGACAGGAGAGGACCAATGTTATGTTAGGCTGTGAGTTTCTAATGAGCAAATAGTTGAATGGTTTAGTGAATACCCTGTTGGTTTTTTGGTGGGGTAAACACAAAATTCATAATTTGAGAGACATGTAAGACTTGAAATTTTCTTTTATAGTACATGTTAACCATTCATTCTCCTAATAGGGAAATGTGGGCTCTTTTATAGGGTGTGCATATTATGTAGTTGTACAGTTAATACTCTTCTCTGTGTTTTTCTTGTAAGGGGTGCTGATAACATACCCTACTAAGGAAATTCCAGGCACAGCTGTTTCTAATAATAGGGGCCCCACCCCACAGAATTGTCAGGCTTACTCTCAAGGTTCTTTGGTGGGAAGGAGGATTTTCTGGCAGAGTCTTGGCCACTGCCATTGTCTCAGATTGCCTCCCTGTAGCTTCCTTGGAGGTATGAGTTTCTAAGCAGAAAGATTTGCTGTGATGAGGAAAGGCCACAAAACTGAAGGAAGAGAGATGAGGTCTGTATAGAACTAAGTGAGAGGCTGTTTTGGTCATGGCAGAGATGAGTTGAACACTATAGAATGGAGACAAGATGAGAAGAGGAGTGGGAATCAATTCCTGAAAGCACTTATTATTTATAAGTTGGAATAAAAGGTTCATTGAACTCCAGGGGACCCTTCTTATATGAAATGCTTGTGAATATGTTGAAATTTTGTAACGGCAATTCCATCTTAAATACACTGGGGGAGCTGACAACCTGCAGTTCATGGATTATTCTATCTAGTGTACAATCACTCTTCTATTCTACCCTGGACATTCTTCCGGGTGTGGTCAAGAGAAAGCGGATAGAACAGATGGAATATTTCCTCTCAGGAGAGTTCAAGAGCTTCCTTAAACAAAGGCAAGATGTGAGCATAACCTTTTACTTTCTAAACAACTTTTTCTGAGAGCTACCTGGAAAAATTTCTAGCTTCCTCACAGATCCCAGTAATTTCTGAAAATATTTAGAGACTAGTAATCGTTTAACTTTTAAAAATCAAAGTTGGTTTGTGCTAAAAATATCATCCGGACAGTCTGTGTCTAGTTGAGTGGGGAAGAAAAAAAGGCAAGCTCTTGGTATCAATCTTTATTCCCTCTGTAAACACACATGACCAGAAGAGAAGGCTGTTATTAATGGTAATGCAGACCAGAAAAAAGGGTATTATTTTCAGTCTGTTGAACAGTACAAAAATGCTTCTCAAGCACTGTGTTCAGATGTTTCTTTTTATTAGCCGTCACACAAGGAATTAGACTCATTTCAAACAGTTCGTTTCCCTACTCTTGTCTCCGTAAAATCGTTACTCATGAGTGGTTTCTTTGTTGAAATACTGCTGACCTCCCATATTGGAATGCACAACAGGGTGTTAAAAATATAAACTTTTTAGTTTGCATAAACTCTGGAAGAAGGGGGACAAAGATTCCCCAGGAGAATAAAACCATTCGTCAATGTCCTTGTTTATTAGTGTCCTATAAGCATCTTATTCAGGAAGCTATGTCAGCATTACAATTCTGTATAGACTTTGTGTGAGTGTGTGTGTGTGTGTGTGTATGTGTGTGTGTGTGTGTGATTAACAGCAGAGGGCTCTTTGAATTCCAGCAGGAGGTTTTAAAATATAATTCTGCATCTGCCCCTCTTTCTTGTCCTTTCCAACCCTTTTCTACCTCCCTTCTCATCACCGACCCATCCAGGGCCATTAGGATAGATAAAGGAGTTGTGCCATGTCTTAATATATGAGCAAATGATGATCCTTAGCTCTACAGCTAGGCGCTGTTTGCATTTTGCCAAAGGTGATTATTTTATCTGCAGTTTTAATAGCAAACCAGATTATTTGCTGTTCACTAACTAATAAAAGCAAATAAAAAAAGATTGCAAAGTGGAATTAAGGGGATAAGAAAGTACTAGAGCCAAAGAAGGCTTTTTCTTTAATTAATAATTTCCATTTACTCTTAGAATATTTTTATGCTAGAGTTCAACATCTTATATTAAACATGTGTGCACCCTTCCTCTTATAACTGCCGAATTGGAATCTCAGAATGGAAATCATGCAGGCTTGAACGGAGCTTCAAATTCTCCCGGTGTTGTCTTATTGTCTGTACACAGAACTAGACTCCTCAGGGCTTCCCCCACCACAGCATGGCATTCCTCCATTAGCCCCATGTTTCCCAGACCCAGTCATGAAGAACTGGCATTTTAACCAACAAGTAGAAAACACAATAAAATTGGAGTTCAGGAGATGCAATGTTTTGGAAAAACAGATTATTCCAAGAGTGTAAAGATACATGATCTAAAGATGGACAGAACATTTAAATTTACCAGCCTGGTTTTCAGTAATTTTTTGATTTGTTCAATTAATTTGTGAATGAAAATGCATCTTAAGGATGGTGAGGACTGGTGGTAGTGGTGGTGAATGTGCGTGTGTGTGTGTGTGTGATTTTGTGGCCATGATCCAGGCTTACTATGCATCAGCTCCTAAAGAGATTTTTATAGAGCTGTGTCTGAGTGTCTTAATTCAGGTCATCTCAACCAGAGAGCCTTCTGCTACTCCTACGTGCAAAGGCTCGAGTCAACTCAGAAAAAGTTCTCACAGCTGTGGCCCAGATAGATTCCAAGACTTCTCTGAAACTTCAGATGGAAGAGCCTTTCTCTTTAATAGAGAGACATTCTCTCTATTAAAGAAGAGTTGGGCAAGCTGGAGGCCAGAGGATTATATTGTAATCTTCATGTGCTGAAAGGTGTAAAGAATCTTTTCTTCTTAATAAGAGCACTGGGACAAGCATAGGGTGCCTTCAAATTATCAGACTTCCTCAAACAATAGATCAATTAGCCTTTCTTCTGAATTTGTGTAATTGTTTTTGAGGCAACACCTTGAAAAAATATAGCTTACTTTTTCCGACTAGTATAATTAAGCGGACAATTATAAATGTCCGCTTAAAAAAAAATGGAAAAAGAATCATTCAAAGTAAATTTTAAAGAAAAGAGCAAAAGAGTAAAATTTAGCATTGTCCATGTAAGATGGATAATGACAAGTAAACACAGAAGGTGGTGTTTGATCCCTTCGATTTTGGTATTCATTATTCATAGTTATTATTCATAAATTCCAGCACAAATGTTAGGCTTGTGCCCCAGTGACACATTTGCATTTTACTTTAAGTTGATTTCTACCTGGTTTTGCAAACAAGGATTTAATGATTTGGGCTGCCTCTCACTCTTCCTCTGTTGCTTGTCTTTTCATATACAGTGCTGGCTTCTAGCCCCTTTTACACCCTTTGTCTCCATCATCAGTCTTGCTCTCCCACCCAATGTTTTACTCTCACTCTCTTTCTCTCTTCTCTCTTCTCTCTCTCTCTCTCAATGTTTTAGGAAAAAAGATTTCTAACGTGGAAAACTGATATTTGAATAGAGTCCCCTAAGGCTATCAATTTACTTTTAATTTGTCTGGAGCTAAGCTTTTCTTTGTTGCAATGAGGAAGGATTAAAACTGCTGTAAAATTTATTAGCTTCCAGAAAGATATTTGAAATGCATTTTTTTAATGATTGTGCTGTTTGCTGTACCCAGAAGCAGTGTCATCACAACTATAGTATTCCAGATGGTTCCCGAAGTTACACTGAAACATCAAGATAATGCTAGACTTTTTTATGACGCCTCTATTGGTAATGAATAGTCCATCCCAGGTAGCTAATATATATTAATTAATATATATTTGTTTCCAATGGCCATTTCTAGTGATACCCAGCTGATGACAAAACACACACACTATCCCTTTGAATCATTACAAGAGACAGTGATTGGTTTACTGAGCTCTTTATTTTCCAAATGTGGAAGAAATGATTGGAGATTTACTAATGCTGTTTCTTAGCTTCCCCACCCAGTCCTAGGAACATATTGGTAGTCAAGAACCTTTAAGGAATTTAGAAGTTACAGTTGCAACATTTTTCATTGACTCATGTATAGTATGGCCTATTCTACAAAACTGAATGTCCTGGGACTTGACTGAAGGAAGTGTCAGTTCCTGTTAAGGTGAACACCAGCTGCTGGGTGCCCTTTTTGTTCCATTCAACAGTAAGTTTTCATTAGAAAAGGGAAGATTTTTCTCTTGGCCAACGTGCTCTGTCTACTCTTGCTTTCTGTGTCAGTCTTATGTGTGCCATCTTCACTATGTATTCTCCTAGAAGCTCATGACCATCATGAAAGTGGCTTCTTCACAAGCTGATGATCTGCTAGCAGTTTCCTTATTTTCCACAAAAGAGTGAAACCAAGTTGGAGATAAGTTTAGGTTCAGAACTATTTTTTAAGTGTGATAGGCTCTGTGACTGGGCGTGGTGGCTCTCTCCTGTAAACCCTGCTACTCCTGAGGCTGAAGTGGGAGGATCCTTTGAGTCCAGGATTTTGAGACCAGCCTGAGCAACATAGTGAGATTCTGCCTCTAATTTTTTTTTTTTTTTTAATTAGCCAGGCACCTGCCTGCAGTCCCAGCTACTTGGAAGACCGAGCCAGGAGAATTCTTGGAGTTCAGGAGTTGGAAGCTGCAATGAGCTATGATTGCACTATTGCACTCCAGCTTGGGCAAGAGTGAGACCTTGTCTCTAAAGAAGTTTTTTTAAAATTTTTTTATTATTTATTTATTATTTTTTTGTAAAGGCTCTGTCATCCTAGATGTATAACTGCATGTAGAATGCATCTGACTTTTAAATCTACACCAAGTCAAATAACTGATTTGAACTCTTCAGAGAAGTGACAAGATGTTGTAGGTATCCCACTAATATAGGTTTGAGGGACTTAATTCTGTGGGCGTCTTTATATGAAACTTTCAAAAACGGTCCTATGTTTTTCAGAGTTGTAGTATCTCAGTGTTCTATCTTTTGGGGAATAGCTCATTGGCCTTCTGTGTCACCTCATATTTACTAGTAAAGTTGCTTTTTCAAATGGTTTATAAGCACCTAGATGAAGTCTAGCACTTTGTCAGATTATTTTCTCCATCACAGAAGCCAAAATACAAAGATTTCAGTCTAGTCAATCTCTGCTTATCTCAGTCACTGTCAGCACCTCTTATTTCTTAGTCTCAATTTTCCAGGCAGCCTTTTGCTTGATTTCCTTGCTCCCCATGCATCAGCACAAATGATTTATACTTATATACATCTTGAAATCTCTTCTTTATGGATTGAATTGAATCGAGCCCCAGTACAAAAATGAAAACTCCAGGACTGTTGTGATTGCCCAAATTACAACTTGGATTGTATGACTGTACACGCCACACTCTCATCTATCATAAATATTAAATTCTCAAGCACTTATACTTCAATATGTTTTAACTTTGTCTGTTTGACCAGCTCAGCACTAAAGATTCCATTGAAGATAATTCAATTGCTTTGAATTCTGAAAGGGGCATCTTTTTAATCTATTTTCATGTTGCACTGGGAGTTAAGTGAATTTCAGGTGCATAGCCTGTGAATGATGGGAGAGACCTATGTGCCATTTGGCATCACAGAGGCCAAATATTGGGTGACATTTGCTAACTAATGCTGATCAGTGAAATGGTCTAGGACAAGATTGGGGTTCATCAGTCTTTTCAGCCATTCTCCCTATCTCAAACTAAAACTAAACTTTGCAGAATTTCTGCTGTTTTGTCAGCCATACTGAAAATGCCAAGTTATGCTAATCAGGGCTGGCCTTTTTTCTTCTGTCTTGTCTTTTGGCAACATCCCTTTGCCAGTCTCAGGAACTTTGTTCCCACACCCCATCCCCATCCTTCATCCTTCCTGAGGCGTCTCCACATCCAGACATTTCTAGTGTTTTTAACCCCATCAAATCTCTCTTATCCTGGATACCCTTATTCAGGGCTCTGTTATGTGACCCAAAAAAATCTGATAATCTCAGTTCGATAATGGTGCCTCTTCTAAACATTTTTTTAAATTTATTTTTTATTTTAATAGTTTTTGTGGAACAAATGGTGTTTGGTTACATGAATAAGTTCTTTAGTGGTGATTTCTGAGATTTTGGTGCACCCATCACCCAAGATGTGTACACTCTACCCAATGTGCAGTCTTTTATCTCTCACACTCCTCCCACCCTTTCCCCTGAGTCTCCAAAGTCCATTGTATTATTCTTATGCCTTTGCATCCTCATAGCTTAGCTCCCACTTATTAGTGAGAACACATAATGTTTGGTTTTCCATTCCTGAGTTGCTTCACTTAAAATAATAGTCTCCAATTCTATCTAGGTTGCTGCATATGCCATTATTTTGTTCCTTTTTATGGCTGAGTACTATTTCCATAGTGTGTGTGTGTGTGTGTGTGTGTGTGTGTGTGTGTGCATCACATTTTCTTTATCCTCTCATTGATTGATGGGCATTTGGGCTGGTTCCATATTTTTGCAATTGCAAATTGTGCTGCTATAAACATGAGTATACAAGTGCCTTTTCCATATAAGGACTTCTTTTAGATACCTAGTAGTGGGATTGCTGGATCAAATAGATACACTTTTAGTTATTTAAGGAATGTCCACACTGTTTTCCATAGTGGTTGTACTAGTTTACATACCCACCAACAGTGTAAAAGTATTCCCTTTTCACCACATCCATGCCAACATTTATTATTTTTTTATTATGGCCATTCTTGCAGGAGTAAGGTGGTATGACATTGTGGTTTTGATTTGCATTTCCCTGATAATTAGTGATGTTGAGCATTTTTTCATATGCTTGTTGGCCATTTGTATATCTTCTTTTGAGAATTGTCTATTCATGTCCTTAGCCCACTTTTTGATGGGATTGTTGGTTTTTTTCTTGCTGATTTGTCTGAGTTCCTTGTAGATTCTGGATATTAGTCCTTTGTCAAATGTATAGATTGTGAAGATTTTCTCCCTCTCTGTGGGTTGTCTGTTTATTCTGCTGATTATTTCTTTTGCTGTGCAGAAGCTTTAATTAAGTCCCATCTATTTATGTTTGTTTTTGCTGTGTTTGCTTTTGGGTTCTTGGTCATGAAGTCTTTGCCTAAGCCAATGTCTGTAAGAGTTTTTCCGATGTTACTTTTAGAATTTTTATGGTTTCAGGTCTTAGAATTAAGTCCTTGATGCACCTTGAGTTGATTTTTGTATAAGATGAGAGATGAAGATCCAGTTTCATTCTTCTGAGTGTGACTTGTCAATGATCCCAGCACCATTTGTTGAATAGAGTGTCTTTCCCCCACTTTGTTTTTGTTTGCTTTGTTGAAGATCAGTTGGCTGTATTTACCTTTATTCCTGGGTTCTCTATTCTGTTCCATTGGCCTACGTACTTATTTTTATACCAGTATCATGCTGTTTTGGTGACTATGCCCTTATAGTATAGTTCTAGTCAGGTAATCTGAAGTTTCCAGATTTGTTCTTTTGTTTAGTCTTGTTTTTGCTATGTGGGCTCTTTTTTGGTTCCATATGAATTTTAGGATTGTTTTTTCTAGTTCTGTGAAGAATAATGGTGGTGTTTTGATGGGAATTGCATTGAACTTGTAGATTGCTTTTGGCTGTATGGTCATTTTCACAATATTGATTCTACCCCTCCATGAGCATGGGATATGGTTCCATTGGTTTGTGTCATCTATAATTTTTTTCAGCAGTGTTTTATAGTTTTCTTTGTAGGGGTTCTTTCACCTCTTTGCTTAAGTATATTCCTTATTATTATTATTTTGCATCTGTTGTAAAAGAGGTTGAGTTCTTGTTGATTCTCAGTATGGTTGCTGTTGGTGTATAGCTGTGCTACTGATTTGTGTACATTTGATTTTGTATCCTGAAACTTTGCTGAATTCATTTACCAGATCTAGGAGCTTTTTGGATGACTCGTTAGGGTTTTCTAGATATACGATCATATCATCAGCAAACAGTGACAGTTTGACTTCCTCTTTACCAAGTTAGATGCCCTTTATTTCTTTCTCTTGTTGGATTGCTTTGGCTAGGAATTCCAGTAATTTATTGAATAGAAGTGGTGAAAGTGGGCATCCTTGTTTTGTTTCAGTTCTCAGGGGGAATGCTTTCAACTTTTCCCCATTCAGTATAATGTTGGCTGTGGGTTTGACATAGACAGCTCTTGTTACCTTGAGGTATGTCCCTTCTGTGCTGATTTTGCTGAGGGTTTTAATCATAAAGGGATACTGGATTTTGTCAAATGCTTTGTCTGAATCCATTGAGATGATCATGTGATTTTTGTTTTAAATTTTGTGTGATGTGTCACATTTATTGACTTGCATATGTTAAACCATCCCTGCATCCCTGGTATGAAACCCACTTGATCATGGTGGATGATCTTTTTGATATGCTGTTGGATTCGGTCAGCTAGTATTTTGTTGAGGATTTTTGTATCTGTGTTCATCAGGGATATTGGTCTGTAGCTTTCTTTTTTTGTTATGTCCTTCCCTGGTTTTGGTATTAGGATGACACTGGCTTCATAGAATGATTTAGGGAGGATTCCCTCTTTCTCTGTTCTGTGGAATAGTGTTAATAGGATTGGTACCAATTCTTCTTTGAATATCTGATGAAATTCAGCTATGAATCTGTCTGACTCTTGTTGACAATTGTTTTATTACCATTTCAATCTCACTGCTCATTATTGGTCTGTTAAGAGTTTCTATATCTTCCTGGTTTAATCTAGGAGAGTTGTATATTTCCAGGAATTTATCCATTTCCTCTAGGTTTTCTAGTTTATGCACACAAAGGTGTTCATAGTAGCCTTGAATAATCTTCTGTTTCTCTGTGGTATCAGTAGTAATATATCCCGTTTTGTTTCTGATTGAGCTTATTTGGATCTTCTCTCTTCTTTTCTTGGTTAATCTTGGTTAATCATTTTTATTCATTTTTTTCAAAGAACCAGGATTTTGTTTCATTTATCTTTTGTATTATTTCTTTTGTTTCAATTTCATTTAGTTCTGCTCTGATCTTGGTTATTTCTTTTCTTGTGCTGGGTTTGCATTTGGATTGTTCTTGTTTCTCCAGTTTAATGAGGTGTGACCTTAGATTGTCTATTTTTGCCTTTTCAGACTTTTTAATGTAGGCATTTAATGCTATGAACTTTCCTCTTAGCACCGCTTTTGCTGTATCCCAGAGGTTTGGATAGGTTGTGTCACTGTTATCATTCAGTTCAAAGAATTTTTCAGTTTCCATCTTGGTTTCATTGTTGACCCAATGATAATTCAGAAGCAGGTTATTTAACTTCCATGTATTTGCATGGTTTTGAAGGCTCCTTTTAGAGTTGATTTCCAGTTTTTCCACTGTGGTCTGAGAGTACTTGATATCATTTTGATTTTCTTAAATTTACTGAGACTTGTTTTGTGGCCTATCATATGGTCTGTCTTGGAGAATGTTCCATGTGCTGGTGAATAGAATGTATGTTCTGCAGTTGTTGGGTATAATGTTCTGTAAATACCTGTTAAGTCCATTTGCTGTAGGTTATAGTTTAAGTCCATTGTTTCTTTGTTGGCTTTCTGTCTTGATGACCTGTCTAGTGCTGTCAGTGGACTATTAAAGTCCCCCACTATTATTGTGTTGCCATCTATCTTATTTCTTAGGTCTAGTAGTAATTATTTTATAAATTTGGGAGCTCCAGCATTAAGTGCATATATATTTAGGATTGTGATATTTTCCTATTGGACTAGTCCTTTTATCGTTATGTAATGTCCTTTTTTGTCTTTTTAAACTGCTGTTGCTTCAAAATTTGTCTGATATAAGAATAGCTATTCCTGCTCACTTTTGGTGTCCATTTGCATGGAATATCTTTTTCTAACCCCTTTACCTTAAGTTTATGTGAGTTCCTATGTGTTAGTTGAGTCTCCTGAAGACAGCAGAAACGTGGTTGGTGAACTCTTATTCATTCTGCCATTCTGTATCTTTTAAGTGGAGCATTTAGGCCATTTACATTCAACATTAGTATTGAGATGTGAGGTGCTATTCTATTCACTGTGCAAATTATTGCCTGAATACCTTTTTTTCATTGTGTTATTGTTGTATAGTTCCTGTGAGATTTATGCTTTAAGGAGGTTCTATTTTCATGTATTTCAAGGACTTGTTTCAAGATTTAGAGCTCTTTAGGTTACTTGATGTTTTTGACTGACAGCTCTTAAGATTCTTTTCTTCGTCTTGATTTCAGATAACCTGATGACTATGTGCCTAGGTGATGATCTTTTTGCAATGAATTTCCCAGGTGTTCTTTGAGCTCCTTGTATTTGGATGTCTAGATCTCTAGCAAGGCTGGGGAAGTTTTCCTCGATTATTCCCTCAAATGTGTTTTCCAACCTTTTAGATTTCTCTTCTTCCTTGGGAACACCCATTATTCTTTGGTTTGGATGCTTAACATAGTCCCAAACTTCTTGGAGGTTTTGTTCATTTTTTAAAATTCTTTTTCTTTTTCTTTGACAGATTGGGTTAATTCAAAATCCTTGTCTTTGAGCTCTGAAATTCTTTCTTCTTTTGTTCAATTCTATTGCTGAGACTTTCCAGTGCATTTTGCATTTCTCTAAGTGTGTCCTTGATTTCCAGAAGTTGTTATTGTTTTTTGTTTATGCTATCTATTTCACTGAAGACTTTTCCTTTCATATCTTGGGTCATGGTTTTGATTTAAGTTGGACTTCACCTTTTTCTGGAGCCGCTTTGATTAGCTTAGTAATTGACCTTCTGAATTTTTTTTCTGGCAATTCAGAAATTTCTCCTTGGTTTGGATCCATTGCTAGTGAGCTAGTGTAATCTTTTGGGGGTGTTAAAGAACCTTGTTTTGTTATATTACCAGAATACTTTTTCTGCTTCCTTCTCATTTGTGTAGACTGTGTCAGAGAGAAGATCTAGGACTCAAGGGCTGCTGTTCATATTCTTTTGTCCCATGGGGTGCTCCCTTGATGTGGTGTTCTCCCCCTTCCCCTAGGGATGGGGATTCCTGAGAGCCGAACTGCAGTGATTGTTATTTCTCTTCTGGGTGTAGCCACCCAGTGGAGCTACTGGGCTATGGGCTGGTACTGGGGAGTGTCTGCAAAGAGTCCTGTGACATGATCTGTCTTCAGGTCTTTCAGCCATGGATATCGGCACCTGCTCCAGTGGAGGTAGCAGGAGAGTGAAGTGGACTCTGTGAGGGTCCTTGGTTGTATTTTTGTTTAGTGCACTGACTTTGTGTTGGTTGGCCTCCAGCCAGGAGGTGGTGCTTTCAAGAGTGTATCAGCTGCAGTAGTATAGGGTGGATGCCGGATCATCTTATTTTAACAGGCATTTTTTAATGCATGTATCCAGATGAATGAAAAATGTGGAAATTTTTCTCCATGCTACAAGGGCTGGTTCTTGGATAGCACTTGTTTGGCATCTGTCAGGTAACACCACATAGGTGTTTTGAATGCCAATCAGTGCTGGCATCCTTTCCCTTCTGCCTGATGTCTGTCTGTCATTCCATAGTGTTGTAGGGGAGGGCTGCTAACAAGGAGGAGGCTAGGGAACAGGAGAACAAAAAGAAAGTTTTAGGGAGCAACCAAAAGTGGAGAAAATTGCTGAAAAAAAGGGAAGAAGGGAGTGAGAAAGAGACAAGTAGTTGTTTGTAGTGTAATTTGTGATGTGCTTCTTGTCACATAGAGTGACTACGGGATAGCTTGGTATCATTGGTTCATGAGTGTCTACAGATATCTCAGCCTTCACTGGTGTTCCCTTGAATGTTTTACGGATGGAATTCCATCTTTTTTTTTGCTAAAATTTTACTTTAGAATACGACTGTAAACCCCCTGCAACATTACAGCCTGGGAGGGCTCTAGGAAGTTGTCATTACGCTCATATTGAATTTTTGCTAGATACGTAACAGATATTTTCCATATGATATCTAAACACCCAAAGAAGCCCAATCCTCAAGATATCAAACATATCAAAACCAAAATAAAATGCCTAAAGCCTTGGTAATATTTTCCTTCCTTCCTTCCTTCCTTTTTTCCTTCCTTCCTTCCTTTTTTCCTTCCTTCCTTTCTTCCTTCCTTCCTTCTTCCATTTCCTTCCTTTCTTTTCCATTGATCCCGTTGCTGCTTTACTTGCCTTGTTAAGTTACAGAGATGGGATTGATAATAGTGCAGGAGAGAGCACTATTAACTATTGTTAGTATAGAAAACTTGCAGGTCTATGGCAAATGTATTTTCAACGGGATGTTAGAGGGTACTAGATCTCTCTAACACCTGTATGTAGTGTGCAGGAAACCACACAGAGGCTAAGAGGACACTTAATGTTTCTCAAGTTCTAAATTTACTTTACACCTCTGACAAAGCTACATAGTTTACTTTGTAGGTTTCTGTAGTGTTTATGATAAAATAGTTATTTCCACTTTTAGGAGTTGCACAGTATCTGGGGTGGGACAGTATCTGGGGCGTTGACCAATATTCTTCCTTCTTTCTGTGCATTTTTCATTCAATTAAATTAAACTATTATTGACAGTTTAATTGACAGCTCTGTGCTGGACGCTTTGCTAGGTTGAGATAGATGTAATCTTTGCTCATCCAGAGCTTAAAAGGTAGCAGAAAATATAGACATGAAACAAGTACAGTTGTCTCTTGGCATCCATGGGGAGGATTGGTTCCAGGACTCCTGAGAATACGAAAATCTGTACATGCTCAAGTCCTGCAGTTTGCCCTGGGGAATCTGGTGGAACCTGTGGATAAATGAAAAGGTGACCCTACAAATCTGAGGGTTTTGCATCCCACAGATGTTGTATTTTCTATTCACATTTTGTGGCAGATGCAGAACCTGCAGATACAGAGGGCTGACCATATTTATTTTTAAAAACCTACATGTAAGTGGACCCATGCAGTTTCAAACCCATGTTGTTCAAGGGTCAATGGTAATTACGCGTGTGATGAATGTTATAAAAGGGAAGTGCTGTGAGATCTACCTTAGTCTAAAGGATCACAGAAGGACTCCCTGGGGAAGTGAAATTTAAATGGAGACTTCAGGGATAATGTATTAATCATGAATTGTGTTTAACCGCTAGTAATAAAGATGCCCCTCTCCTACTAAAGAAAATAAATCAATGCCTTAAATAAGAGATATTTATTTTTCTTCTTATTAAAGAAGTTCAAGTTTGGTGAGGGTAGCTCTACAGTATCTTTAATAACCCAAGGTCCTTATATCTTTCTATTCTGCCACCCACAGGCACATGGCTTCTATCTTCAGGGTTGCCTCATGGTAGTCAGACAGATGTTGCAGCACCAGTCATTATGTCTCCATTCCAGACAGGACAAAGCAGGAAGGAATAAAGACAAAATAGTCTCTTACCTAAGTCAGCTCTCCCCTTTTAAGGAATTTTCTTAACATCTTGCTTTATAATGTTGGTCCAATCTTATGTTACATGTCTGCAAGGGAGCCTGTGAAATGTAATTTCTTTTAGCTGAGCACATTGCCATTCCTAACAGAAATGGGGCTTTGTTTCTATTTAACAAAAACAGATAAAGATATTTGGCAGGCAATTAGTTATCTCTGCTTCATAGAGTAGGAGTTAGATAGGTCAAGGGTGGGTGGTGTACTTCTCAACAATTATGTTTCCTCAATTAGGCACATGTGACCAATTTTAACAGCACTAAACTTCTTCATAATCATTGTCATAATCTCTTCCATTATATCTCACAAAAAATGGCCCTGCTTTGGTTACAGATTGTCTTGTTCATGAGGTGATGCAGAATAAACTAAGTAGATGTATAAGAGTACAATTCAGGAAGCTTGTCTGATATACACATCACTTGCTTGTTGGTTCTACTACTGCTGCCACTTAGAAGTAGCCAACTACTTGAGCTCTCAGGAACTGGAACTCACTTTAACTTTTTTCTTTCTGATTCATTGATTGCAGATTATTTCTGAAGAGGAAACATATTGCTCTTGTAACTGTAACCTTGAACTATTTTAGTGCTGGATTTTCGTCTGTGATCATTAGGATCTTTGAGTTAATACACCCAAACTCTGAATCACAGTAAAGAACTGCCAGCATTATCAAACACATCCATTGTGACTGGATATCTATACAAACCCAGCAGAGCCTCTTAGCTCTTCTATTCCACCAGGACTTGGAAAGTTTTAGCAAAGCCTGAAATGATGTTTTCATCATTTTCTTTTATTACTTTGGTGGGGACCATGGGTAGGCTCTTTCTAGTGTGGAAGTACATTCTTTGGCCACATCTGAGGAGATGGCAGTTTCATGTCCTGAGGAGAGTAGTAATTGCTGCATAAAGTTTTGCTATTATCTGCACAAAATAGCATATTCTGGTCTTCTTCTGTTTGAATTACTTCCTTAATCTATCATGACTTAGTCATTACTGCCTTACTGCCTCTTTTGCCTCTTGTACCCTCGCAAGACTGATGCTTTAATTTTTTTTTTTTTTTTGGCCAGGGGTTTTGGAATTCTCTCACCAAGTTTCCTGATGACAAATTGTGACCACCAAATACTTACTGCTATGTAGATTGAAGAAACTTTCACTTTTTTCTGTATTTTTTATGGTCTAAAATAATCAGATTTGTTTTGAACTAAGGAGTTCTCTGGTCTCAAGATTTGTGTTCCTCTTCCAAATTTATGCACTCTGTTCTTGTTTCTTTTGCAAATCCTAGGGACAACTTCAGAAGCAGGGAAAACCAATTTACAAATTCATCAGTCAACCCTCATCATGAGTATGTTTAAATTAAAGACACCTGCCTTCATTCATCTATACATGAATTTCCACAACTATATGTGGATTTTAGAATGCCACATTTTGCTTTGCCTAGGTTCAGGTCAGAACTTTCAGATAAAAATGTAGCAAAGTATCAGGTCACAGATAGGTTCATAAGAAGAATCTCAGCAGGAAATTAGTGAATCGTGAGCCCATCTCTCTATATAAGCTGGAGCCAGCACCTTGACAGTTTGTGATGCTACAAAATGGTTCTTCTCTAGTCTCATAGCTCCATTCCCAGCCACTATACTACGTGAGGACTGGCACATAATCTTTACAAGTCCTATACAATTACAGAAGTAGTCTTTTTAATTTTTATTTTTTTACATCTGGTCTGTCTTCATCGCTATTTTTAAGGGGCTTTGTATTGTGACTTTCTCACATTTACTACACAATTTCTTTACTAAACTGAAATTTTGATTTTTGAAAGGTAATTCATCTGCAGTATATTTATGAATGTAAATTACCCTGTGCTGGGCAGAGATGTTCTTCCTGCCTGTCTATATTGACAATTTTTATTTCATATATAAAGTGGCTATAAACATATTTAAGCTAAGTTAGACTTCATTGTAACTGTATAGACAAAAATGTCACAAAATATCTGAAACACAAAAATAAGAAACAGTAACTCAGTGCCCTTGGTAAGGACTTAAAAAAAATATAGGTATCAGATCCAAGCCAAGGATGAGACACTGTGAGTAAAAGAGTCTCTTAGATTCAAGTCTTCACTTGCGTGAGGAAGGGCAGTGCATATAATAAGTTTACATAAGTAATCTGAGAAAACTGCATATGATTCCAGCTCATATGGAGCTGAGGTAGGCTCAGTGAGCTTGGTGGGGAGGCTTAGACTGATTGCATTGTTGGGTGTGTCCTGAGTTAGTCTCCGTTTCTCTTTTCCCAACAGTGATTGTTTCATTTTGACAGTGGGTCAGCTGAAGGCAAGTACTATCTATACAGAGAAACCTCAGAGAAGATTGAATTCCCTGCTCTGGTCTTCCAAGATTTATAAGATCTTGGAGGTGTCTGTCTCTGGGCTCTCTATTCTCCCTCCCTGTATTCTGGGGATCCAAGTCTCCTCATGCTGTTCATTTGAGGCAGCCTAGTATAGGGAAGGAGCATTGTACTTGGATTCAGGGTGACACATGGGTGGTGTTCTCCTATTGAATGCTGTTGAAAAAAACTAAATCTCAAAATTAGAGGACAGTCACTTCATATTAAAAAACTCAAAGAAATAAGAGCTTCATGTTGAAGACATTGGGCAGATTGTACTCAATTGTACTTCACTACTGCTCTGCTCTAGAAGTGTGAGCAAGTGGCCTGAAATATCAGTCTTAATCTTGGCTGGGATTTTCTTTTCTTAGTTGGTCATATGTCCATGGTTTCAGGGCTCAAGGGTTAGGTCTTTATGCTTTTATGCCTTTCAGGTAGGGACAAAAAGGGCAGAGATCTTATAGCCTTCTGGACATTTTTTTGCTGGCTTCCAGGGATTTTTACTCTGATTTGTAGAAATGGAAATAATTTATTGAACTTTTCCCCCACCTGCAACTGCTTACTCTCTCTACCCTGAAACACTCTCACTAATTTTTTAGAGGTATTATTTGGAAAGTTACCAGATAGGCCTTGGAAGAGATGAAGAGGCAAAAACAGCTTATTGGGAAACCCTAAAGATGTGACTTCTGTTCTACTGAAGGGATCTTGGGACCTCCTGTGGAAAGCACTATATTTGGAGGAAACTGATTAAAAGTAGATCAACTAACTCTTCCACTCATACTGTTTAGTCTACACAAAGTGCTTCTCAAGTATATCCCAAAATGCTTCCCTTACTTTCATATTTTCTGCCTCCCAGGTACATGCATGTTGAATGATAACAGGGTATCAGATGGCAACGCAGAGAGTTTGCAGGGAAGGGGCAGAGAAAGGGCCTTGACAGACCTTTCATTTTGCGGAAGTGGCCATGCAGCCTGATGTGGAACTGAGCTGGAGTTTGCAGAAACATTGTCCTAACTAGGTGGAAGGCACTTTCCCTGTTCATGATGTTGTTCATTTGTTATTTGGTTCCACTGTACAAAATTCTGAGTGTTTCATTGCCCAGCACCGAAAGGGGGATGAAAGTGTCCATCTTAAAGATAAATTGGCAAATTATGTCAAGGTACACTGAAGAGGTCTTGTCTTTAGTTTGCTTTTAAGTAGCTTAAATGAGGTCAAGGGCCATGCCCAGAATTGTGTTGAAATCTGGATTTAGCTTGGATTAGGTCCTTGATATTTAACAGGCTTCTAATGTCTTTCCTCGAAATAATGAAGTGTACAGCCAATTCAACCATTATTCCTTGAGCCCTCTGCCTTGTGCCCCTTCACCAAAGAACCTTTGATGAATGAGGCATAGCAGTACCTTGCTTTGCTATGCCATTTACTCTTTAAAAACAATGAAGAAGCCAACAAAAAACACCAAAAATATAGAAATACAAGTATACAAGGAAGATGTGTTATATATAGACTGATGCCAAGTAAGACTCTGAATTGCAGACATCTTCCCCCTGCAAAATAAGTCACAACATAAATATATATATTTTATATACATATGTATATATAAGATATATATATGTATTTTCTGTAAATGTTAAGCTGCTCATATTTTGATGCATTGCGCAATGTTTTCATTAGGTCATCCTCTTGTAAGAATGTAACATAAATATAAATAGATCTGGAAAACTAGGGCTATAAAACAAACATTGAGATTAACAGTTTTCCAGTAACAGGCAGAAGTTAACCCTGGGTCCATGCCTTGGTAAAGCCTGTGCAGTAAGCCTCTCTGAGAGCCAGATTGAAGCTTTAACCCTTAGTGAACCTGACCTGGAAAGATAAATCTATGTCTGCCCAATAATTATGAATTGTAACTGCTGAGATCTTCCAGGATGGAGTTAAAATAATCCATGAAAGATTTCTTTAAGAAATATTTCTCTAACAAAACTGCAGATAAGAAAGATAAGGAGGGGTGGCTAGTTGGGTCTAATTAACAATGACCAACATGTCACTGATGTTTGCGTAGGGCCAATTGAAGCTTATGGGTCAGCTGGATAGAAGGGCTCTCAGTTTATTCCTTCTGATGGGAAATCAAGTCATGGAAGTGGCATAGTGAGGAGATTGGCTGGTGGGACTGGTGGTCAAAAAGAAGGGGTGTGATTGGGCTTTCACAGAGAGTAGGATATCAATCTAAATTTAAATTAAGCACTGTGTATCAGTGATGGGTAGGGTGGAAGGGTGTTTGGCAGTGCTGTTGTTCAAAAATATGGCCAAGGCTTCTTAAATATACTGACTGTTGGATTCCCTTCCCTGCCTCCACTCCCTCATCTGCTGAATCCAGTTTCAAACACAGGTGATTTTTAGCAGGAGTTGTTGATTAAAATGCTGACTCTCAGCACCTTGACACTCCAGATGAACTTTAGAATATATATGTATTTTCATCATAACGTGTTTCCCTTTAGGTTTTTTGTTTTGTCAGTAGTGGGAACCTTAAAAAGGATATACATAGAGGGAGATCTTCAGCCTTTTAAAAAAATCCAATTCTTCACACTTGTCCCAAAAGGCAATAAAGGACTACCTAAAAGTGCCATTTCCCACAAGGGCCTGTGGATATCTAAGAAACCAGAACACTGGGGAGTAACAGTGAATCCTGGGAAAAGCTGATGAAATTGATATTTTCTTTTTTCCAAACAGATCAGAATGAAGGATTTCATTGCCGGGAAGAATGCCGGATTCTTGGCCACTCTGACAGGTGCTGGATGCCCCGGAACCCCATGCCCATCCGTTCCAAGTCCCCTGAGCATGTGAGGAACATCATCGCGCTGTCTATTGAAGCTACTGCTGCTGATGTCGAGGCTTATGACGACTGCGGCCCCACCAAACGGACTTTCGCAACCTTTGGGAAAGATGTCAGCGACCACCCGGCTGAGGAGAGGCCTACCCTGAAAGGCAAGAGGACTGTCGATGTGACCATCTGCAGCCCCAAGGTCAACAGCGTTATCCGGGAGGCAGGCAATGGCTGTGAGGCGATTAGCCCTGTCACCTCCCCCCTCCACCTCAAGAGCTCTCTGCCCACCAAGCCTTCCGTGTCTTACACCATTGCCCTGGCTCCCCCGGCCCGTGATCTGGAGCAGTATGTCAACAATGTCAACAATGGCCCTACTCGTCCCTCTGAAGCTGAGCCCCGTGGAGCTGATAGTGAGAAAGTCATGCATGAGGTCAGCCCCATTCTGAAGGAAGGTCGCAACAAAGAGTCCCCTGGTGTGAAGCGTCTGAAGGATATCGTTCTCTAAACCAGTCTCCAGGAAGAAGAGAAAGAAACCACGCTGGCTAGTGAAGAAGCAGGAGCTTCTTGTTTTAATTGCTCACCAATGGTTGGTTCTTGAGTGGCTATATTTCAGAGCTTTTCCTAAATGTATTGTTTATAGGTGATTATCATTCTGTGACAGTCCCTTGTTTCAACAGGCAGCAGAGGTGTTCAGTTGGAGCAAATTAGCTTTGGCTTGAGTTGTTCATGGGGCCTTGATGTTGGGGAAACAGAGACAAATTCAGTTGTGAAAAGTATTATGTATTAAGTGTTTGAATTTATATATTTTTCTATGTCAAAATTATAATATAAATTACCATTGTTTGTGGAGGATTACATTTAAAAAAGCAAAAAGTGAAAAAAAAAAGCTCTGGACACCTTTAATAAGCTCGCCACTGTTTTTTGTAGTGTAGACAAGTTAATGGTCATTTATTGTGTACTATTCATTGATTCAGTGATGTGAAATTGAGCCCCCAAAAGGTTGTTTCTGAAGCTCGAGTACTTCCCAATGCCGCTACTTTGCTGTGGACACCCCTGCTTTAAAAACCCTTTTGCTAGCTGTGCTATTGTTGTATTTGATATTGCAAATTGCTATGTGTGTGGTGATGGCAAAAGGCTTTTAAAAGTTGGTGTTTTCTTTTTCTTAAAAAAATAATAAAACTACAGACAAAAACAAAGTGCAAACAACTGAGACAGCAAATGAATGAGCAACACCATGCATATAGATTGAGTACTTGGAGAATACTCACGTTTTTTAACTCATGTAGTGATTGCTCACCACTTTGCAAAGTATTTTTCCTGCCTTTCAGTGGTCTGCCCAGGTCCATGATAGATCATTGCAGAAAGTCATTTTTGGATAGGCTGCTATCTAATTTGCAGTTGTCAGAAATACTGTGCTGAAAGTTTTATGACATCCATCTTTTAAATTTTCAGGCCCTGAACAGGAAAGTTGCTCCTGAAGTTATGTTTCCAGGCTTAGAAATTCCCTCTCTCCAATCATCTAAAATTGAAGATGACTGAATCTATTTTAAGATCTAAATTAGCATCTCTTCAGACACACACTTCCTGATTCAGTGTTTCCCAATCATGATTAGAATTAGACTGCAAAGCACGTCATGGGCTGGGATTGAGAACTCCATGTTGCTCTGTATCTTAGGCTTATATACGTAGGGATAGAGTAAGCAGTACAAAGTGTATATTTTGGAAAAGACAGGTAACAGGTAACAGCATCGCTAATCCAATTACTGTGCCTTCTAAACGGAGACACTCAGACACTTGAACTCATCTTTTTATGACTAATAGTTTTTTGATTAAAAATGTGAACAAGAAAATATTAAAATAAAAATCCTTTCGATTTAGCCAACTCTTTTTGCTGTAGGCTAGGAATACACCCTTTTTAAATTAACACACTGTAGATCCTTTTGTTCTGTTTTAACATTCCTCTAACTCCCCCATTTATCTTTTGTCTATTAATATTCACTAGCCAACATAGTATTTTTGCAGCCTAAGAGTTCATTATTTAAAAATAAACTAAAGAAATATGTCACCTTTGTTCTGCCTTGGTCTTAAGAGAGTTGTTTCTAGAGAAACAGGTTTTATGGTTCTGTTTTCATTTGTTTCATTTTTTGAAATTCAGGAGTACACAGAGAGAAGGCCTAGAGGTTAGAGCACTAGAATGCAAAAGAGGATTTATTTTCTTAAGTTTAGGTAGATAAGTCAGCTCTTTTGAATGTTTTACTTATTTTTGCCTGAGTTCCTAGCTTTACGCATTACTAGGAATATTTTCTTTTACGGGAGGGAGAAGGGTTTTGAGGGAGGGGGTGGGTAAGGCAGTAGGGATGGGGTTAGGTAGGGGAGAACATTTCTGAAAAAGAACTTATAATGAAGCTACAAATCCATCCTTATTTCTTATTCAGTGCTGAATACTACCTCATGCAAAATATTGGTGTGGCTGCAAATTTCCCTCTGAAGCTGACACAATTAAGGATGAATTACCATAACATCTTCATTTTTCCTCATTTCATTGCCTCTCATACAGTTTTCTCCCTCTGATTTATTTCATTTTGGTAGTGGATTTTGAATTAAGTATTTCTCTTTGCAAGTGACTATTTGATTAACACATTAAAAATTTTTTAAAAATTTCCCCTTTAAGTTATGATGGCTGCCTATAGAATTTAGACTGTTTCTCACCCTGATCCATCCTGATATTATGTTATTAGCTACGATTTCAAGGTCACTTTGAAGTCAGACTTCACAGTTTTCTACAGGTGTATTTCTTGCTATGCTCAGTGGGAACCAGGGAGCAGAAAAGATTGTGGAAAGTGGGAACATTAATTGTCACGTGGCTGTTGAGCCAGAGAGGCCACTGGCTGCCATGCCTCTTACCAGCCAAGTTTTAAATGGTTAGAGTGGCATTGGCATTGATTTTGCTTTTCTCTTGGGTTTTCTTCATTTCTTTTCATAATTCATCTTCAAGCTATAGATCCATCCTTCTTCCCTATCCAAATACTTTGTTCTCAGTGGGCAGTCAGATTTTTTTGGCTTCCAAACCTCACTGAGCATGTTCAGAGAATTCCTCTCATTAAGGAAATATTTTTCCCCACAATTGTCTGATGTATGAGTCCTCTCAGAAGCACAAGTGCATACTAGGAAGGCTTTGTAAACTGGTTTTGTAGGCAGGCTGTACCTGCAAATAGGCATTCTGAGCAAGGATCCTAAATTTCCCTTTGGCTCATGTCCCCCCCGCCCCACCCCACCTTCTCCTTTTTGGCATGTCTGGTGAAAAGCTACAAGGTTCACAGGGCCAAATATTCTCCCTTTTGTTCTCTAAACATGTTGCACACATAAACTCAAGGGAGTGATTTCGGTTCCTAAGTCCTAGGGAGTTCTATTCCATTTATTCTGATGTCCCTTTTAAGGAGGAGTTGGTGTTGAAGTGTGACATGCTTTAATGATAACTGCTTTGGCAATTCCCCAGACAGGTATACTTCTTCATCCAAAATTGCACCTAAGGTGTTCATTTAGACAAAATTGTTCGCTTAGTGATCCACTGATCTCTAATCAGAAATATTTTTAAAAAATACAATTTAGATCTCTGAAAATTGGAACCACTCAAGAGTATCATCTTGATAGTGTTACTTCAGCATATGACTGACTGATTTTATGAAGGGAGTTTAGCTGACTTTTCCCTGTAGCCCTATCATATTAAAAACAAAACAAAGTGGTTCACTTGAAGCAGCAAGGACAAAGGGCAGTTTAGGGAGAGGCAGGGTGAAGGGGATAGCTCGATTGGGCATCCAGAGTGGAAAAGGATTATTATTGTACATAATAGCAGTTCTGGCTGGAATTCCAATCCACTTTCTGGGGATCATTTTGATGTTGAATGTTCCCCCAAAGCATTCTGACAAGTTTGGTCCACTTGGCTCTTTACCCCGGGTAATAAGACCCTTATTGACTTTGAAAAACTGGCATAAATGAGCTTAAGAAATCCATTGTATACAGTCCTAGTGTTTGCCTTCTTGGTAAAATTACATTTAAGGATGTCATTTCATGAGTCAAATTGTATCTGCTGACACTGAAGTGTATTGAGATGTTGTTCTTTAGTTTAAGTATGTAACAAAGTAATATTCAAAGGGGATGTTTGGGGGTGGGGCTGGGACCGGGTGGCTTTATATTGATAATGAAATATTCCAGAGCAAAACACATTGTCCTAATGAAGTTGTTGCAGCTCTCTTCGTTTTCTTGTGCCGCTGGAATTGGCTTGTGGGTCACTTGTTGTGCAAAAGTGAATTAATTTCAAATAGGAATCATATTGCTTTTGTGAAACAAAGAAAACTTACCACCTTGTCTGATATATAGATTGGAAGGCGCTCTTGGTAAAGAATAACCCACAAACACCTGATCTTGATTGGAAAGCATTGTAGGTCATTAGGGAAAACTGATGATGCTGACTGTTGCTCCAGCTGTGTTGGCAATTCAAGATGACCTTGTTACTAACTGAAAGTTGCTGTCAACCTTAGCAAACAAACCAGCTAACACCATTACAGCACTGGTTAAGTAGATTTTTACTGGCACTGGCTGGCGTTCAGCTGAGGAAGGCTAGGATACAGACTTTAATGACCAAGAGCCAGACTAGCTCGAGCTAGAAATCAGCAACAAATACCTCCTTGTGCTATTTGAATGCTAAGGTATTAGTTGCAAAAGGCTTACGCCTTCGCTCCTCTAGTGAGGGGAATGAGCCTGATGACACTATTACTGTTTACCTGTCAAACCAGGGTGGAAATTTAGAGGGATGCAAGTACAGTATGTCTCATTAAGCAGTCTCTGTTGCTGATTATATGAAGATAAAATTGTTGTATATGCTGATCTGTATGTTATGTACATTTTCACAGTGATTGAATCATTGTAAAAAGAAAAAAGACAAAAAAGAATCACCACTGTCTATTTTATGAAGATGATAAAGCAGCTTTATTAAATTATTACAGTTATGTTTCAAATGGTGTTATCTGCCACATTGTTTCCTTTTATCTGGTGGTTCTCTGTTTCCCCCTTTAAATGTGTTTTCTCTGCTTCAAAAATTTAATGCATTTTAGTATTAAAGGCTATTATGGAAAAAGTATTGAGTGTTTGGTGGAATGTGTTTCAGAGAGTGTTTGTAGGCTCGCGGGAAGCGACTCTTAGACCTAAGAGGTCACCAGTCCTTAGCGGAGTCATTGATGTTCAGACCCCAAGGGATCCTTTTGCCTTTTCCATTTCACGGCATTCACGACCTCCAACTAAGGGGGGCCTCTTCCTCCAGCAGGTTCCAGCTATTTCCTGAGCACCTCCTCTCCTTCCTACCCCAGTGAATACCGCTGCCTGAGGAGGAAGACCCATACATATCTGGAATGGTAAAGACTTTCCTGGATGGTACTTTAAACAAGAGCACTAAAGCCATTCTTTAAAATAAATCATGTCAGGGCAACTTCACAGTGAGACTTCTCTGAAGAATTAATTTAAAAAAAGGTGAGAAATAGTAGAGGCTGACAGCAGGGGAAAAGAGAGTTTAAAACAAAGATGACCTGGCTGCCCCTTTGATGCCTTCAGGTTTGCAAGTGAAGCAACAGGAGAGGCTCTGACTTCGCACAGAACAAGGCTGCAGAGAAAGCCCTGACAAGTTTTCTTTATCCAAGCCATTATTCTCTGGGACTTAGCACTTGGGCTGTAAGTATTCATTCTGCCTGCGACAGGCAGAAAAAAAGTCAGAGTAGAGGAAAAACAGGAGCATGGCAGAACATTTCCAAATAGTGCCGTTAGTGGTTAAAGGCTAAATTGCTTCAGCATGACCTATTCTCTCCGGACAATTAAAAATGATCTCAAGGAAATCTACTGTCTCCCTGGATCTCCATCTTCCTGTTATCTCTATCCACCTGTATTAAATTGAGATTGCATCTTATTCTCCAGAATTAGCCCTAAAGCCACAGCAATAGCCAGCAATTTGGTACTGTAGTTTAACAGGTGTTGCATCAGAATGCAAGCACAGACATGCTGGGACACATGGAGTCACATACACTGATGTATATACACATGTTCACGCAGACTCCCAGATGTTCATAAAGGCATATGGGAAGGAGGCTGCTCTGTCACTGGCTTGGAGGACATTAAGTCATAGGAGGCTATATGAGTACTTCTGAGGTAGTTCACACCAAAAACACAAAGAAAATAAGTTTCTTTGACCCCATTTCAACTACCTTTTTTTCAGGGGGAGGGGCTGGAAAGGAAATAGCAACTCCATCCTAAAATAAGATCCTCCAAGGAATGAGCAAGAGAAAATAAAGTCTCACATGATGAAGGGCATTTACATGTACAACACAGGCATATCCAAGGTCATTGACGAAACCAGTAACTCTGCCTAAGTGTGGCAGAGTGGCAAGATTATAGGCATAACCTCAAATCGATTCAAATTTATAAAACAAAACAAAACACGTTATTAAAACTATCGAAAGTGCTTGTGACACATCTTATATATGTCACTGACGTGCTGTGTGTGAAGTCAAGAAACCATGATGGGAATTGATATGTAAGAGGGCATTCTCCAACAGGAGATGATAGCTGCTCCAGAGACAAAGATACGAGTAACCATTTTTATTATTTCGGTTTGGGGGTATAGACATGCCTTAGAGAGGTACACCTTGAATGCACTGCCACCACTTGTAAAGGGATGGGGCTCTTATCGCGAGAACAAAATTCTCTAGGATGGGAGCAGAGAGGTATTCCCTGAGAGTTTCAGGTCTTAACCTTTCTACACGTTGACAAATAACCTACTTGCACATATCTGACACTTCCATCCATTTACCATTTTTTTTGTGGGCAACTCATTCAATGTGGACATTCAAGTCCTGGGCAGAGTGGGGAGTGCTAGGGCTTAAGGGACCAAGTCTTTTCATGAGCACTTACTGTGTGCAAGACACTTTACAAACATTATCCCATTTTATCCTTACAGCAACTTACGTAGTAAATAATGATATCTCCATTTTATACACAAATAAATTGAGACTCAGAGAGCTTAGGGGAGCTTGCCCAGGGCCACATGAACACTAAATGACAGAGCTAGGATTCAAATCCATGTTTGTCTACTTAGGAATTATTATTCTTTTCAATTACTCTTAAGGGATCAGCAACCAACATGGTAAGTTCTTCCTAACTAGAGTAGTAATGGTAGGTGCTAATGTCTTAAGGCATTTATCCATCCTGGAGGACATGTTGACATTTTAACTGAGATCTTTGGGAAACCAATGTCATGGCCCAAAGAAGTGATTGCAGCAGTGGGATTTTCAGGCTAGGGTGCTTTTGATCAGCCTCCTAGGCATGTTCCTACTCCTTCTCTACCGAGTGCCTGCCTTTCAAGTTGCATTAGTCATGCATGGCAGGACTGTGGCTCCTTTTAGAGTCTGTGCACTCTAGCTAGTCAACAGCCCTTGAAATGAAGGTCTGGTAACCCTATATTCATCTGTCCCTCTGGGTTTCAAGCAATCTGTCAAGGATGTATTCATGTGTATTACAGGTCAGCACAGTTGGAGTCAATCCCAGTATATGTTAGCAACAGGTCTTGGCTACTTTTTTAGATCCAGAAAGTTAGTTGAGGGTGAGGGAGGTTGATGGCTAAGGCAAGGTTATAGTGGTAGTGGGTAGGGGAGGCATGTTTGTAAAAGAAATTGAAACCCCAGGCTACTGCAAGGAAAGAGATCGGGGGTGGAACAATCAGCTGGGAAATGCGGCTGAATCAGCTGTAAGCACTGGGCAATCAGAAGCCTAGGGATTGGTTTCTATGCTTGCCTCATAGTGCAAGTGGAGTTGAAGAGGTGTTGATAGGCCCCCGAAGGACCTTCATCTGGCCCTTCTAACTTAGCAAGGGATCTGAAATGGAGCTAAATTAAGAAGTGAGGTCAGATAAAAAAAAAATGGGCAGGGAGCTGAGGAATGATCCCAACTACATGCATAAAGTCTCTGGTAATGAGTAGACCAGCTTCTCCAAAGGAGACCTCTATATAGAGAGGCTAAATGCCAAGCCATTTAAAATATTTCATTGTTGAAGTGTTCCTAATTTGCCTCAGTGGCCCGGCACTTCTCAGTCTGGGATATAGTTCTCAGGGTTTTGGATGTCAGAGCTGAGTTAAATGCAATGGTAAACACTGAGATGCTTTGCCAGTGCCGTTCTAACATTCTTTTTTTCCCTTCTAGCAGAAAAATAGGGATATTGTCAGAGACCAAGACAGAGGTATTTTATGCCCCTAAATCAATACTCAGGAACTTTTCCAAAAATGTCTGATAAACTTTATTCCCACTGCTACCACAGTGGCCCAGGCCTCAGCATCCTTCATCTGGATGATGGAAATAGTCTCCTAATCTGCCTCTTATTCACCTTGCCTCTCTTTATCACATTCTTTATACTGCAGCCAGAGGAATCTTGCTAAAACACAACACTGGTTAAATCACAACTCAGCTTAGAATCCAACAATGGTTTCTCCTAAGATGAAATCCAATCCCTTAACATAGACTACAAGAGTGGTTTTCAATTTTTTGTCTGCTTTCCATACTAAAAAATGCATTTTGCATCTCAATTCAGTGTCACATGCTCATAACTGAAATGAACATTTCACAAACAATACTTATCCTTACTACCTAAAAGGCACTGATATATTCTATTCAACTCTGAATGCCAAGGGTCAGCAAACTTTTTCTGCAAAAGACCAGATAATAAATACTGTAGACTTTGTGAACCATATGATGTCTGTTGCAACTACTAAATTTTAGCATTGGAGAAGCACACACACATACTTTTGCTTACAACTCCAGGGGCTTTTTGCATCCCTCAGACAAAGATTCCCTGGTTTTCAGAATGCAGAGCGCCATACCCTCCACCCCAGGTACTAAGTGCTCTAACTAGAGACATTTCAGTATCACACAATGCCATAATCACAGGCCCAAATCATGACTAGTTCCACACCAATGTCCCCTTTAAATGTTATACCTCTTATTTTAGGAAGTCAAACTGGCTATTTGCCAATGACATGATTGTATACCTAGAAAACCCTAAAGACTACTCTAAAAGACTCCTAGAATTGGTAAATGAATTCAATAAAGTCTCAAGTTACAGAATCAATGTACACAAACCAGTAGCACTGCTATACACGAACAAAGACCAAGCTAGGAATCAAATCCAGAACTCAATCCCTTTTACAATAGCTGAAGAAAAAACTAGGAATATAATTTACCATGGAGGTGAAAGACATCTGCAAGGAAAACTACAAAACACTGCTGAAATAAATCATAGGTGACACAAACAAATGGAAACACATCCCATACTCATGTATGGAAAGAATCAATATTGTGAAAATGGCCATACTGCCAAAGGAATGTACAGATTCAACGCTCAGTGGCAGGGAGACCACTTAGGAGGCTGCTGCAATAATCCATGCTAGATAAGATAGTAGCTTGAATGAGGGTAGTGGCCATGGAGTAGGTAAGAAGTGATCCCGTTATTTTCTTAACTGCCTTAATGCAGCCACAGATGCTGTTATTAATATTAATAGAAGATAAAGACTAGAAAGAGGGAAGATATGTGGCAAAATGGTGCAGAGGCTCGAGGTCCTGGTGAGTAAAACAGAATAGGCAGTGGGGAGAGGAGGAAAGATAATTGTGAGAAATAAAGAAGGCCATGTGGGAGAGTACAGTCAGAAAATGAGAATGTGTCTTAAATCCATTTTCAATATCAGGTGCTTCTGATTACAGAGATTAACTCATCACCATGTCTTTTCACTTTATCTATGTCCATGTAAGGTAACTTGTTTTGAAGCATTTTGAAATAATGGACTTTTTAAAAATATGTATAGATTAAGGAGATACTTGTTCTTCTCCAAGCTAACTGAGGTGAAAAGAAATTCCAGTCAGCCCCGGGAAAGGAAATGAATGGGTCAGAACAGCCCAATACATTTTTTTGGAGCTGTGCTTCCTGCATGAGTGGACTGTAGGCAAAGTCCCCTCTCTTGTCTACTCTCCAATCACCAAGTGTGTGATGCCCAGGTGTGGGGTTCAGTACTATCTGTTGGTAGATGAAAACTCAGAATTCCTTCCTGTTGTTGGAAGGCTGGAAGCAAACTAGGTAGTATCTGGAAATTGTTTGGGCCTTGAGTTTTTGAACTTTATTATGAACAATTTCAAATCTGTCAATATAGTATTGACAGAATAGTATGATAAATGCAATGTCCGCATCACACAGCTTTAATACTTATCAATACATCTGGGGCTTGTATTTCATAGAGATTAAAGAGAGAAGCAGAACCCTTGAGTTAGACTCTGTCTTTTGGAATTTTGACATTTTGATCTCTCTGAAATCAGAAGACCCAGAGTAGAGTCTGGTCCAGAAATAGGAGGCAACTCCAGGTTTTACAGACTGAAGAACAACTGAGGCTAGACAGAGGAGGTGTCATACATTTTAGAATTAGGAAAATTCTATTAAGGAAAAGTAGAAAACACTGAGCTGCTGGTGGAGCACAACCTCCCAGAGGCTATGAGTTGCCAATTATGGCTAATTTCTTTGTCCTCAAAGTTTTTCGCTCAGTTCATCTATTCTACATGGGATTTTTCCTTTTGAAGAAATTCTAATTCAGTGCTATATTTTATCATTGCAATCCATGGGAAAAGTAATCTGCTTTGCCAATAGTTGCCTTTCACTTACTTTTTTTTTTTTTTTTGCAATGCATTGACTTTTTTTTTAAAAGTTCAAGCTCTATGTTTTTTGAAAGATGTAAGGTCTTTGCAGTTTCCTGTAGTGTTTCCTCATAGAATAAATGTCAAGCTTAACTTTGCACCATCTTCGCACCATCTTTATCACTCTTATCCCTGACCTTGATTGCATTGGAAACAAAAAAGTGTGTGTGTGTGTTTGTGTGTGGGTGTGTGTATACAGGGAAGAGTGCTTCAGAAGTTCTTGGAGGAGGTGCGTAAGAAGGAGGAGTACCTACAAATGTTTTCATTTTTTCAGTTGGTAATTGTTGTCAGTAAGGGGTCCAACTGACAAATGGTGGTATGATTTTGCTTAGAAAATAGCTAGTTTGACACAAAGAACTCTAATGAGGCTATATCAGGGAGGGTCATGGTCATTTGCCATAGACTCACCCTGGGGATGGTGGTGGTGTGGACTGGGCTGGCTCCAGAACCTGCACCTGGGTGGAGCTTGAGTTGAGCATATGGTAGTTTTTCACTTACTTGCTTTCAGATGGCAAGTCAAATATTTGACCTGGACCAATCCCTCTTGAGGTCTCCAAAGGCAGCTGAAGGTGTTTTAAATCTCTCCCAACACGTTGTGAGGAAGCTGCAGCTGGCTTTGATAAACCAAGGAGTAACATGATCAAAACAGTAGCCTCAGTGAGGAGGCAGTGAGCACAAGAAGGCTTCCTTTCCCAGGACTGCGTAAGAAAGAGAACTACACATTTGGAACTTCGAGGAAAAACACACACACACTCCTGGTTTGCCACTTAGTGGTGACTGGGAGTGCTGATGCTTCCTGGCAATGTGCTTCAGGTAAGAAATCTTAGCAAGGGCCAAGTCCTTCCATTTTTTAAATCTGACAACTCAGTTAAAACGAGGTGGAATTCAAAGAAATTTCAGAAAAATAGGTGTGATATGCAGGTTGGCCCTATCCAACCTCTGTAGTCAAGGTGGGGCTTTATAAGGAGCAACTTCCCATAAGGGGACTTAGAGATTGTATATCATAGAGTGACAGAACTTGAATAGTATTAACCACCTTTTGTTGGGCATTTAGTATGCACCAGGCATTATCAAAGTGGAATATATATATATATATATATATATATATTCTCATTTAGTCCACCTAACATGATAGTAAGATAGTTACTATTATTATTCCCACTTTGCAGACGAGGAAGCTGAGGCGTGGAGACCCTTTACTTGATGAGGTTCAAATGGCTAGCAAGTATAAGAAGCGGGATTCAAATACAGGCAGCCTGATTTGAAAACCCATGATTTTAAGCAGCATGCTATATTTTGTCTCTCAACTGGTAGGGACCTTAGAAATCATTCAACTTCCTAATTTTACAGATGAGGAAAATGAATTACAAAGAAATCACTAGACTGTAAGATCCATAGCTCTATGAGGGCAGATCATAACTATTTTGCTCACCATTGTAGGCCCTGCTACTAATCATAGGGTCAAGTCAATTCTATAGTAGGTGCTCAATAAAAAAAAAGTTATTGAATGAGACTTTCTGCGGGAGGTGGAGCAAGATGGTGGAATAGAAGGCTCCACTGTTTATCTTCCACCCCCGCAAGGACACCTACTCAACAACTATCTACACAGAAAAAGCAGCTTCTTAAGAGCCAACAAAACAGGTGAGCACTCATAGTACCTGGTTTTGACTTTGTATTATTGAAAGCGCATTAAAGAGAAAGGGAAAACAGTCTTGAATCAGGAATGCCATCCCTTCCCCAGGCCCTGCTGCATCAGCATGGTACAGAGAGCAACTCTGGGCACTGGGGCAGGAAGAACACAGCAATTGTGAGGCTATTGTAAAAGGGATTGAGTTCTGGATTTGATTCTTAGCTTGGTCTTTGTTCGTGTATAGCAGTGCTACTGGTTTGTATACATTGATTCTGTAACTTGAGACTTTATTGAATTCATTTACCAATTCTAGGAGTCTTTTGGAGTAGTCTTTAGGGTTTTCTAGGTATACGATCATATCATTGGCAAATAGCAAGTTTGACTTCCTAAAATAAGAGGTATAATATTTAAAGGGGACATTGGTGTGGAACTAGTCATGATTTGGGCCTGTGATTATGGCAATGTGTGATACTGAAATGTCTCTAGTTAGAGCACTTAGTACCTGGGGTGGAGGGTATGGCGTACAAATACATGGAAATTAAACAATATGCTCCTGAATGATCAGTGGGTCAATGAAGAAATTTCTTGAAAGAATTGATAATGGAAACACAACATACCAGAACCTGTGGGATACAGCAAAAGCAGTACTAAGAGAGATTATAACTGTCAGTGTGTACATCCAAAAAGAAGAAATTTTCAAATAACCTAACAATGCATCTTAAAGAACTAGAAAACCAAGAGTAAACCAAACCCACAATTAGTAGAATAAATGAAATAATAAAATAGAAGAAATAAATGAAATTGAAATGAAAAAGTACAAAAGATCAATGAAACGAAAGGTTCATTTCTTGAAAAGTTAAACAATATTGACAAACCTTTAGCTAGACTAACAGAAGAAAAGAGCGTAGACCCAAATAAATAAAATCAGAAATGAAAAAGGAGACATTACAAATGATACTGCAGAAATTCCAAGGACCATTAATGACCACTATGAATAACTGTATACCAATAAATTGGAAAATCTAAACGAAATGGACAAATTCCTAGACACATACAACGTAGTATGATTGAACCACGAAGAAATCCAAAAGCTGAACAGACCAATAAGAAGTAACAAGATCAAAACTGTAATAAAAAGTTTCCCAGTAAAGAAAAGCCTGGGACCTGAAGGCTTAGCTGCTGAATTCTAAGAACATTTAAACAAGAACTTCTACCAATTCTAAGCAAACTATTTCAAAAATAGAGGATGGAATACTTCCAAACTCATTCTATGAGGCTAGTAGTACCCAGATACCAAAACTAGACAAAGACACATCAAAAAAAGAAAACTGTAGCCTAATATATCGATGTATTGATACAAGCTTCCTCAACAAAATACTAGCAAACCAAATTTAACACTATACTAGAAAGATCATTCATCATGACCAAGTGGGATTTATCTCTGGGATGCAAGTATAGTTGAACATACACAAATCAATCAGTTTGATTCATCATATTAACAGAATGAAAGAAAAAACCATATGATCATTTTAACTGATGCTGAAAAAGCAGTTGATAAAATTCAGCATGCTCTTATGATAAAATCCCAGAAAAACTGGGTATAGAAGGAACACACCTCAACATAAGAAAAAGCCATATGCTACAGATCCACAGCTAGTATTATACTGAATGGGGAAGAACAGAAAGATCTGGAACATGACCAGGATGCCTATTGTCATCACTGTTATTTATCATAGTACTGGAAGCCCTAGCTAAAGCAATCAAACGAGAAAGAAATAAAGGACATCCAAATTGGAAAAGAAGAAGTCAAATTATTCTTGTTTGCAGATGATATGATCTTATACTTGGAAAAATCTAAAGACTCCACAAGAAAAGTCATAGAAGTGATAAGCAAATTCAGTAAAGTTTTGGGATACAAAATCAACATACAAAAATCAATAGCATTTCCATATGCCAACAGTGAGCAATGTGAAAGAGAAATTAAAAGTAATCCCATTTAGTATAGCCACACATAAAATTAAATACCTAGGAATTAACCAAAGAAGTGAAAGATCTCTAAATAAAAACTATAAAACACTGATGAAGGAAATTGAAGAGGGCACCAAAGGATGGAAAAATATTTCATGTTCATGGATTGGAAGAATCAATATTGTTAAAATGTCCATACTACCCAAAGCAAGCTACAGATTCAATGCAATCCTTATCAAAATACCAACGACATTCTTCACAGAAACAGAAAAAAAAAGTCCTAAAATGTATATGAATTTATATGGAACCACAAAAGACCCAGAATAGCCAAAGCTATCCTGAGCAAAAAGAACAAACCTGGAGGAATCACATTACCTGACTTCAAATTATACTACAGAGCTACAGTCACCAAAACAGCACGGTACTGGCATAAAAACAGACAGATAGATGAAAGGAACAGAATACAGAACAGAGACACAAATCCACACACTTGCAGTGAACTCATTTTCGACAAAGGTGCCAAGAATATGCACTGGGGAAGACAGTCCTTTCCATAAATGGTGCTGGAAAAACTGGATGTCCATATACAGAAGAATGAAACTTGACCCCTATCTCTTGTATTTTCAAAAATCAAATCAAAATGGGTTAAACACTTAAATCTGAGACCTCAAACTATGAAACTACTATATGAAAACACTGGGGAAAATCTCTAGGATATTGGTCTGGGCAAAGATTTCTTGAGCAATGCCCCACAAGTACAGGAAACAAACCCCAAAATGCACAAATGGGATCACATGGAGTTAAAAAGCTTCTGTACAGTAAAGGAAACAATCAACAAAGTGAAGAGAAAACCCACAGAATGGGAGAAAATACTTGCAAACTATCCCTCTGATAAGGGATTAGTAACCAGAAAATATAAGGAGCTCAGACAACTCTATAGGAAAAAAGTCTAATAATCCAATGAAAAATTGGGCAAATGATTTGAATAGACATTTCTCAAAAGAAGACCTACAAATGGCAAATAGACATGAAAAGGTGTTCAACGTCATTGATCATTAGAGAAATGCAAATCAAAACTAGAATGAGCTACCATCTCACTCCAGTTAAAATGGCTTATATCCAAAAGATAGGCAATAACAGATGCTGTTGAGAAGGTGGAGAAAAGGGAACACTTGTACACTACTGGTGACAATGTAAATTAGTACAACTACTATGGAGAACAATTTGGAGGAAGTTCCTTGAAAAATTAAAAATAGAGGTATCATGTGATCCAGCAATCCCACTGCCGGATATATACCCCAAATGAAATAACTATATCAAAGAGATATCTGCACTCCTGTGTTTGTTGCAGCATTGTTTGCAATACCTAAGATTTGTAAGCAACATAAATGTCTATCAACAGATGGATGGATAAAGAAAATGTGGTACATATACACAATTGAGTACTATTCAGCCATAAAAAGAATGAGATCCAGTCATTTGCAGCAACAAGGATGGAACTGGAGATCACTGAGTTAAGTGAAATAAGCCAGGCACAGAAAGACAAAAATTGCATATTTTCACTGATTTGTGGGATCCGAAAATCAAAACAATTAAACTCATGGAGGTAGAGAGCAGAAGGATGGTTACCAGAGGCTGGGAAGAATAGTGGGAAGTGGGTGGGAAGTGGGGATGATTAATGGGTAGAAAAAAATAGTTAGAAAAAATGAATAAGACCTGCTATTTTGATAGCACAACAAGGTGACTATAGCCAATAATAACTTAATTGTATACTTTAAAATAAAGAGTGTAATTGGATTGTTTGTAACACAAAGGATAAATACTTGAGGAGATGAATACCCCATTCTCCATGATGTGATTATTTTACATTGTATGCCTGTATCAAAATATCTCATGTAACCCATAAATATACATACCTACTATGTACTCGCAAAAGTTAAAAATATAAAATTTTAAAAATAAAATTAAAAAATATTGAATGAATGTAGAATAAATGAGCAAAATGGAGGACTTAAATGGTGGATCTGCAAGATCTCCTACACATTTGATATTCTATTTCATTTGATCCCCATAATTTTTTAAAAAAATACTAAGGCCGGGCACGGAGGCTCACGCCTGTAATCCCAGTACTTTGGGAGGCCGAGGTGGGTGGATCACGAGGCCAGGAGATCGAGACCACCCTGGCTAACACGGTGAAACCCCGTCTCTACTAAAAATACAAAAAAATTAGCCGGGCGTGGTGGCGGGCGCCTATAGTCCCAGCTACTCGGGAGGCTGAGGCAGGAGAATGGCGTGAACCCGGGAGGCGGAGCTTGCAGTGAGCCAAGATTGCGCCACTGCACTCCAGTCTGGGCGACAGAGAGAGACTCCGTCTCAAAACAAAACAAAACAAAACAAAAAAACTACTAAAAGCATTTACACAGTATGTGATGCAGGTAAGGGAAGCCATGGGCATGAAAGATCAGACTTCACTTACTTCATAGTTTTTGATGAGCAATGGCTAGCTAGCTCAGACTAGAGGGACATTTACTCATTTGTTCACTCTGCAAACATTTTTTGAGGGCCTAACCTGTGCTAAGCACTGTACTAGGCTCTGATGGTACATGTGATAATAATAGCTAACCTTTTCCTATTTGAGTACCCAGGTCTATTTTAAATGCCTTATGTGTAACTATTCAGCAAATTGGTATTGAGCACTTATTGTGTGCTAGGTATGGTCTGGGCACTGGGGTTACATTGTTGAGCAGAACAGACAAAAATTTTGTCCTTGTAGGACTTATACTCTCATCTTTATAGCCCATTTATAAGATTGATTCTAACATTAGCCCCATTTTATCGATGAGGAAACAGATACAGAGAGATAAAGATCTCACTGGCAGTAAATAGCAGAGCCAGGCTTGAACCTAGGTATTACAGTTCTAGAAACGGCTTTTAACAGTTGTATTCTACTGCTTTTCAAAGAGGAATATGAGTCTTTGCACTTAAGGGGCTCATGGACTATTTGGGGAGAAAGGCAAAAAAATTAATCACTGTAAAACAACAAAAATAGCAGTAGCTAACATCTATGAGTGCTTACTATGTTTCAGTCCTTATATTAAGAGTTTGACATGTTTTCTTTCATTTCAACTTCCTAACAACACCCCAAAATAGATAACATTATGATTTCCATTTTATACATGAAACAACTGTCAGGCTCCACATCCCATGTCCTTAACCACCTTAGTAATACATTACCCAAATACATGAACACAGAGTCCTGCATACAGAATAACAACGTTGTAACCTCCCCATGCCCAGCTCTCTTTTTCACTTACTTTCAAACCAAAAGACTCATTTCTTGATCTTTGGTAGTGTGTTCACACTGTAGGAGCTGGGTATTTTGCTGTGAGAGCTTTGAAAGGCCAACTAAATTAGCTGTTCCATTTCTGATTTTATTGCTGACCTGATGTCTCTAAAGGTCAGCTAGGTTTGTGATGGTACTAAAGGCCGCTTTTATAATAGCAATTTTGTTTTTTGAGGCAGCATCTTGTTCTGCCGTGCAGGCTGGAGGGCAGTGGTGCGATCTCGGCTCACTGCAACCTTTGTGTCCCGGGTTCAAGTGATTCTTCTGCCTCAGCCTCCTGAGTAGCTGGGATTATAGGTGCTGCCACCATGCCTGGCTAATTTTTGTATTTTTACTAGAGGTGGGGTTTCACCATGTTGGCCAGGCTGGTCTTGAACTCCTGACCTCAGGTGATCCACCCTCCTTGGCCTCCCAAAGTGTTGGGATTATAGGCATGAGCCACCTTGCCCGGCCTCATAATAGCATTTTGTAGGACATTTCAAAAATGGCACTCTCTCCCTGGGTGAAGAGGCAGTATGGTATGGTGGCCGAAGTTGTCATCTTTAGACTTATACAGACCAGAGTTCAAATCCAGTCTACTCCCTGTTTCCAGTTGAGTGACCTTGGGCAAGTTATCTAACTTTTTACTACTTTAGATTCTTAGCACCCAAAGCAAATTTTTCTGGATACAGTCTCTAAAGGAGGGAAAAGTCAATATTGAAAAAAAAATTAGGAGAACTACTTATTTTTTCTGTGCTCTCTCTCTCTGTATTTGTGTGCATGTATGTGTGCACATGCCTGTGGGTGTGAAAGTAGAAACTCAATCGCACTGTCACCAATCTCACAGGCCAATTGACTAGAATATTAAAAAGTATCCTTGTCACTCATCCTTTACAATTTTCCCTTTAGAAAGGTGGTATATAATAGAATTACACACAAACTGTATTTCATATCTATCCTAATAATGAGTTCATTCTTGACCACATTTGTTAAAATGAATATCAAATAATTATTTGCCACTTAGCAAATGTTAGCCAACTTTACATCCACATCTAGTTATCATGTGACAGTTGAGCATTGATAGTTATTGCTGGATATTAGCAATTTTACAGAGCTTCACTTAAAATGTTTGCTGCCTCACAATCTGTTGGCACAAAAAGTATAACAAAGCAAATGACAGGAGAATAGATTATAATGGAGTCTGATGGTTCATCTTTAAAAGAGAAACCTATTTCCAGAGAGAACATCTGCTCTCAATGCGGAGTGCGGGGCCATAGCTGGGGCTGCTATACTTTTAGCAGATGGAAGTGGGGTGGACTGGAAATTCACAGAGCATTGGAGACAAGTTTGTCACCTCACCAGATTGCTTTCTGAGTATTTCCTTGTCTAGCAGCTTTGAACCTGCACATGCCAAGTGAGTACACATTGTCTTCTGAGTAAAAAAAAAAAAACCTTCCCATGTGTCAATGTCAACATTAATCTTTTGTTAAGAGACCCATGGCTCAGATAGTTACATGTTTCCCTGTACTGTGTACATGTAAATATCACAGTCCATTTGTCTGTGGATACATTAGTAAGAATTGAATGACAAACTCAAGGCTATCATATTAGGAAATAACCTAGCAGGTCAATTAACTCACTTCCTTCTAACCATGGCAGCATTCTTCCCTCAACAATCAGTCTGGCCTTTGACCAGTTTCATTTTAGAGGAAAAGCATTTGCAAAGTTTCTTTTCACATAAGGTCATTAGCCTCCTGTTTGTAGTACGCTTTTTTTCTTCCTTCTCCCCACCTTTTTTTGGTCAATAGTTCTCTTAAGATAATGAAATTCATACTGTGTTAAATTGCTCAAAGATCTAAAAGTAAAATCTTATTATAATATGACAGGGCTGTGCTAAAAAAATATTGTGTGTTAGTAACTTTCCATTATATTAACTTACTATTGTAGCTGGAAGTGAAAAAAGCTGAGACTTGTAACAATGAAGCGAGTTTCTTTAAAGGCCTCAATTAAAGACAGGTAGTTGTATTCTGAGGGTTAAATTTAACATAATGTAGTAAGTATATTTTTAAAATGGCAGTAAAATGTGATTTGAGGGCTCTCAAACTTTATGCTGAAGTGTCATTTCTATCTCTAACAGGAAAGGACCATATATTTAATATATTTGGCTTGGTACCGATGTCTGATAGGCTAATGGACACTAGAAATATGTAGAGGGATAGATTTAGATAAAAGAGGCTAGTGATTCATGCTCACTTATCAAACAATGTTTCATTCAGAGTTATGAATAAGCCATAATAAACACAGAGGTATGATTTGTAGTTGAGCATCAATAAAAGAAGATTAATATGAGTAGTGAAAAAATAAGCAATAACCAGAAGAGATCAAAAAATTACTGTAAGTAAAAGACTTTTCATCACTCTCCCTTTTGTGTCTGGAAATAAGAGGTTTTTAGTGTGTGTGTGTGTGTGTGTGTGTGTGTGTTTTAATTTTTAAGCAATAAAATTAAAATAAGTGCTTTGGCAATAATATTATATACCACATCTTAAATATGTGTAAATTATCCTGGAGTTACAGGGCACTTCACTTTGTATTACTCAACAGCCTCAAAATCTTGAATGTCCACCTATTCTGTTGAATGAACTGTGCTAGGTGCCATGGGAAGAACTAAAAGGTATACCGTGATCTCTTTCACATATGAAATGAGAGAGCTCAGAGCCCTGTCCAATATGTTTTTCTTTCTATAGCCCCTAAATTAATCCAACATGTGGCAATCTTCAGTACCAGGGCAGTTTGAAGGGTCTGCTTAACAGCAATGAGATTTTAATCTAAAGAGCCAAGTAATGCCACATATATTTGTGAAACCCAAAGGACATGTTTCAAGGTAACAGCATTCCCATAAAACTAACTCATCCAATAGAGCTAAAAACTATAATAAATTGGAAATGCAATTCGTGTGAATTTACAGATGTATAAAAACCAGGGTCATCAGATCTGGATTTGGGCATAAGAAGGAATACCATGGTGTTTGCTGTATTTGTCATATGTCTGTAGTCACATATCCTAATGCTCTAATCATTTGGATGATGGATTTTTTCCCCTAAGGCTTTGTACATATTTTAGTAATTTGTTGATGGTCATAAATATTTAGACATAAAGTTTGGAATATCAAGGCTCTTTGGCATCGTGCGCATGCACGTGTGTGTGTTAAAAATTTTCAAACAGAAAGCATCAAGTTTCTTCAAAGGGTTCTTTTCACTCACTTTTGACATTTCTGATTCTAAGCAATATAAATAGATGGAACCTGCCGTGTATTGAGCCTCCTTTGAAACTGGCCCTGGAATTTTTTCTCTCTTCTGTAGATTTTTAGTTTTTTGCAGTGTTTGGGATTTTATCAACAATGGCTGGGGAAGAACTCAAGGTGGTAAGAACAGCTTATAATATAATAACTCCTAGCTTTCTTATCAGATATTAAGAATAAGGGTGCTCATCAGAAAAAGTAATAGCTAACATCATCAGGTGTTTACTATGACCAGGCTTTGCTTTAATTACTTCACATAATTAATTTTATTTAGTCCTCACCATAACCCTGTGACTTAGGTAATATTACCCTCATTTTGCATTTGAGATAACTGAGGCCCAGAGAGTTTAAATAACTTGCACACAAACTGATGGTCTTAAGTGGCAAAACTGGGTGTCATACCCAAGCAGTCTGGCTTCAGAGCCCAAGAAAGTAAACATTTCACTAAACTGTCTTACCCTTAGAGAGTTTTGTTGACAGACCTGAGAGTGGTGTGGTCTGGTCATCGGTATTTTTTAAAAATCTGTTGGAATTCTGGTGAGCTTCCAGAGTTTAGATGCTCTGTCTGAAAGCAAGCTGACCTAGCTTCTTTGAAAAAGAGCCAGTACCCAGGTCTGAAGGGAAAATGGAGGCAGACAGCAGAGATGCTTATGAGCCATCTGATGATAAACACCCACCATATGGTCAAAATGATTCCCACTGCCTCCCAGTGAGGGAAGCAGACACTTTTGCGTATGAAATGCACTGTTTATTTTCTTGTGCAGTGGTTTCAATTCAAATTAAATGTTTCACGTCAGACAAGGAACTAATAACAAATGATCTCCTTCCTCAGTGGTGCAGTAACAAATATGTAGTAATTTGAAAGCTGGGAAGAAAATTATTACTCCCAAAGACGCAATAAATACACGATATGTTTAGAGAGTCCTTTGATGAAATGAACACTGAAGGTGCTGCTAGCAGTACTTCTGCTTAAGAAAAAAAAGCATAGTCAAAAAAAAAGAAGCATTTAAAAATGCTGTCTGATCTGTCAACATTTTGTTAACATGTAATACCTTAAGGACACAACTTAGAAGTAGAATCTTCAGTGAAGCAAAAACTCATTCTTTCTTCACATCACAGGAGATGAAACTAGCAAGTAGAACAGCCAGGCATAAAATTTTGCAGTTTAAAAGCAACTTAGTAAGATAGACTGCTTCTGCCCTCTTTCTTATTTTGATTGGTCTCTGAAAAGGGCAATGGCCCAACATTTTGTTTTTCTTCAGAGAAGTGCCCTGATGCCTGCCCTCCCCTCTCCCCAAGACCCATTTCCATTCTACTCTCTTAGTTCTCACACTATCCTGGGAGATCTGCTGTTTCTTCTTCTCACTGCCAGGCTTCTTGTTTCAAGGACTCCAAAGAAATCAGTTACAGCCCATGTATTTGATTGCATCTGGCCCTCATCTAAAGCATTAGCAGAGGCAAGAAAGAAGTCCAAGGCCAGGAGTACCTGCAGTTGCTAGTGTCCAGTCCTAGGGAAAGTCCAAGGTCAGGTCTCTGCAAGGGGACTTGCCTACTTAATGCTTTCCATAGCCAGCCTTCTTCCTGGATCCTAGCAGGCAGGATACCACACTAAAAGGCAATAGCACACCCATGTTGAGATCGGGCTTTTTACCTCTACCTTTTTTTATTTTGAAATAAGTATAGATCCACAAGCAGTTGCAGAAAAATGTACAGAGAAATCCCATGCACCATTCACCCCTCTGTCCCCAATGTTATCATCTTGCATAATTATAGTACATTATTAAGACCATGAACTTGACATTGGTATAATTTACAGAATTTATTCAGATTTCACCAGTTATAGATGAACTCATTTGTGTGTATTAGTGTGTATGTGTAGTTCTATACAATTCTATCACTTATGTAGCTTCATGTAACTACCACCACAAACAATTTGTAGAACTGTTCCATTACATCAAGGCAACCTCATGCTACCGCTTTATAGTTACCCCTCCCTCCCAAATCTTAGTCTCTGGCAACTACTAATCTGTTTTCCATTTATATATTACATTATTTCAAGATTATTATATAAATGGAATCATAACATACATAAACTTTTTTCACTGAGCATAATTCCCTTGAGGTCCACCAAAGGTGTTGCATGTATTAATAATTCCTTCTGTTTTTGCAGAGTAGTATTCCACAATATGAACATACCATCATGGTCTGTTTAACCATTCACTTGTTGAAGAACATCTGGGTTGTTTCCAATTTTTGGCTATTACAAATAAAGCTGCTTTGAAAATTACTGTACAGGTCTTTGTGGGTCATATAGCAGTTGCACATTTAGTTTTACAAGAAACTGTCAAACTCTTTCCCAGAGTGGTTGTATCAATTTACATTCTCATCAGCAACATATAAGTGATTTGGTTTATTAACATCTTTGCCAGCATTTGGTGTTGTGACTATTTTTTATTGTAGCCATTCTGATAGCTATGTAGTAATATTTCACTGTGGTTTTAATTGTCCTTTCCATAATGGTTAATGATGTTGAACATTTTTTATGTGCTTATTTGACATCTCTATATTCTCTTTGGTGAAATGTCTATTCATATCTTTTGCCCATTTTCTAAATGAATTGTTGTATTTTTAGTATTGAGTTTTGAAATTTCCTTATATATTCCAGATAGAAGCCCTTTGTCACATAGGTGGTTGCAAATATTTCCTTCAAGTATGTAATTTGTCTTTTTATGTGAACATTATTTTTGCTTGTTTTTTTTCAGTACAAAAGGTTTTAATTTTGATGAGGTACAATTTATCAATTTTTCTTTTTATGGACCATACTTTTGGTGTCAGGTCTAATAACTCTTGTCTAGTCCTAAATCCCAAAGATGTTTTCTTTTCTTATTATTTTGCCAATAGGTGTATAGTTGTCCGATTACTACAACTCCGTTCGTTGAGAAGTCTAGCACCCATTCTTCTTCCATTGAATTACCGTTGCATTTTGTCAAAATCAGTTGGGTATATTTGTGGGGTCTATTTCTTGCTTCTCTGTTTTTTTCTATTGACCTATGTGTTTATCCTTCTGCCAACACCACACTGTCTTGATTACTGTATCTATGTAGTAAGCCTTACTAGTAGGAGGAGTGATTTTTTCCCTCATCTTTTTGTAAGAAAAAAATTCCTCTTTTTTCACCCTTTTTTTCCTCATTAAATTCCTATTCAAGAGTACATTCAAGAGTAAACTCGTCGGCAATTTTCCTATCCCTAAATTAGCTATGGCTAAGAGTTCATTCTATCTAGTCTAAATAGAGTAAGTGCCTTTTGGGAGGAGACAAAGGAACCTGTTTACTGTGGGGGATTGCCAAGTGCACAACTTAGATTTTGTGGGGTAAGAGAATAAGGCAATTCAAGGATATATTTGGTTTACTTTACTACTAACTGTTTTTTTTAAATTATATTTTAAGTTCTGGGATACATGTACAGAACGTGCAAGTTTGTTACATAGGTATTCACGTGCCATGGTGGTTTGCTGCACCCATCAACCCGTCATCTACATTAGGTATTTCTTCTAATGCTATCCCTCCCCTAGCCCCCCACCCCCCAACAGGGCCCAGTGTGTGATGTTCCCCTCCCTGTGTCCACGTGTTCTCATTGTTCAACTCCCACTTATGAATGAGAACATGTGGTGTTTGGTTTTCTGTTCCTGTGTTAGTTTGTTGAGAATGAGGGTTTCCAGCTTCATCCATGTCCCTGCAAAGGACATGAACTCATCCTTTTTTATGGCTGCATAGTATTCCATGATGTATATGTGCCACATTTTCTTTATCCAGTCTATCGTTGATGGGCATTTGGGTTGGTTCTAAGTCTTTACTGTTGTGAACAGTGCTGCAATAAACATACATGTGCATGTGTCTTTATAGTAGAATGATTTCTAATCCTTTGGGTATATACCCAGTAATGGGATTGCTGGGTCAAATGGTATTTCTGGTTCTAGATCACTGAGGAATCACCACACTGTCTTCCACAATGGTTGAACTAATTTGCACTCCCACCAACAGTGTAAAAGTGTTTCTATTTCTCCACATCCTCTCCAGCATCTGTTGTTTCCTGACTTTTTAATGATCGCCATTCTAACTGGCATGAGATGGTATCTCATTGTGGTTTTGATTTGCATTTCTCTAACGACTAGTGAAGATGAGCTTTTTTTTTCATGTTTGTTGGCCTGATAAATGTCTTCTGTTGATATGTGTTTATTCATATCCTTCACCCACTTTTTGATGGGGTTGTTTTTTTCTTGTAAATGTGTTCAAGTTCCTTATAGATTCTGGATATTAGCCCTTTGTCAGATGAATAGATTACAAAATTTTCTCCCATTCTGTAGGTTGCCTATTCACTATGATGATAGTTTCTTTTGTTGTGCAGAGGGTCTTTAGTTTAATTAGATCCCATTTGTCAATTTTGGCTTTTGTTGCCCTTGCTTTAGGTATTTTAGTCATGAAGTCTTTGCCCATGCCTGTGTACTGAATGGTATCGCCTAGGTTTTCTTCTAGGGTTTTTATGCTCTTAGGTTTTACATTTAAGTATTTAATGCATTTTGAGTTTTTTTTTGTATAAAGTGTAAAAAAGTGGTCCAGTTTCAGTTTTCTGCATACAACTAGCCAGTTTTCCCAACATCATTTATTAAGTAGGGAATCCATTTGCTGTTGCTGTTTTTGTCAGGTTTGTCAAAGATCAGATGGTTGTAGATGTGTGGCATTATTTCTGAGGCCTCTGTTCTGTTCCATTGGTCTATATATCTGTTTTGGTACCAGTACCATGCTGTTTTGGTTACTGTAGCCTTGTAGTATAGTTTGAAGTCAGGTAGCCTGATGCCTCCAGCTTTGTTCTTTTTGCTTAGGATTGTCTTGGCTATATGGCCTCTTTTTTGGTTCTATATGAAATTTAAAGTAGTATTTTCTAATTCTGTGATGAAAGTCAATGGTATCTTGAGGGGGATAGCATTGAATCTATAAATTACTTTGGGCAGTATGGCCATTTTGATGATATTGATTCTTCCTATCCATACGCATGGAATGTTTTTCCATTTATTTGTGTCCTCTCTTATTTCCTTGAGCAGTGGTTTGTAGTTCTCCTTGAAGAGGTCCTCCACGTCCCTTGTAAGTTGGATTCCTAGGTATTTTATTTTCTTTGTAGCAATTGTGAATGGGAGTTCACTCATGATTTGGCTCTCTGTTTGTCTATTATTGGTCTATAGGAATGCTTTTGATTTTTTGCACATTGATTTTGTATCCTGGGACTTTGCTGAAGTTGCTTATCAGCTTAAGGAGATTTGGGGCTAAGACGATGGGGTTTTCTAAATATACCATCTTGTCATCTGCAAACAGAGACAATTTGACTTCCTCTTTCCCTAATTGAATACCCTTTATTTCTTTCCCTTGCCTGATTGCCCTGGCCAGAACTTCCAATAGTACGTTGAATAGGAGTGGTGAGAGAGGGCATCCTTGTCTTGTGCCAGTTTTCAAAGGGAATGCTTCCAGCTTTTGCCCATTCAGTATGATATTGGCTGTGGTTTTGTAATATGTAGCTCTTATTATTTTGAGATACATTCCATCAATACTTAGTTTATTGACAGTTTTTAGCATGAAGGGGTGTTGAATTTTATCGAAGGCCTTTTCTGCAACTGTTGAGATAATCATGTGGTTTTTGTCATTGGTGCTGTTTATGTGATTGATTATGTTTATTGATTTGCGTATGTTGAACCAGCCTTGCATCTGAGGGATGAAGCCGACTTGATCGTGGTGGATAAACTTTTAGATGTGCTGCTGGATTTGGTTTGCCAGTATATTTTGGAGGATTTTTGCATCAATGTTAATCAGGCGTATTGGCCTGAAATGTTCTTTTTTTAATTGTGTCTCTGCCAGGTTTTAGTATCAGGATGAGTCCCTCTTTTTCTATTGTTTGGAATAGTTTAAGAAGGAATGGTACCAGCTCCTTTTTGTATCTCTGGTAGAATTCAGCTATGAATCCTGGTCCTGGGCTTTTTTTGGTTGGTAGGCTATTAATTACTGCCTCAATTTCAGAACTTGTTATTGCTCTATTCAGCAATTCAACTTCTTCCTGGTTTAGTCTTGGGAGGGTGTATGTGTCCAGGAATATATCCATTTCTTCTAGAGTTTCTAGTTTATTTGCACAGAGGTGTTTACAGTATTCTCTGATGGTAGTTTGTATTTCTGTGGGATCAGTGGTGATACTTCCAATTATGTGGTCAATTTTAGAATAATTGTGATGTGGTGCTGAGAAGAATGTATATTCTGTTGATTTGGGGTGGAGAGTTCTGTAGATGTCTGTTAGGTCTGCTTGGTCCAGAGCTGAACTCAAGTCCTGAATATCCTTGTTAATTTTCCGTCTCGTTGATCTGTCTAATATTGATAGTGGGATGTTAAAGTCTCCCACTATTATTGTGTGGGAGTCTAAGTGTCTTTGTAGGTCTCTAAGAACTTGCCTTATGAATCTGGGTGCTCCTGTTTTGGGTGCATATATATTTAGGATAGTTAGCTCTTCTTGTTGCATTGATCCCTTTACCAGTATGTAATGCCCTTCTTTGTCTTTTTTGCTCTTTGTTGGTTTAAAGCCTGTTTTGTCAGAGACTAGGATTGCAACCCCTGCTTTTTTTGCTTTCCATTTGCTTGGGAATATTCTTCCATTCCTTTATTTTGAGGCTTGTGGGTCTTTACATGTGAGATGGGTCTCCTTGGTACAGCACACCGATGGGTCTTGACTCTTTATCCAATTTGCCAGTCTGTGTCTTTTAACTGGGGCATTTAGCCCATTTACATTTGAGGTTAATATTGTTATGTGTGAATTTGATCCTGTCATTATGATGTTAGCTGGTTATTTTGCCCGTTAGCTGATGCAGTTTCTTCATAGTGTGGGTGGTCATACAATTTGGTATGTTTTTGCAGTGGCTGGTACTGGTTTTTCCTTTCCATATTTAGTGCTTCCTTCAGGAGCTCTTGTAAGGCAGGCCTGGTGGTGACAAAATCTCTCAGCATTTGCTTGTCTGTAAAGGATTTTATTTCTCATTCGCTTATGAAGCTTAGTTTGGCTGGATATGAAATTCTGGGTTGAAAATTCTTTTCTTTAAGAATGTTGAATATTGGCCTCCCTCTCTTCTGGCTTGTAAGGTTTCTGCAGAGAGATCTGCTATTAGTCTGATGGGCTTTCCTCTGTAGGTAACCCGACCTTTCTCTCTGGCTGCCCTTAAGATTTTTTCCTTCATTTCAACCTTGGCGAATCTGACAATTATGTGTCTTTGGGTTGCTCTTCTTGAGGAGTATCTTTGTGATGTTTTCTGTATTTCCTGAATTTGAATGTTGGCCTGCCTTGCTAGGTTGGGGAAGTTCTCCTGGATAATATCCTGAAGAATGTTTTCCAACTTGGTTCCATTCTCCCCGTCACTTTCAGGTACAGCAATCAAACGTAGGTTTGATCTTTGCACATAGTCCCATATTTCTTGGAGGCTTTGTTTGTTCCTTTTCATTCTTTTTTCTCTGATCTTGTCTTTACCTTTTATTTCATTAAGTCGATCTTCAATCTCTGATATCCTTTCTTCTGCTTGATTGATTCCGCTATTGATACTTGTGTATGCTTCGCAAAGTTCTTGTGCTGTATTTTTCAGCTCCATCGGGTCATGTATGTTCTTATCTAAGCTGGTTATTCTAGTTACCAATTCCTCTAACCTTTTTTCAAGGTTCTTTGCTTCCTTGAATTGGGTTAGAACATGTTCCTTTAGCTTGGAGGGGTTCATTATTACCCACCTTCTGAAGCCTACTTTTGTCAATTTGTCAAACTCATTCTCTGTCTTGCTGACAAGGAGTTGTGATCCTTTGGAGGAGAAGAGGTATTCTGGTTTTTGGAATTTTTAGCCTTTTTGTGCTGGTTTTTCCTCATCTTCATGGATTCATTTACCTTTGGTCTTTGATGTTGGTGACGTTTGGATGGGGTTTTTGTGTGGACGTCCTTTTCATTGATGTTGATGCTCTTCCTCTCTGTTTGTTAGTTTTCTTTCTAACAGTCAGGCTCCTCTGCTGCAGTTCTGCTGGAGTTTGCTGGAGGTTCACTCCAGACCGTTTGCCTGGGTATCACCAGCGGAGGCTGCAGATCAGCAAAGATTGCTGCCTGTTTCTTCCTCTAGAAGCTTCATCCCAGAGGGGTACCCGCCAGATGCCAGCTGGAGCTCTCTTGTATGAGGTATCTGTTGATCCCTGCTGGGAGGTGTCTTCCTGTCAGGAGGCACAGGGATCAGGGACCCACGTGAGGAGGTAGTGTGTCCCTTAGCAGAGCTCAAACTCTGTGCTGGGAGATCTGCTGCTCTCTTCAGAGCCATCAGGCAGGGATGTTTAAGTCTGCTGAAGCTGCACCCACAGCCGCCCCTTTCTCCAGGTGCTCTGTCACAGGGAGATGGGAGTTTTATCTATAAGCCCCTGAAAGGGGCTGCTGCCTTTCTTTCAGAGATGCCCTGCCCAGAGAGGAGGAATCTAGAGAGGCAGTCTGGCTACAGCGGCTTTGCAGAGCTGTGGTGGGTTCCGCCCAGTTCGAACTTTTCAGGGGCTTGTTTGCACTGTGAGCGGAAAACCATCTACTCAAACCTTAGTAATAGCGTACACCCCTCCCCCCACCAAGCTCAAGCATCCCAGGTCGACTTCAGACTGCTTTGCTGGCAGCAAGAATTTCAAGCCAGTGGATCTTAGCTTGCTGGGCTCTGTGGGGGTGGGATCTGCTAAGCTAGACCACTTGGCTCCCTAGCTTCAGCCACCTTTCCAGGGGAGTGAACGGTTCTGTCTCGCTGGCATTCCAGGCACAACTGGGGTGTGAAAAAAAACTCCTGCAGCTACCTTGGTGTCTCCCCAAATGGCCATACAGTTTCGTGCTTGAAACCCAGGGCCCTGGTGGTGTTGGCACCCAAAGGAATCTCCTGGTCTGCGGGTTGCAAAGACCATGGGAAAAGTGTAGTATCTGGGCTGGAATGCACTGTTCCTCAAGGTACAGTCCCTCACAGCTTCCCTTGGCTAGGGGAGGGAGTTCCTTGACCCCTTGCACTTCTGGGGTAAGACAACACCCCACCCTGCTTCGGCTTGCCCTCTGTGGGCTGCACCCACTGTCTAACCAGTCCCAATGACATGAGTTGGGTACCTCAGTTGGAAGTGCAGAAATCACCTGCCTTCTGCATTAATCTCACTGGGAGCTGCAAACTGGAGCTGTTCCTATTAGGCTATCTTGCCAGCCACTGCAAACATCACTACTAATTAGAAATGCACTCTCAAACATCTCAGGCTAGACAGCATAAACAATTTAAGGAACCAAAGTGATATTCAGTCTGGGTGGCCTTCAGATAGTTAACTAGAAGAGCCTCCATGAGAAGTTGTCTGATTTTTGCCTCTGTGGTTTTAAAACTTTTTCCATCATGAGGAAGCTGAAAACCACGGGGTTAAGCCATTGGCCTAATTAAAAAACAAATCAGAGAAAAACAAACAAAACCCCCAAATTTCTAACTTTGTTTCTCCCCAACTGCTGACTGCTGATATCCACTTTACCCCTTTAAGATAAGCTTTTAAGTCCTTATAACATGTAAGCATCACTGGGAGGGCTGATGTTTTCAAGATTTTTTGATAACTTCCTTCTTAGCATGAGTCTGTGCATTTCATCCTTTATCGAGATTGAATTTTTTTGTGGGGAAAGGAGTAGAAGAGATCCTATAAAAGTACTCAGTATGGGACAATTGAGAGGGCCATAGGAGAGCCTAGGATGGAGAGGTCAGTGGTTCTGAGGACAAACTTTTTCCTGTTCATCATGCTTTCCAAAGCCAAGTTTGCCTTAGACTCTTAGCTTTCTGTGCCAATTATGCAATTATCCTTCTCTTTTACTTAGATGGTTATCATTACAAAAATAAAAATCTAGCTTTATCTTTCTTCTTCATATATACTACATTCTATTAATCATTTGGTTATTCTGAGGTTGTTTGAGGAAGGTTGAAATAGGATACTTGGAAGGCTGTCATATATGTGAAACAAAAAACCTCATTTAATACATCTAAACCAAATAAATTCTATTTAATTCCATTGAATTTCATGTGGTTCAGTTCAATTCAATTAAACATTTACCACATGTTAAGCAAATGCCAGACACTGAGTTCTGGTTCCGAATATGTGTGTTAAGCCAAAACAGAACCACTTCTGGGACATGGGTACTGGCACCCAAACCAGTCACTCCACTCTTACCAGGACAGAAAGTTGTATTTTTAACAATAAAGACAGAAGAAAGTTAAGGTTATCAACTGAGGGCAAAAAATGGATTTCTGAATGGAAGTTACATCTCTTTGAGTCCAACTGTGACATGCTTCCTGGAGGGTGAGTTCATAATTTCCTGGCTTTTCCTTATCTGACATTCCAGCAGTGGATCAGAGGGCTGTTGAGAGAAAAAGTGGGCTGGGACATGATAGTTAGACCAAGATAGTATGATAAAGGGAATGCAGCCTCAGAGCAAGTATATATTATGGGAATTTATTCCTGAAAATGATTGTGGATTGATACCTCCATTATAAGTCTCACACTCTTGATTTCAGTGAGCTGCAGAAAAGAATGCTCATTATGTTTCAAAGAAGGTGCAAGCTTGTGCTGACTTTATGTCAAGCTGGATAAGTGCAAATGGGCTGGGATCTTAAAATACATTTGGTGGCTTCTCCTGTCATGTTGATCTATTGTGTTGCGTGCCTAACACAACAGTGTCTTTGCTTTGGAAAATGATGTTGCCTGGTTCTTGGATCCAGTTAAACTTTGGAAGCCAAGCAAAAGGAATCTGGATCAAGCAGAAGTGAATTTTTTAGTCATAGACCAAATAGCTTCAACTTTCTTCTCAGGCTGATTCTCAGAAGTCAAACACCCTCAAACGCAGAAACATTTGAGGCACAGCCATCTTCTTCATGCAGGAAAGTCATATGGCTGGGTCAGGATGGATGGCCACTGTGACAAACCTGGCTAGTAGGCACCTAAAACTTTGCAGGGAACTGCAAGGTATTTCTCATGCTATGCAGGCAGAATTGGTGGAGAGATTGTCCAGGTCTCTTTCCTAAATGTCAAAGCACAGGCGTTCACCCAAGAGAAGCACTCATTGAGTAGCTGCACATCTTTTCCTTCCCTCCAAGTCTTCTGATATAGAGTGGTGAGCCAGTGAGATCAGCTTAAATCATACTTCAGGACATGCCACTGACTACTTCGTGGCTGTAAGGGAGGTGGGGTGAGAGGCAAGTGTGAGAAATATGTCAGGTCATAATACACAAAGGTTTACAGTATGTCCTACACTCCTTGTAAATTGTGAAGCCTCTTAGTGGTAAGGAAAGTCAAAAGCAAGCATGATGACTGATTTAAGTACCTATTATGCAACATCTTCTAAGTTGAGGTTTTCAAAGTAGGCACTTCTTGCTTGTTCTTTAGCCATTTATAGGTTATGTTTATGAAACCCAGAGATAGTGGGAAAGTACCTCACTTTCTACCCACCTCAGATATAGCTGAGCCAGTAACTGGAATATTTATGAGGGACAGACCTGGAAGCAGGGAACCACTGTGAGAATGAGAACCTCTAGCCAATTATTTGTACAATCAAATCAAGTTATTTAGGTGCTAACTTGCACCTCTGAGGCTTTTACTGGTTATTGTTTTTGCTGCTTTCTTCTGGGGATTGCTTCTAGAACAAGAATAAGGGAAATATGAATCAGTAAGATGTGTATAACATGTCAGCATCTCTGATCAAAAGTTTCAGTGGTAACATGGAAAAAATGTTTAGCTTCAATGATAATCAAAGGAATGCAAATTAGAATATTGAGATTCCTCCCCCATATCAAAATAGTAAAGAAGGGAAAATGAAAATACCTAGAGCCGAAGAAATTATGATGCAATAGGCACACTCATATGTTGCTGGCCGGACTATAAATTGGTACAACTTTTTGGCAAACAAGGTGGCAGTGTTTATATCCCTTGATGTGATTATTCAACTTCTGGGAATCTGTATATCCTCAGGGAGTTATATAAAGTAGGTAAGGTTTTAGGCATGGATATGCTCATTGTAACTTATTTATTGTAGCCAAACACTGGACACAACCAAAGTGTATGGGAGTGTGGGAATATGTTTAAGTTCATTATGGCATATCCACATGATGTGCTACCAGGCAGTCATTAAAAATGTGTTCACAAGGAGGTTTTAATAACATGGGGGAAATACTTATGTTTCAATATTAACTGGAGAAAAAAAGAGCACAAGCCTTTATACATAGAGTGAACACAATCATATTTAAAAATGTGTGTATAAACACACAGTGAAAAGGAGGGAAGGAAATGCAACTGAATGATAACAATGACTGAGTTTGAGTGGTGGTTCTATGACTGATTTTTTTTCCTGATTTTTATTTTTACTTTTTTGGTATTTTTTTTTCATATTTTTTACACTGACTATGTACTGCTGCTGTAACTGAGAAAATTTTTATTCAAAAATATTCAGTGAACAGTGGGATTAGGAATTCAAAATATTGACAAATATGAATTTGGTAGATCATCCAGCGGTTTTATTTAGCTATCTTCTTCCTATTTCCTTTTAGGCCTGAGAGTTGTGAAGTAATTGTGTTTAAGTCACAGCCTATGTAACTCTGTATGACTCATTTTACAGATTCTTCCAACTCTATACATGGCTCTGTCCTAGGCCACATATAAGAGAACAGAAAAATATTAATAACTATCCTTTATTTAGTGTTTACTGTGTGCTGGGAGTTAGGATAAGTACTTGTCATTTATTTTTTCATTTAATTATCACAAAAAGTCTTTGCTGTAGCTTATGTTATTACTATAATCATTTTACAGTCATGAAAACTGAGGCTTAGAGAAGTTAGATGACAATCTAAAACTACAGCTAGTCAATTGTAGACTAAGAATTCAAATCTATGTCTGTCTTAATGATTATAGTAGATATACTTCTTGCTTTCAGTAAATGAATGAATAATAAGACCTATGAAAAATGTTTCAGGTTGGACACTTTTGCCTGCATGTACCAGAAAACTCAATGAAGAGTGGTTTAAGCCATGAGGCCATTATATTATTACTTACCAGTAAGCCTGGAAGTAGGTAATTCCAGGGACGTTTCAGCAGCTCTATAATCCCTGGGTATGGGGTAGAATCCTTGGGATTCTTTTTGCCTTTCTCCAGTTTGAAGATGGCTGCAGAAGAATTAAGTAAGCATCATGTTCTCACAGGCAAGTGTTCTAAACAGGGAGGAAAGGAAGGGGCTTTATTTTTGCAGCATTTTCTTTTTCTTTCTTTGTTTTCTCCATAACACTGTTTTATTTATTTATTATTTTTATATTGTTTTATTTTTAAATTTAAATTTTAAGTTTGGGGGTACAAGTGCAGGTTTATTATATAGGTAAACTTGTCCTATATGGGGGATTTATTGTACAGGTTATTTTGTCACCCAGGTATTAAGTCGAGTACCCATTAGTTATTTTTCCTGATCCTCTCCCTCCTCCCACCCTACATCCTCTGATATGCCCAGTGTGTGTTGTTTCCCTCTATGTGTCCCTGTGTTCTCATCATTTAGCTCCCACTTGTAAGTGAGAACATGCGGTATTTGGCTTTCTGTTCCTGTACAAGTTTGCTAAGGATAATGGCCTCCAGGTCCATCCGTGTCCCTGAAAAGGACATGAGCTTTTTCTTTTTCATGGCTGCATTGTATTCTATGGTGTATATGTACCACATTTCCTTTATCCAGTTTATAATTGATGGGCATTTAGGTTGATTCCATGTCTTTATTTTTGTGAATAGTGCTGTGATGAACATACATGTGCATGTGTCTTCATGATAGAATGATTTATACTCCTCTTGGTATATACCCAGTAATGGGACTGCTGGGTCAAATACTATTTATGTTTTTAGGTCTTTGAGGAATCACCACACTGTCTTCCACAATGGTTGCACTAATTTACACTCCGAGCAACCGTGTACAAGCATTACTTTCTCTGCAACCTCTCCAGCACCTCTTGTTTCCTGACTTTTTGGTGATCACCATTCTGACTGGTGTGAGATGGTATCTCATTGTGGTTTTAATTTGCATTTCTCTAAGTATCAGTGATGTTGAACTTTTTATTTTTATTTATTTATTTATTTAATTATTGTTATACTTTAAGTTTTAGGGTACATGTGCACAATGTGCAGGTTAGTTACATACGTATACATGGGCCATGCTGGTGTGCTGCACCCATTAACTCGTCATTTAGCATTAGGTGTATCTCCTAAAGCAACCCCTCTCCCCTCCCCCCACCCCACAACAGTCCCCAGAGTGTGATGTTCCCCTTCCTGTGTCCATGTGTTCTCATTGTTCAATTCCCATCTATGAGTGAGAAGATGCGGTGTTTGGTTTTTTGTTCTTGCGATAGTTTACTGAGAATGATGATTTCCAGTTTCATCCATGTCCCTACAAAGGACATGAACTCATCATTTTTTATGGCTGCATAGTATTCCATGGTGTATATGTGCCACATTTTCTTAATCCAGTCTATCATTGTTGGACATTTGGGTTGGTTCCAAGTCTTTGCTATTGTGAATAGTGCCACAGTAAACATACATGTGCATGTGTCTTTATTGCAGCATGATTTATAGTCCTTTGGGTATATATCCAGTAACGGGATGGCTGGGTCAAATGGTATTTCTAGTTCTAGGTCCCTGAGGAATCGCCACACTGACTTCCACAATGGTTGAACTAGTTTACAGTCCTACCAACAGTGTAAAACTGTTCCTATTTCTCCACATCCTCTCCAGCACCTGTTGTTTCCTGACTTTTTAATGATTGCCATTCTAACTGGTGTGAGATGGTATCTCATTGTGGTTTTGATTTGCATTTCTCTGATGACCAGTGATGGTGAGCATTTTTTCATGTGTTTTTTGGCTGCATAAATGTCTTCTTTTGATAAGTGTCTGTTCATGTCCTTTGCCCACTTTTTGAAGGGGTTGTTTGTTTTTTTCTTGTAAATTTGTTTGAGTTCATTGTAGATTCTGGATATTAGCCCTTTGTCAGATGAGTAGGTTGCGAAAATTTTCTCCCATTTTGTAGGTTGCCTGTTCACTCTGATGGTAGTTTCTTTTGCTGTGCAGAAGCTCTTTAGTTTAATTAGATCCCATTTGTCAATGTTGGCTTTTGTTGCCATTGCTTTTGGTGTTTTAGACATGAAGTCCTTGCCCATGCCTATGTCCTGAATGGTAATGCCTAGGTTTTCTTCTAGGGTTTTTATGGTTTAAGATCTAACGTTTAAGTCTTTAATCCATCTTGAATTAATTTTTGTATAAGGTGTAAGGAAGGGATCCAGTTTCAGCTTTCTACATATGGCTAGCCAGTTTTCCCAGCACCATTTATTCAATAGGGAATCCTTTCCCCATTTCCTGTTTTTGTCAGGTTAGTTTGGTTGTAGATGTGTGGTATTATTTCTGAGGGCTCTGTTGTGTTCCATTGATCTATATCTCTGTTTTGGTACCAGTACCATGCTGTTTTGGTTACTGTAGCCTTGTAGTATAGTTTGAAGTCAGGTAGCGTGATGCCTCCAGCTTTGTTCTTTTGGCTTAGGATTGACTTGGCGATGTGGGCTCTTTTTTGGTTCCATATGAACTTTAAAGTAGTTTTTTCCAATTCTGTGAAGAAAGTCATTGGTAGCTTGATGGGGATGGCATTGAATCTGTAAATTACCTTGGGCAGTATGGCCATTTTCACGATATTGATTCTTCCTACCCATGAGCATGGAATGTTCTTCCATTTGTTTGTATCCTCTTTTATTTCCTTGAGCAGTGGTTTGTAGTTCTCCTTGAAGAGGTCCTTCACGTCCCTTGTAAGTTGAATTCCTAGGTATTTTATTCTCTTTGAAGCAATTGTGAATGGGAGTTCACTCATGATTTGGCTCTCTGTTTGTCTGTTATTGGTGTATAAGAATGCTTGTGATTTTTGTACATTGATTTTGTATCCTGAGACTTTGCTGAAGTTGCTTATCAGCTTAAGGAGATTTTGGGCTGAGACAATGGGGTTTTCTAGATATACAATCATGTCATCTGCAAACGGGGACAATTTGTCTTCCTCTTTTCCTAATTGAATACCCTTTATTTCCTTCTCCTGCCTGATTGCCCTGGCCAGAACTTCCAACACTATGTTGAATAGGAGTGGTGAGAGAGGGCATCCCTGTCTTGTGCCAGTTTTCAAAGGGAATGCTTCCAGTTTTTGTCCATTCATTATGATATTGGCTGTGGGTTTGTCATAGATAGCTCTTATTATTTTGAGATACATCCCATCAATACCTAATTTATTGACAGTTTTTAGCATGAAGCGTTGTTGAATTTTGTCAAAGGCCTTTTCTGCATCTATTGAGATAATCATGTGGTTTTTGTCTTTGGTTCTGTTTATATGCTGGATTACATTTATTGATTTGTGTATATTGAACCAGCCTTGCATCCCAGGGATGAAGCCCACTTGATCATGGTGGATAAGCTTTTTGATGTGCTGCTGGATTCGGTTTGCCGGTATTTTATTGAGGATTATGGCATCAATGTTCATCAAGGATATTGGTCTAAAATTCTCTTTTTTTGTTGTGTCTCTGCCCGGCTTTGGTATCAGGATGATACTGGCCTCATAAAATGAGTTAGGGAGGATTCCCTCTTTTTCTATTGATTGGAATAGTTTCAGAAGGAATGGTACCATTTCCTCCTTGTACCTCTGGTAGAATTCGGCTGTGAATCCATCTGGTCCTGGACTCTTATTGGTTGGTAAGCTATTGATTATTGCCACAATTTCAGAGCCTGTTATTGGTCTATTCAGAGATTCAACTTCTTCCTGGTTTAGTCTTGGGAGGGTGTATGTGTCGAGGAATTTATCCATTTCTTCTAGATTTTCTAGTTTATTTGCGTAGAAGTGTTTGTAGTATTCTCTGATGGTAGTTTGTATTTCTGTGGGATCGGTGGTGATATCCCCTTTATCATTTTTTATTGTGTCTATTTGATTCTTCTCTCTTTTCTTATTAGTCTTGCTAGTGGTCTATCAATTTTGTTGATCCTTTCAAAAAACCAGCTCCTGGATTCATTAATTTTTTGAAGGGTTTTTTGTGTCTCTATTTCCTTCAGTTCTGCTCTGATTTTAGTTATTTCTTGCCTTCTGCTAGCTTTTGAATGTGTTTGCTCTTGCTTTTCTAGTTCTTTTAATTGTGATGTTAGGGTGTCAATTTTGGGTCTTTCCTGCTTTCTCTTGTGGGCATTTAGTGCTATAAATTTCCCTGTACACACTGCTTTGAATGTGTCCCAGAGATTCTGGTATGTTGTGTCTTTGTTCTCGTTGGTTTCAAAGAACATCTTTATTTCTGCCTTCATTTCGTTATGTACCCAGTAGTCATTCAGAAGCAGGTTGTTCAATTTCCATGTAGTTGAGCGGTTTTGAGTGAGTTTCCTAATCCTGAGTTCTAGTTTGATTGCACTGTGGTCTGAGAGACAGTTTGTTATAATTTCTGTTCTTTTACATTTGCTCAGGAGAGCTTTACTTCCAACTGTGTGGTCAATTTTGGAATAGGTGTGATGTGGTGCTGAAAAAATGTATATTCTGTTGATTTGGGGTGGAGAGTTCTGTAGATGTCTATTAGGTCCACTTGGTGCAGAGCTGAGTTCAATTCCTGGGTATCCTTGTTAACTTTCTGTCTCGTTGATCTGTCTAATGTTGACAGTGGGGTGTTAAAGTCTCCCATTATTATTGTGTGGGAGTCTAAGTCTCTTTGTAGGTCACTCAGGACTTGCTTTATGAATCTGGTTGCTCCTGTATTGGGTGCATATATATTTAGGATAGTTAGTTCTTCTTGTTGAATTGATCCCTTTACCATTATGTAATGGCCTTCTTTGTCTCTTTTGATCTTTTTTGGTTTAAAGTCTGTTTTATCAGAGACTAGGATTGCAACCCCTGTCTTTTTTTGTTTTCCATTTGCTTGGTAGATCTTCCTCCATCCTTTTATTTTGAGCCTATATGTGTCTCTGCACGTGAGATGGGTTTCCTGAATACAGCACACTGATGGGTCTTGACTCTTTATCCAATTTGCCAGTCTGTGTCTTTTAATTGGAGCATTTAGTCCATTTACATTTAAAGTTAATATTGTTATGTGTGAATTTGATCCTGTCATTATGATGTTAGCTGGTTATTTTGCTCCTTAGTTGATGCAGTTTCTTCCTAGCCTCGATGGTCTTTACAATTTGGCATGATTTTGCCGTGGCTGGTAACGGTTGTTCCTTTCCATGTTTAGTGCTTCCTTCAGGAGCTCTTTTAGGGCAGGCCTGGTGGTGACAAAATCTCTCAGCATTTACTTGTCTGTAAAGTATTTTATTTCTCCTTCACTTATGAAGCTTAGTTTGGCTGGATATGAAATTCTGGGTTGAAAATTCTTTTCTTTAAGAATGTTGAATATTGGCCCCCACTCTCTTCTGGCTTGTACAGTTTCTGCCGAGAGATCTGCTGTTAGTCTGATGGGCTTCCCTTTGTGGGTAACCCGACCTTTCTCTCTGGCTGCCCTTAACATTTTTTCCTTCATTTCAACTTTGGTGAATCTGACAATTATGTGTCTTGGAGTTGCTCTTCTTGAGGAGTATCTTTGTGGCGTTCTCTGTATTTCCTGAATCTGAATGTTGGCCTGCCTTGCTAGATTGGGGAAGTTCTCCTGGATAATATCTTACAGAGTGTTTTCCAACTTGGTTCCATTCTCCCCGTCACGTTCAGGTACACCAATCAGATGTAGATTTGGTCTTTTCACATAGTCCCATATTTCTTGGAGGCTTTGTTCATTTCTTTTTATTGTTTTTTCTCCAAACTTCCCTTCTTGCTTCATTTCATTCATTTCATCTTCCATCACTGATACCCTTTCTTCCAGTTGATCGCATTGGCTCCTGAGGCTTCTGCATTCTTCACATAGTTCTCAAGCCTTGGCTTTCAGCTCCATCAGCTCCTTAAACACTTCTCTGTATTGGTTATTCTAGGTATACATTTGTCTAAATTTTTTTCAGAGTTTTTAACTTCTTTGCCTTTGGTTTGAATTTCTTCCTGTAGCCCGGAGTAGTTTGATCGTCTGAAGCCTTCTTCTGTCAACTCGTCAAAATCATTCTCCATCCAGCTTTATTCCATTGCTAGTGAGGAGCTGCGTTCCTTTGGAGGAGGAAAGGTGCTCTGCTTTTTAGAGTTTCCAGTTTTTCTGCTCTGTTTTTTCCCCATCTTTGTGGTTTCATCTACTTTTGGTCTTTGATGCTGGTGATATACAGATGGGTTTTCGGTGTGGATGTCCTTTCTGTTTGTTAGTTTTCCTTCTAAGAGACAGGACCCTCAGCTGCAGGTCTGTTGGAGTTTGCTAGAGGTCCACTCCAGACCCTGTTTGCCTGGGTACCAGCAGCAGTGGCTGCAGAACAGCAGATTTTCATGAACCGCGAATGCTGCTGTCTGATCGTTCCTCTGGAAGTTTTGTCTCAGAGGAGTACCCGGCCGTGTGAGGTGTCAGTCTACCCCTACTGGGGGGTGCCTCCCAGTTAGGCTGCTCGGGGGTCAGGGATCAGGGACCCACTTGAGGAGGCAGTCTGCCCGTTCTCAGATCTCCAGCTGCGTGCTGGGAGAACCACTGCTCTCTTCAAAGCTGTCAGACAGGGACATTTAAGTCTGCAGAGGTTACTGCTGTCTTTTTGTTTGTCTATGCCCTGCCCCTAGAGGTGGAGTCTACAGAGGCAGGCAGGCCTCCTTGAGCTGTGGTGGGCTCCACCCAGTTTGAGCTTCCCGGCTGCTTTGTTTACCTAAGCGAGCCTGGGCAATGGCGGGCGCCCCTCCCCCAGCCTCACTGCCGCCTTGCAGTTTGATCTCAGACTGCTGTGCTAGCAATCAGCGAGACTCCGTGGGCGTTGGACCCTCCCAGCCATGTGCGGGATATAATCTCCTGGTGTGCCATTTTTTAAGCCCATCGGAAAAGCACAGTATTAGGGTGGGAGTGACCCGGTTTTCCAGGTGCCATCTGTCACCCCTTTCTTTGACTAGGAAAGGGAACTCCCTGACCCCTTGCACTTCCTGAGTGAGGCAATGCCTCACCCTGCTTTGGCTCACGCACGGTGTGCTGCACCCACTGTCCTGCATCCACTGTCTGGCACTCCCTAGTGAGATGAACCTGGTACCTCAGATGGAAATGCAGAAATCACCCGTCTTCTGCGTCACTCATGCTGGGAGCTGTAGACCGGAGCTGTTCCTATTCAACCATCTTGGCTCGATGTTGAGCTTTTTAAAATATGATTCTTGACTGCATATGTCTTCTTTTGAAAAGTGTCTGTTCATGTCCTTTGCCCACTTTTTAATGTTTTTTTTTTCTTGTAAATCTGTTTAAGTACTTTATAGATGTGGGACATTAGACCTTTGTCAGATTAATAGATTGCAAAAATTTTCTCCCACTCTGTACATTGTCTGTTCACTCAGTTGATAGTTTCTTTTGTTGTGCAGAAGCTCTTTAGTTTAATTAGATCTCATGTGCCAATTTTTGCTTTTGTTGCAATTGCTTTTGGCGTCTTCATTAGGAAATCTTTGCTCATGCCTATGTTCAGAACGGTATTGCCTAGGTTGTCTTCCAGGGTTTTACATTTAAGTCTTTAAATTTAGTTTTGGGTTTAAATTGAGTTTTTACTTTTGGGTTTTACATTTAAGTCTTTACTCAATCTTGAGTTAACTTTTGTATATGGTGTAAGCAAGGGGTCCAGTTTCAATCTTCTGCATTTGGCTAGCCAGTTATCCCAGCACCATCTATTGCATAGGGAATTCTTTCCCCATTGCTTATTTTTTGTCAGGTTTTTCAAAGATCAGATAGTTGTAGGTGATTGGCCTTATTTCTGGGTTTTCTATTCTGTTCCATTGGTCTTTCTGTCTGTTTTTCTACCAGTACCATGTTGTTTTGGCTACTGTAGCACTGTAATACAGTTTGAAGTTAGATAGCATGATGCCTTCAGCTTTGTTCTTTTTGCTTAGGATTGCCTTGGCTATTTGGGCTCCTTTTTGGTTACACATGAATTTCAAAATAGTTTTTTTCTAGTTCTGTGAAGCATATCATTGGTAGTTTAATAGGAATAGTGTTGAACCTATAAATTGCTTTGGGCAGTATGGCCATTTTAAATGATATTGACTCTTCCTCTCCATGAGCATGTAATGCTTTTTCATTTGTTTTTGCCAGCTCTGATTTCTTTGAGCAGTGTTTTGTAGTTCTCCTTGTAGAGATCTTCCACCTCCCTGGTTGGCTGTATTCCTAGGTATTATATATTTGTTGTGGCAATTGTGAATGAGATTGCATTCCTGATTTGGCTCTTGGTTTGACTGTTCTTGGTGTATGGGAGTGCTAGTGATTTCTGTATGTTGAGTCTGTATCCTGAGACTTTGTTGAAGTTCTTTATTAGCTGGAGGAGCTTTTGGGCCAAGACTAGATATGGGATCATGTCTTCTGTAAACAGGAATTGTTTGACTTCCTTTCTTCCTTTTTGGATACCCTTTCTTTCTCTTTCTTGCCTGATTACTCTGGCCAGGACTTCCAATACTATGTGGAATAGGAGTGGTGAGAGATGGCATCCTTGTCTTATGCCAGTTTTCAAGGGGAATGCTTCCAGCTTTTGCATATTCAGTGGGTTTGTTGTAGATGGCTCTTATTATTTTGAGGTATGTTCCTTTAATACTTAGTTTATTGAGGGTTTTTAATATGAAGGGGTGTTGAATTCTATCAAAAGTCTTTTCTCTATCTATTAAGATAAATATGTAGTTCTGTCATTAGTTCTGTTTAGGATGAATCACATTTATTGATTTGTGTGTGTTGAACCAACCTTACATTTCAGGGATAAAGCCTACTTGATTGTAATGAATAAGCTTTTTGATGTACTGCTGGATTTGGTTTGCCAGTATTTTGTTGAGGATTTTTGCATCAATTTTCATCAAGAATATTGGCTGAAGTTTTCTGTTTCTGTTGTTTCTCTGCCAGGTTTTGGTATCAGGATGATGTTGGCCTTATAGATCGAGTTAGGGAAGAGTCCCTCCTCCTCAATTTTTTGTAATAGTTTCAGCAGGAGTGGTGCCAGCTCTTCTTTGTACATCTGGTAAAACTCAGCTGTGAATCTGTCTGGTCCTCGGCTTTTTTTTGGTTGATATGCTATTTATTACTGATTCAATTTTAGAGCTCATTATCAGTCTGTTCAGGTGCTCGATTTCTTATTGGTTCAGTCTTGGGACGGTGTATGTGTCCAGGAATTTATCCATTTTTTCTAGATTTTCTAATATATGTGCATAGAGGTGTTCTTAATATTCTCTGATGGTTATTGGTATTTCTGTGGGGTCGGTATAAATATTTCCCTTGTTGTTTCTGATTTTGTTTATTTGAATCTTCTCTCTTTTCTTCTTTGTTAGTGTAGCTAAAGGTCTATATATTTTATTAATGTTTTTTCCAAAAACCAACTCTTAGATTCACTGATCTTTTGAATGGTTTTTCATGTCTCAATCTCCTTCAGTTCAGCTATGATTTTGGTTATTTTTTGTCTTTTGCTAGCTTTGGGGTTTGTTTGTTCTTGATTCCCTAGATCTTTTAGTTGTGATGTTAGCTTCTTAAATTGAGATCATTGTAACTTTTAGATGTGGACATGTAGTGTTATAAATTTCCCTTTTAACACTGTCTTAGTGGTGTCCCAGAGATTCTGGTATGTTGTATCTTTGTTCCCGTTAGTTTCAAATAACTTCTTGGTTTCTGCCTTAATTTCATTATTTACCCAAAAGTCATTCAGAAGGAGGTTATTCAATTTAAGTGTAATTGTATGGTTTTGAGTGAATTATTTAGTCTTGATTTCTAATTTATTTGTCTTGTAGTCTGAGAGATTGTTATGATTTCAGTTCCTTTGTTTTTGCTGAAGAGTGTTTTACTTCTGATTATGTGATCAATCTGAGAGTACATGCCATGTGGCGATGAGAAGAATGTATATTCTGTTTTTGTTGGGGGGGTGGACAGTTCTGTAGATATCTATCAGGTCCATATGATTCAGTGCTGAGTTCAGGTCCTGAATATCTTTGTTAACTTTCTTACTCAATGATCTGTCTAACATTGTCAGTAGGGTGTTAAAGTCTCTCACTATTATTGTGTGGGAGTCTAAGTCTATTTGAAGGTCTCTAAGAACTTGCTTTATTAATCTGGGTGCTCCAGTGTTGGGTGCATATATATTTGGGATAGTTAGATCTTCTTGTTGAATGGAACCCTTTACCATTATGTAATGTCCTTCTTTTTGTTTTTGATCTTTTTTGGTTTAAATCTGTTTTGTCAGAAACCAGGATTGCAACCCCTGCCTGTTTCTGTTTTCCATTTGCTTGGTAAGATTTTCCTCCATCCCTTTACTTTGAGCCTATGTGTGTCATTACATGTGAAATGGGTCTCTTGAAGACAGCATACCAATGGGTCTTGGTTCTTTATCTGGCTTGCCATTCTGTGTCTTTTAATTGGGGCAATTAGCACATTTACATTCAAGGTTATTATTGAAATGTATAGATTTGATCCTGTCATGATGTTAGCTGGTCATCTTGAAGTCTTATTTATGAAGTTGTTTTATAGTGTCACTGTTTTGTGTAATTCAGTGTGTTTTTTAGAGGCTGGTGATGGTCTTTCCTTTCCATATTTAGTGCTTCCTTCAGGAGCTCTTGTAAGGCCAATCTGCTCATAACAAATTCCCTCAGCATTTGTTTGTCTGAAAAGGATCTTATTTCTCCTTGACATATGAAGCTTAGTTTAGCCAGATGTAAAATTCTGAGTTGGAATTTCTTTTCTTTAAGAATGTAGAATATTGGCCCCCAATCTCTTCTAGCTTGTAGAGTTTCTGCTGAGAGGTCCACTGGTAGTCTGATGGATTTCCCTTTGTAGGTGACCTGACCTTTCTCTCTAGCTGTCTTTAACATTTTTCTTTCATTTTGACCTTGCAGAGTCTGATGATTGTGTCTTAGGGATGATCTTCCTGTGACGTATCTTACTGGGGTTCTCTGCATATCCTGAATTTGAATGTTGGCCTATCTGATTTGGGAAAGTTCTCATGGATGATATCCTAAAATATGTTTTCCAAGTTGGTTCCATTCTCCCCATCTCTTTCAGGGACATCAATGAGTCATAGATTTTGTCTCTACATAATCCCATATTTTTCAGAGGTTTTGATCATTTTTATTGTTTTTTTTCTCTATTCTTGTCTGACTGTCTTACTTCAGAAGGTCAGTCTTCAAGCTCTGAGATTCTTTCCTTCACTTGGTCTATTATGCTATTAATACTTACGACTGCATTATGAAATTCTTTTTTTTTTTTTTTTTTTTTTGAGACAGAGTCTTGCTCTGTCACCCAGGCTGGAGTGCAGTGGCGTGATCTTGGCTCACTGCAAACTCCGCTTCCTGGGTTCATGCCATTCTCCTGCCTCAGCCTCCCGAGTAGCTGGGACTACAGGCGCCCACCACCACGCATGGCTAATTTTTTGTATTTTTAGTAGAGACGGAGTTTCACTGTGTTAGCCAGGATGGTCTCGATCTCCTGACTTTGTGATCTGCCCGCCTTGGCCTCCCAAAGTGCTGGGATTACAGGCGTGAGCCACCACGCCCAGTCATGAAATTCTTGTAGTGAGTTTTTCAGCTCTATCAGGTCAGTTACATTCTTTTCTATAGTGTCTATTTTATCTGTCAGCTCCTACATTGTTTCATCTTGATTCTTTGCTTCGTTGGATTGAGTTTCAATGTATTCCTTTAGCTCAATGATCTTCATTCCTATCCATATTCTGAATTTTATTTCTGTCATTTCAGCCATCTCAGCCCAATTCAGAATGCTTGCTGGACAGGTGATACAGTTATTTGGAGGAAAGAAGATATTCTGGCTTTTTGAGTTGCCAGGGTTCTTGCTCTGGTTCTTTCTCATATTTGTGGACTTATGTACCTTCATTCTTTGAGGTGGCTGAACTTTGGATGGGTTCTTTTTCTTTTATCTTATTTGATGACCTTGAGGGTTTGGTTGTGTTATAAGGTGAATTCAGCTGACTGGCTTCATTTCTGGAAGATTTTAGGGGGACAACGCTCATCTCCCAACTCCTAGATTGCATGCTCTAACTCTGGGGGACTTGTATTGAAGGCCCCTGACTTTGTTTTCTGGCTCCTTGAGGTTGGGGATCCACCGCCCTCGAAGCGGTGGGGGTGGGGGGCATGCTGAGATGCTCCTGGACCACTGGTCACTACACTTTGATGGGTGGCATCAGCCAAAGTGTTTTGTAGTGTGATGACAGTAGGTTTCATCCTTGTTGCATGGGCCAGCAGTAGCCATCGTGGCAGCACAGTGGGGTGCATGCTCATTGGCTGCATCAGGGTGCTAGTGGGTGCTGGGGTATCTGCCTCTCTGTGGACGTTCACCACAGTGGCTTATGCAAGCCGCTAGGAGGGGAGAATTGAGGGGCAGGCCCTGCTGGTGACTCTGTTTATGGTGATATTGGTTCTGGGCCATTTTCTTTTTATTATGGAGAAAAATCACACAAGTCTCTGCAGTATATTTCTGCTTATGTCTCTGTTAGGAGACATAGGAGACAATTATCACTTGTATTTCAGTACATCTTGTGAACAGAGACACTGATAGCTTTTGTTCTAGACTATTTTTTTCAAGGATGCCTATATAGTAAATAGCTGTGGAAGATAGAGATAATGCCTTCTTCCAGGGCAAAGGTCAAACATGTTTACTGCCCATCATAAAATATTTGGGTTTTCTATACTTAGGTTTCCTCTCCTGTAGCATAATCCACTGAGTATGCAGGTGTCCTGTGGCCCTGTTTGTATCAACCTGTGGGAATTGGGGACTGGCGAATGGGCTTAAGAAAATGCTGATACTCTGGTTACTGCTGTTGCTATGAATGGTGAAGTCCTTTGTCTCTGTCCCGGGAGTTGTGTGTTTTCTGCCAGTATCCATGATATTACATCACTATGGCAGGCTAACTTGTTAGCTTATAAGTAGGGTAAGATCTCTGACCTTTCACAGTTCTGAGTCTTACTGGTCAGAATTTTTTCATATGGTCACCCCTTACTGTGAGGGAGGTTGGAATAGAGATTGTACAGCAAAGGAAAATGGAATAATCATATTTGGCTTACATATATTATAATTCATTCTCTGGGGCTGAGCACATTACTCCTCTGACCAAGGTTTCTTTTAGCAAGAAAGTAGAAGGAACTGTTGTTGAGTATGTGACCAACAGTGTTTGCCACAGTGAATGGCCACCATAAAAGAGAGAATGTGACACATACTTCAGGATAGTTTAAACAGTGGACTCTCTGTAGCTTCAATGAAGAAAGGCATTATTTTGTTTGAGAGCTTAGCATTAGAGACAACTCCATAAAAAGGTAATACTTAATATGTGCCATGAAAAACAGCCAGAATTTTGATATTAGCTTGGTGCAAAAGTAATTGCGGTTTTTGAAATCACTTTTAATGGCAAAAACCGCAACTATTTTGCACCAACCTGCAATAGATCATGATGGGGATGGGCTAGGATGGTAGGAAGATATTCTAGGCAAAGGACTAGCACGAGTCAAGGTATAATGTAAAGAAGACACACAGCATATTCAGGGAGGCAGTATAGATGGGTTAATTTTTACCCTAAAGTCAAATCTTATATATCACCTACAGAACAAAGGTCGAATACTGGAGTTTATAATGAGCTCTGTGAAACTGGAAAGAATTTTGTCACTTCCTTTCAGTGTTTGCAAGATGGCAAGATGCAGCATGCCATCTTGCAATTTACATGGCAAAAATAATATGGATATTGGCTGTGGAGTTACTATGGAGGTAAAAATGATTAAAATATATCATTACTACAGTTCATGTGATTAAAAGGGCAAATCAGTTGAGAACTGTCCTATTAAATAGTGTGCTCTCTACAAGTTCCCTTCTTATAGAGAGCAGAAAGACACACATTAGAAATTAGAGGCCTGGGTTTGAGAACTAATATACTCTGCCTCTTGACTCATTTTCCTTAGTTATAAAATAGGGGTTTTGAATTTGATGTTGCTAAAGGTTTTCCAGCTGTGATATTTTACATATTTCCAGATCAGAATAATTACTCCCCCAATCATATACAATGAGTCTCCCCTTGATCACTCCCCCACTTCTCCTATTTAACACACATACATACCACACACTGGCAGCATGATGCATAGACACACTAAGACATGAGCTTTGATCCCATTAAATATTTTCATATCAAAGTCCTGTTGAAGCTGTGCCTTCCTTGTGGAGTTTATTTTTAATTTACTCTGCATATGCCAAATCATTCTGCGGTGGGCAAGGTCAATTTGGGACTAGGAACTGGAACTGGAAGGCTCATAGTTTTAGAGCTGGCATTTCAGGTAATATCTGCCAGGTTAGTCCTCTATTCTACGAATTCCACTGGAGTAAAAGCTTATTTTCTACAATTTTTCCTATCTGCTATTTTTAATGCCCTATCAAATGCGTTATCAATTTGTGTGACCTGTGATTGCTCCATAACTCAGCTCACAGAGGAATTAAGGTAAGACCAACTACATGCAGAGAAATCTCTGTCATCAGCTTTCATTATGGGGCTTCTCTTTGTCATCTCCTTCAAAAGCCTGTCACTGTGGAGTGTTCCTTCAGTGCAAAAGGGCTGGAAGAAGCTCAGTCTGTTTGGAGCCTGTCATTCTTTATGTGCTCCTTTGTGATGGATAGAAAAAGGTAGTAGGTGAGGAATCTTGTTCTGAGAGCCTAGTACAGAAGGACAGTAGAAATGCATCCAGTACAGAAGTCAGAGCCTCAGAGCAGATTCTTTTGTCTTGGAGGTTACTGCACTCCATTTATCAAAGAAGACTGACAACCTCAACAATTAGCAATGCCAGTCATGGCACTGTCTGAGCTCCCACTGTGTGCTCCTCACTCTTCTAGGCACACAGCTGAGGGGGAATAATAGGATGCATGATTACAAGGAGCTTGCTATCTAGCTGAGCAAATATGTATTGTTTTTAATTTTTTGTTTTTAAGACGGAGTCTTGCAGTGTTGCCCAGGCTGGAGTACAACAGCGTGATCTTGGCTCACTGCAACCTCTGCCTGCTGGGTTCATGTGATACTCCTGCCTCAGCCTCTCTAGCAGCTGGGATTACAGGCACACACCACCACACCTGGCTATTTTTTTTGTATTTTTAGTAGAGATGGGGTTTTACTATGTTGGCCAGACTGGTCTTGAACTCCTGACCTCGTGATCCACCACACGCCTTGGCCTCCCAAAGTGCTGGGATTACAGGCGTGAGCAAAGATGTATTTTTAAGGGGATAAGAAATGACTTACAAGAACATTTGTGAAACAGCATACAATAAGTGAAAATTAATGTGGTGCAACTAAAATAGGGAGAGGCTGTGGAAGCCCAGAATGAAGAGGTGACCTATTGAAGCAAGGTCAATAAGAAAAGGCTTCCCTAAGGAGGAAAATTTTAAGCTGAATTTTGAACAAAGGAGGCCCATAACACATACACACAGTGCTCCTGGCACCATTCCTTTATTCGGTATTTATTTGGCTTCTGTTGTAGCATGGCACTATGAAGGATACTTTGGAGATACACAGAGGTACAAAGTTCCAGCCCTGCCTTACCCCAGGAGCTTCAGGTCTGTTAAGGAGGTTCACATATTCCCGACTCCTGATGTTTCGTTGCGTATGGAGTGATATCTCATCAGTATAACACTCCTGGCCTCTCTCTGCCTTCTAACCTGATCCTTTCCTGGGGGTAATTGGTGACTACTTTGATTGATGAGTTTGAGTGAAGGCACTAGGCAGGTGAGGCTCAGCTGTGCCCTTCTGCTTCCATGTGAGAGCCAGCAGCCTTGCAGGAAACACACATTCTAGTCTGCTCCTGCGTGCTTTAACTCGTATAGGTGCAGGTCCCCACAAGGGGAGGCCTGCTGGCTTCCAGTGTCATTTGTGACTGGGTGGTTAAGTCTATCAAATTCTGGGGTACACAGTTAGGAAGCCCACCTAAGCTATGCCCTTGACTCTAAACTTCAGCAGTGAAAGAGGTGACATTCTAGTTTTTACCAGCCTGACCTCTTTGCCTACTATGCAATTGACTCAGAATTCAGAGGAGTGGAATTTATTTGGCCTCCTCTCCATCCCCAACCAAAGTCTAATAGAAGATTTGAGACAAGTCTAGTCCATATATAATGGTAAGAAAAGGTGAATATGATAAGCACCATAAGCGTGGCTTGGCTGTTTTTGAGATTCTGCTCCTGACCCTGCAAAGCCTGTCACCAATATAGAAAAAGTACCTTTTGAGACTGTCGACGTTTACAGAATTGGATGCAGTGGCCCCATTTCACTTGCTTTCAACTGTCTCTTGACTTTCTAGTTGTTGACTTTTACTGTTCCTTTTATTTCTACCCCTGACTTGTCTTCTGAGTCCCTGACTGTGTATCCAATTGCCTACTTGCCATCTCCACCTGGATGTTGCACAGGTTTCTCAAACTTTAAGTGACCAAAATTGAACTCTTTAGTTCCCAGAGTTCTACCCCAACTGACATCTCTCCCAGTTTTCCTCATCTCAGTAAATGGTACCACCATCCATCCAGATGCTCAAGCAAAAGATGTTTGTGTAGTCTCTATTTGTATGATTATTTGGTCAATGTCTTCTTGTTTCTCTTGGGTGTTATTGCTTCCTCCCCCGACTTTCTTTGTGCTGTAAGTACTGTATCTCTCAGGGTGCCTGGCACATAAGGAGTACTCAACAGATATTTGTTGAATAAATATATTCTGTTCATTAACTGTAATTCTAGCCTTGTCATTGTGATGTAGCAGTTTGTTTGGCTTTTGACCTTTAAAGTTTTTCCCCCTTGAATTCTAGCATCATCTCGCCCCTCTCCCTCCAATACTAAAATGTGCTTTAGTCCTACACTACTATAGATAGATTACTGTGAGAACTCAGAAGTGGCTGGGATGAAAGAATGATGGACGGTTCATGGAGGAAGAAAAATTTGAGCTGGATCTTGAAAGAACCAGGAGTGTAGAGAGGTAGAAGCAAGAGAACGAGACTTTTCTGGTGGAAGAAGTCACTAGGGAAAGTTGTAGAGGTAAGAAAGCACTGAGCATTTTTGGAACATGGCCAATAGACTGATTTGTGAAGGAGTAGAATTAAAGCTACAGTTGGAAAGTTAGGATACAGCTAGTTTGTGGAGAGAAGCAGTACCTACAATCCATCTAGGAAATATGGATCTGCTTGGTAAATCATGCAATATGAAGTCTTCACTAAAACTGTTAAACTATAAATGAAAGCTGCATAGAGAGAGTATAAAATTAAAATCTGTTTCATTAGGTTGTGACCAATTTCTTTGTAAAATGAGTATGGCTGAATTTTAGAGAATTTCGCAGAAATATGCTACTTTTGACAATGTTCATATTTCTTGTAAAATTCTTCACATCCTCAACATTCTGTCAGATTTGCTGTGAAATTCTGTGAGTGCAATTATTCCCCTTGTCATCTCATGAAAACGCATGTTTTAGGTTCGTCTGTTCCACTCCAGTTTTCCTCTAGATTCCTAGGAGAAATAAACCCCGGCTCAAGACAGTGAAAATGCAGCTATGGGTGGGAGGGAGGGGCTTTTGCTTTCTTTAGGAATTTTCAGTTAAGGAGCTTCCACTGGCCTCAGCATCAGGTAATAATTAGTGTATAATATAGAAGATTGTGAGAAAGTTTTCAATTTCATAAAGAATAATTGCTGAAGAGAAAATGGATCCATTTTCCCAGTTCCTCACTTGAACACATTTGTGCTGGCTGCTTGCTTTTTTGAATTGGAGGCCACCCAGCAAGTTGCTGTTTTTAGCAGTGATTATTTTACCAGGCCCACTTCTGTGTCTATTTTAGTTTTTCAGAAATGCTTTCCCCTTTGGGTGGGCTGCACTGGGATAGGGATGTTCCTGAGTCTACTGGGCTTGGGCATATTGTACATGAATTTAAGGAAAGAATGTCTTCCTCGCTTTTGCCTGACTCAGGAGGACTGAAGAACTGCCTTCTAAAATGTGGAGGGTCGCCATGTGGGAAAGTGAGTAGACATTCTTTGGAGCTGCAGAAGGCAGATATAAGACTAATGGCAGAAGTTACGAAGAGGAAGACTTGGTTTGGCAAAGGAACCAATCAGAGCTGCTCAGAAAAAAAAATGGGCTGCCTAGTCAGGTAATGAATGACGTTTGTGTCCCTGAAAGCATTTAAATAGAGGTGAGATGGCAAACTGTCATGGATGTAGTAGAGAGAATTCCTGCATAGCTCTGCTTATCTGAATCCTACTGCCTTTCTATTGGATTCTGCCAGTGTTTAAAGACCAAGCCCTAATACAGTTTTCTGCACAAGACCTTGCCTAGTTACTTTCTAAAGCAACTGTCTACTCTCCACACTTGACACCAACCATTTATGGCCCTATATTGTTAGTTCAAGGTGTCAAAATAGCTGTCCCCAGATATATATAACACAAAACCACTGTATTTCTTATGGATGATATGTACAGCAACCTTTCCTTTTACCCCATTCCTGAAGTTTACCCTAAGCTTCCCCATCCCCATCCTTTTGAGAATCCAGGATGGCATGAGACTCAGAGAAGAGAGAGAATATCTACATCAAATATTCTTTATTTTGCACTTACCTTATTCAAGGCCCCATTCTAGGCATCAGTGGGCAAAATACATCAGTGAACAAAGTAAACAAAGATCCCTGGCTTGTGAAGCTTACATGTACGTAAAGTACCAGCACATAGAGAGCACACTATATATACTATATTAACTTCCTTTTCTTTCAAATATACTCAGTTTGTGTGGTGTTAAAGAAGTAACATTTATTGAACACCTAATATGTGTTGTGTGCTTTACACATGTGATCTTATTCAATTTGTGAAACAATCCCATGAAGTAGATCATCTCATCTATACTTTTACAACTGAAAAACTGAGGGTTACGAGATTAAGTAACTTACCCAAGACCAAACCATAAGTATCCCAGGTACAATTTGGTTTTTTAAATAATAAATTTTATTGTGTATATTTAAGGTACACGATGTGCTGTTATGGGATACAAATAGATAGTAAAAAGGCTCCTATGGTTGATATGGTTTGGATCTGTGTCCCCACCCAAATTTCATGTTGAAGTGTAATCCCCAATATTGGAGGTTGGGCATGGTGGGAGGTGATTTGATCATGGGGGTGGATCCTTTATGAACGGTTTAGCACCATCCCCTTGGTGCTGTTCTCGTAACAGTGAATGGGTTCTTGTGAGAGCTGGTCATTTAAGTGTATGGCACCTCCCCCTCTTCTCTTCCTTGCTTCCGCTTCTGCCATGTAAGATCTCTCACTTTGCCTTCCGCCATGAGTAAAAGCTCCCTGAGGCCTCCGTAGAAGCTGATGCCATCATGCTTCCTGTACAGCCTTCAGAACTGTGAGCCAATCAAACTTCTTTTCTTTATAAATTACCCAGTCTCAGGTACTCAGGTATTCCTTTTTTTTTTTTTTTTTTTTTTGAGACGGAGTCTCGCCTTGTCGCCCAGGCTGGAGTGCAGTGGCACGATCTCGGCTCACTGCAAGCTCTGCCTCCCGGGTTCACGCCATTCTCCTGCCTCAGCCTCCCGAGTAGCTGGGACTACAGTTGCCCGCCACCACGCCTGGCTATTTTTTTGTATTTTTTTTTAGTAGAGATGGGGTTTCACCATGTTAGCCAGGATGGTCTTGATCTCCTGACCTCGTGATCCACCTGCCTCGGCCTCCCAAAGTGCTGAGATTACAGGCGTGAGCCACCGCGCCCGGCCAGTCTCAGGTATTTCTTCACAACAATGCCATCATGGACTAATACAGTGGTGAAGCAAATTAACATATCCATTGTCTCACATAGTTACCTTTTTTTGTTTTTGTTTTTGTGTCAAGAGCAGCTAAAGTCTAGTCATTTAGCAAGGATCCCAAATACAGTACAATTTTATTAACTATATAGTCTCCATGTTGTACATTAGATCTCTAGACTTATTCATCCTATATATCTGTTACTTTGCAACCTCTGATCTACATCAGAGAAGGAAATGAGGTTCCATTTCGTCCTCCAACCCTGCCCCTGGTAATGAGTTTTATTTTCTCTGTATATTTGAGTTTTATTTTAGATTCCACTATGAGATCAGGAAATATTTATCTTTCTATGTCTGGCTTATTTCACTTGGTATAATGCCCTTCAGTTTCATCCATATTGTGGCAAATGACAAGATCTCCTTTTTTAAAGCTGAATAATATTCTGTTGTGTATATATACTGCAGTTTCTTTATCCATTCATCTGGTAATGGACACTTAGGTTGTTTACAGAGATTGGCTATTGTAAATAATGCTACATTGAATTTGGGAGTGCAGATATCTTTATGAGATGATGATTTCACTTTCTTTGAATATATGCCCGGAAGAAGGAATGTTGGGACATATAGCAGTTCTATTTTTAATTTCTTTAGGAACATCCATACTGTTTTTCATAATGGCTACATCAATCTACATTCCCTCCAATAGTATACTAGAGTTCCCTTTTCTCCACACTTCTCCAGCATTTGTTGTCTCCTGACTTTTTGATAATAGCCATCTTAATGGATGTGAGGTGGTGTATCATTGTAGTTTTGATTTGCATATCCCTGATAATTAACGATGTTGAGTACCTTTTCATATACCTGTTGGCGATTTTTATGTCTTCTTTGGAGAAGTGTCTATTCAGATCATTTGCCCATTTTGAAATTGGGTTTTTTTCCCTACTATGGAATTGTATGAGTTCTTTATAAAGTTTGATTATTAATCCCTTATGAGATATATGGTTTGCAAATATTTTTTTTTCCCAATCTGTAAGTTGCCATTTCATTTTATTGATTGTTTCATTTGCTGTGCTGAAGGTTTTTAGTTTGATGTAGTCCTCTTTGTTTTTGCTTTTGTAGCCTGAGCTTTTGGTGTGAGATATGTGTGTGTGTGTGTGTGTGTGTATATATATATATATATATATATATATATATATATATATATATATATATATAAAACTTATTGCCAAGGCCAATGTCAAGGAGCTTTCCCTCTATGTTCTCTTCTAGGAGTTTTATGATTTCAGGTCTTATATTTAGGTCTTTTATCCATTTTGAGTTGATTTTTGTGTATGGTGTAAGACAAGGGCCTAATTTCATTCTTCTACATGTGGAAATCCAGTTTTTCCAGTACCATTTATTGAAGACATTATCCTCTCCCTGTTGTCTCTTCTTGGCGCCCTTGTTGAAAATTAATCGATCATATAAGTTTGGCTTTACTTAGCACAAGTGCAATTTGAACACAGATTTGTCTGATTTTACAGGCATGCTCTTTTCTTATGCTGCTTTCAAGAAGCATGGTTTTTTTTTTGTTGTTGTTATTCCATGGCTGGTAACTTTCTACCTAATTGAAGATTATGTTTTGAAAAATGAAATTATGGTCTTTAAAGGCATGGCTTTCATACTTTAGACATAAGAATCACCCAGAAAGCTTGATGAAAATGAATATATCTGAACTCAAGTGAGTTCAGGAATCTGCATTTTAACAGGTACCCACCCCCAAGTAATTCTGATATGTGTAAGCCACAGACCACACTTTAAGAGACCTAATGTCCTTTGACGCTCTAACACTTTGTGCTTCTATGAGATTTTTACTAGTCCCAATCTTGTTATAAGGACATTTTAAGAACACTCCTGGAATTCATTAGCAGTTGATGTAGTCATTATCATCATCTCCACCACCACCTCCAGCACCATCAGAGGCAGTTGTTTTCTGTGTGTAAGCCACTTGATCGATGTATTGTTTTTTCTGGGAAACACCTGTGGAAGTGGTGACCTTTTCTCTTCTGCAGGGATTACCTCGCTGGCTGGGTAGCCCGAAATCAACAAAATCAAATAGTTGTAGGCCTGGCTTTATAAAGCTGTAAAAGTGTAATTAGTGACTTGTTTTTATATCATATGCCATGAGAATAATCAGTGTTGTAGATTTGGACTATTCAGTCCTACTGAAGGGCTGATTTTTCTCACTCACTGAATTTCCTTTTCTTTCCATGCCCACAATGGACCCTCCCACCACCTTTTGAAAATGTTGCATTAGTGGACCCATTGTTGACAAGAGGAGCTTTGTGCTTTGGGGCTGCTGAACATTTTTGAGAGTGAGGTTGACTGGGTACTTACCAATCAGCAATATATGGTTTCAATAGCTACTTGGAATTTGCATGTGTTTCTACACAACAGCATTGTAAGAGATGAGAGTATCCCTTACATCATCGTAACATGGTTCTGGGCCCTTAATATACAATTGATTGGTCATTCACATTTATGGATTGTTTACCATTTGCCAAACACTGTACTAAGTGCTTTACAAGCTAGTTGTCTTGTTGAATTCTCCTAATGCCCCTGTAGGTCCTTTCATAATCTCCATTTTACAAATGAGGAAACTGTACTTGGAACTCAGATAACTTAAGCAATTTGTTCAAGCTCTCACAGCTAGAAAGTTGGAGAGCCTGGATTTGAACCCAATTTGATGACAAAGCTTTTCCCTTTCTTCTCAACCTGTGTACTATATGCTTTATGAAAATGAAAGGCCAGTATCTTAGAGGAGCTTGAACATTTGGATTGAGATTAAGGGCTTACAGGTTGATCTGGAAGAGAAAGGGATTCAATCATGTTTGAATTTCTCAAAACATAATTCTTGCTAACAAATGTCTGTTTTCTTTTCTTCCTTTTTTATATTAACAAATCTTTTCAATATGTCTGTGCACTTGGTAAATAGCTAATGATAATGGCTGCCACCTGTACTCCTCAGAAAAGGATTGAAAGAACACAATTACAATTAATGTACACGAAAATGAAAATAGTCAAATTAACACAGAGCATTACAGTGCAGGATGAAATGTGGCAACAGTTTTGCCATAGAAATAAGCATGAGCTAATTAGGCATTACTTTTCCCATTGAAGAGCCTGTAGCTTCATAGCCACTTTGCCTCTCATCTCTATTTGGGCGGTATCTCTAGAAGCAGCCAGAAAACACAGTAGTTCAGTGCTTGCTTAGATCTCAGCCTTCCCGCTTCATTTCCTCTTTGCTTCCATGTATGTATGCAGTGCAGCCCCATTCCTTTTGGCATTTAATATTGTTGTTATTATTTTTATTATCATTTCTGTTTTCATTTCAAAAGTAATTCCTGTTATTGTTTAAATCTGAATTTTAAAGAGAAAGGTGAAAAGTAAAAATTCTCCTCCTTTTCCACCTATCCTTACTCAGTAGTAGTCAGTAGTCACTGTTAAGTTTCTTATATATTTTTCCAGAAACTTTCTATGCATATATAATATTTGTACACATACATATACCCATATATAGCTTTCAAGATATTTATATTTTCACAGTCTTTGACAACTTAATGGGTGGAAAAGTGAGATCATGTTGTTTTATTTTGCATTTATTTAATTACAAGTGAGGCTGAATATGTATTTGTATATTTACTTGTGATTTGCATTTCTTATTCTGTGAACCACACATTTTCTATTTATATGTTTTTCTTAATGAATTTTAAGAGCTCTTTGAATATGAAAGAAATTAGCCATTTTTCTCTGTCAACTACATAGCAAACATTTGTTCTTAATTTTTCATTTGTTTTCTGCCTTTGTAATGGTAATTGTTCTTTGCCATACAGAAGGTTTTAATTTTTATGTAGCTAAATGTGTCAAATATTTTCTTCAGAGATTCTGTGTTTTATATCTTCGTTAGAAAAGCCTTTCCTATTTCAGTATTATTTTAAAATTTCATTTATGTTTCTATCTGGCCCTTCTTTTAAACTGAATTTAAAATTTGTATTTAACAATATTGAAGGACTTAATGCAAATTAGATACTATGAGTGTGCTCTAGGAAGGTTCTAGAAATGTTAGATAAATCATAACAAACCACCTATTAAATATATAACTTATCGCTAAAGAAAACGAAGAATATTTCTAGGATCCAGAAATAAAGTGGGAGCTAAAAATTGAGGGGTAAACACATATTTTATGATGTGGATGCCCTCGGTGGGGGTTGCTATAGTTTGAGTTTGTCCCCACCAAAACTCATGCTGAAATTTAATCCCCAAACTGGTAGCATTGAGAGGTGTGGCCTCATGGGAGGTGTTTGGGTCATGGGGTCAGATCACTTATGAATAGCTTGGTGCCATTCTCACTGTAGTGAGTTCTTGTGGTAGTGAGTTCTCGCTCTGGCAAGACTTGGTTAGTTCTTGTGGAATGGGTTAGTTCTCTCCAGAGTGAGTGGTTATAAAGCCAAGATGCCCCTCATTTAGCATGTGACTACTTTTCCTTTGACCTTCTCCACTATGTTTTGACCTAGCACGTGGCCTTCACCAGAAGTGCAGCAGCTGCTGGCACCACCATGCTTCTTGTACTTAGCCTGCAGAATTGTGAACTAAATAACATTCTTTTCGTTACAGATTACCCAGCCTCAAGTATTCTGTTATAGAAACACAAAATGGACTAAGAGGTAGAGGGTTTATCAGGCTCAGTCTAAAAGCTTATGTTTTAACATGTATTTGGGGAAAAGAGATAAAACCTTAAGTAAGGAAAAGTGCCTCTCACATAGAGCCATAACTTCAAAGGGTTACAACTTTAATGCATGGGTGAATGAGAAAAATACAAAAAAAATACATGCCATAATACTAGGAAACAACAAAGAAGCTTATCTTTGTCTAGGATCTGGGTGAGAAAAAAGTTTCTCCTGAAAATTTCTATCAACAGGTCTATGACTCTCATAGGTCCAGAGTTTTTATTTATACTACATGCAGAGTTTAGTTAGGCATTTGCAAGGCAAAAAATTCAACATAGAATTGTTTCCAGGGCAGTGATAAAACCAGGCTGCAAAAGAGTTCTATATATAAGGTCCTGCTGAAGAAGAACTTGCCACCCAACATCAGATAAAACAAAACAAAATGAAGCAAAAACTACATCACCATGAGATGTGGAAGTACGATAAGAAGCAGGATTAGAATCCCAAGAATATAATAAAATAGAACCATCCAATAGAGTCCATCAAGTTAGAATGTTTAGAACCATAACAGAAATAAGATAAAGGACTGAAAACATTAAAGATAATAATAATACACTATATAAACAGGTAGATTATAAATAATAGAATATCCAAAATAAAAATATAGACATTGAAATTTAAAAAGTCCTGAATAGATATAATAGCAAATTAGAGGCAGCTCAAAAGAGAAGTAATTAAACTGAAAGAGATTGGATGAAATTAGCCAGAATGAAACATAGATGGGAAACAAAACTAAGGTTAAGAGACACAGAGAAGGTGTGTGTGTGTGTGTGTGTGTGTCTGTGTATTTATAATAAAAACACATGAAATGCCAAATTTATACACACACATTCATGTTATATATATGATTGACATTATACAGAGAGAATAGAGAATAAGGGGAAAACAAAATTCAAGGAAACAATGACTAAGAAGTTTATAGCATTGAGGAAAGAATTGAATCCACATTGCGGAAGTATAATGGATCCCTAGCAGGAAAAGTAGAAATAAATTTTTACTTTGACTCATCATGGTGCAACTACAGAGCATCAAGGACAAAGAAGAGCTTAAAAGGTAGCAGAGAAACAGGACTGTTTAACAGCAAGGAATGACAATTAGTCTGACAGCAGAATTCTCAACAGCAACAATAGAAATCAGAAGAAAGTTGAATAATGGCTTCAAAGTGAGGTTGAAATAATGAACAACACTGAATTCAGAAAGAGGGAGTAAAATGTAAGAAGAGCTGGCAAAGAGGCGGTGGCTGGCAAGATGGCCGAATAGTAACAGCTCCTGTCTGCTGCTCCCAGTGAGATCAACCCAGAAGGTGGGTGATTTCTGTATTTCCAATTGAGGTACCCGTCTCATCTCATTGGGAGTGGTTAGATAGTGGGTGCGGCCCACGGAGAATGAGCCGAAGCAGGGTGGGGCATTGCCTCACCCGGGAAGTGCAAGGGGTCGGGGAACTCCCTCCCCTAGCCAAGGGAAGCCCGGAGGGACTCTGCATTGAAGAACAGTGCTCTCTGGCCGAGATACTATGCTCTTAAACAATCTTCGCAACCCAACCCGCAGACCAGGAGATTCCCTCTGGTGCCTAAGCCACCAGGGCCCTGGGTTGCAAGCACAAAACTTGGCTGCCATTTGGGCAGACACCAAGCTAGCTGTAGGTGTTTTTGTTTTTGTTTTTGTTTTTTTAATACCCTAGTGGCACTTGAAACGCCGGCGAGACAGAACCATTCACTCCTCTGGAAAGGGGGCTGAAGCCAGGGAGCCAAGTGGTCTAGCTCAGCAGATCCCACCCCCATGGAGCCCAGCAAGCTAAGATCCACTGGCTTGAAATTCTTGCTGCCAGCACAGCAGTCTGAAATTGACCCGGAATGCTTGAGCTTAGTGGGGGGAGGGGCGTCCACCATTACTGAGGCTTGGGTAGGCGGTTTACCCCTCACAATGTAAACAAAGCCTCCTAGAAGTTCGAACTGACCGATGGGTTCTCCTTCTAAAAATTTTCATTAGGTAAGCACAAGGATATCTGTGCAAGATTGTTCACTGAAGCATTGTTTTGCATGTGTGTGTGTTTATTAATTAATTCATTTCTTCTTAATCACATTTCTTTCTTTATTTTTCCTAAAAATAAAAACAGAATACATGTGCAGAATGTGACGGTTTGTTACATAGGTATACGTGTGCCATGGTGATTTGCTGCACCTATTGATCTGTCCTCTAAGTTTCCTCCCGTTACTCCCCACCCCACAACAGGCCCTGGTGTGTGTTGTTCCCCTCTCTGTGTCCATGTGTTCTCAATGTTCAACTCTCACTTATGAGTGAGAACATGCAATGTTTGATTTTCTGTTCCTGTGTTAGTTTGCTGAGGATGATGGCTTCCAGCTTCATCCATGTCCCTGGAAAGGACATGATCTCATTTCTTTTTATGGCTGCATAGTATTCCATGATGTATATGTACCACATTTTCTTTATCCAGTCTATCATTGATGGGCATTTCGGTTGGTTCCATGTCTTTGCTATTGTAAATAGTTCTGCAATAAACACACATGTGCATGTGTCTTTATAGTGGAATGATTTATAATCCTTTGGGTATATACCCAGTAATGGGATTGCAGGGTCAAATGGTATTTCTGGTTCTAGATCCTTGAGGAATCTCCTTACTGCCTTCCACAATGGTTGAACTAATTTACATTTCCACCAACAGTGTAAAAGTGTTCCTATTTCTCCACAGCCTCTCCTGCATCTATTGTTTCTTGACTTTTTAATAATCGCCATTCTGACTAGCATGAGATGGTATCTTATTGTGGTTTTAATTTGCATTTCTCTGATGATCAGTGACGTTGAGCTTTTTTTCATGTTTGTTGGCCACATAAATGTCTTCTTTTGAGATGCATCTGTTCATATCCTTTGCCCACTTTTTGATGAGGTGGTTTGTCTTTTTTCTTGTAAATATGTTTAAGTTCATTATAGATTCTGGATATTAGCCCTTTGTCGGATGGATAGATTGCAAAAATTTTCTCCCATTCCGTAGGTTGCCTGTTCACTCTGATGATAGTTTCTTTCGTTGTGCAGAGCTCTTTGGTTTAATAAGACTGTCATTTGTCAATTTTGCAAGCATTGTTTTAGTAGTAAAATATTAGAAACATCCTAAATGTACATGAACAAGAGAATGATTAAATAAATCCTGATATAATTACACAATGGTGTGGTGTGGTCATGGCACCAAAAGTGAAATGTCACTGAAAGTGGATACTCCAGAACTATGTGTATGAAAATGAGTAAGCCTGACAAAACACTTTGAATAAAAAATGCAAGTGGTAAAATAATATGTAGACTGTTATGTCATTTATATAAAGTTAAACAAATGAAAATAAATATTGTTCCCAGATAATACTACATGTCCATTTAGTAGACATTTAAAAGCACACATGGAAATATTAGACACCAAAATAAAGATAATAAATAGCTAAGATTTGGAGGGGCAGGGAGGAAAGGAGCAATGGATTAAGAAAATGTATCCAAGGGGTGGTTGGTAAAACTTTGTGTATGTGTGTGTGTGTGTGTGTATTTATATATATGCATACACATACAAATATATACTATCTGTATATCTATACCTAAATCTATTTTGTACCTGAAATATTTTGTAATTGAAAAAAGAAAAATAAAGAGCAACATACACTTCTATAACCACACCAAACAGAGATAACTGTTATTTCATTTTAGTGAGTATCCTTTCAGTATGTGTATATATATGTGTCTGAAATGGGTCTAGTTGGACTAAGATTGATGTGTCAGCAGGACTGTGTTTCTATCTAGAGCCTCTAGCGGAGGATCCATTTCCTTGTTTTTTCCAGCTTCAAGAGGACGTCTGCATTCCTTGGCTTGTGGCCCCCTTTCTCCATCTTCAAAGTCAGCAACACCCCATTTCTTGGACCATTCTTCTGTAGTCGTATCTCCCTCTGTCCCTCCTCTTCTGCTGTCCTCTTCTGCTCTTAAGAACACACATGATTAGATTGAACCCACCTGATAATCCTGGATAATCTTCTCATATTAAATTCCTTAACCCAAATCACATTTACAAAGTTCCTTTTCCCAGATTCCAAGGTTTAGGAGGTGAATGTTTTTAGGGGGCCATTATTCTGCCTGCTGCTATATATATATCTATCTATATCTATATCTATATATCTATATATATATATATATACACATATATACACACATACACACACACACAAAGTTTCTTTATATGTGTACATATATGCAGTATATATGTGTGTGTATATACACACACATGCATATATATATGCACATATGCACATATATACATATATACACATATGCACATATATATACACACATATGCATATATGCAGATTTAAAAATTCAAATTCTACTTTAGGTACAGTTTTGTGCCCTGATTTTTTAATACTTAATATTAGATGATGAACATTTTTTTCATCTTCAACTTTTAAGTTGCAGGGTATCTGTGCAGGATGTGCAGGTTTGTTAAATAGGTAAATGTGTGCCATGTTGGTTTGCTGCACAGATCATCCCATCACCTAGGTATTAAGCCCAGCATGCATTAGCTATTCTTCCTGATTTTCTTCCTGCCCCCTGCCCGACAGGCCCCAGTGTGTGTTGTTCTCCCCGCCATGTCCATGTGTGATGATGAACATTTTTAATAACTCTAAATATTATCTGAGAATATACTTTTAAATTACTATATAATGCTCAATTATATGCATTATTATATTTTATTCAATTAATTTCCTTATTTTGTCCTGGAGATACTTTAATAAATAATTTTGCAAGGATATTCTTGTACATATGTATTTTGGTTTGTCACTGTTTCTTCAGAAATTACTTAATCAAATGTATCAAATGTCTTACTCATTTTGAATGCTAATACTTATTTTCAATTCACTTTCCTAAAAGGGTTTACCAATAGCGTATGTTACTCTTACCAATCATTAGCAAGAGTTTATCCATTCCCCACCTTTTTACCAACACGTTATCCTACTTACACAAACAAGTAAGCAAGCAAACAAACAAATGAAAATTTCAATAAGTTTTGTATGTGAGGTCTCTAGTTTTTCTATTATCAGCGACTGCTTTTAAAAGTTTGCTCAGGGGTTACGTAGCTGTAGGTTGTCATTGGCCTGGTGCATAGATACACAAAAGCAGCACTGCAACTCCCAAAGATAAAGGAAAGACATTTTTTGGCCTCAGAGGAGTCAACCAATTCATACCAAGAGTTTCCTGTTAAATCTAGTAGACAGGTTTCCCACTTCTGTCTTCCTTAAATGAATTGCAAACATTTGCAAACATGAGGCTAAAACTGTATGGGGTTTGTTATATTTGATAATTCTTCAATGAAGGATCATTCAGGTTTGGGCAGAGAAAGAGCTTTCTGCTTAGATGATTGATTTGGACCTGCAGTGTATCTTGAGATAGTTATTTCTAGATTAGAGAAAAAGTGAAAAGCAGCATATTGAGAAATGTGTATTTAGAAAGTTGGGGTCAAAAATATTTACTTAGAAGGTATGTGTTAGTCAGGGTTCTAGTAGGAAGCATATGGCATGCTCAAAGGGCAATGGAAGAGAGACTGATGAAAGCAGTATTTACAGAGATATGAACAGGGTTAAGGGATGGTGAAGTGCCATGAGACTAACAATAGTAGGAACGGCATGAAGAGACAAGAGGAGAAAATTGTGCTACTGAAATCTGGAGAGAGGATCCTTAATGAGAGGGCCACCTGATAGGAACTGCCAAATCACAGCCTGGCAGAGAGTGGGCGGAACAGATAATTTGACCTTTATCTCCTCTCACCTTCTCATTTCTTGCCAGTGTCTCCCATTGGTTGGAATCACCTGAAAGCCTAAGGGCAAAGGGGCCCAACTGATGCAGTCCATATCTTCTTGAGGCCTGGAGCAGAGTAGAGAAGGTGGAGAATGGATATAGAGGCATAAATAGAGAATATCCACTAAAGCCTATATGAGAGGTAGTTTATAAATGTTATCAGATTTAAGCTTCACAATAGCCTTATAAGATATATTTTATTCTACTACCTACCCCCAGTTTACAGATGAGGAATTCGATGAACAAAAAGGTTAACTGACTTGTTCAAGGTTACACAATTAATAAATGGCAAAACTAGAATTCAAACCTGGGTCTGCCTAACACAAAATTCCATCCCCTTAATCTATAAGACATTGTCTCCTACAACTTTATTTAGGACCCTTTTATGTGTCAAGAATAGTGCTAGGTGCTGCAGGGAATACAAGGATTAAAAAGTCCCTGCCCTCAAAAAGGTTAAATCACTATTTTTTTACATGTACTGTCTTGTTTAATCCTCACAGCAATGCTATGAAATAGGAACATATCATCACCATTAAACAATTATTTAACAAATACAATTACTATAAGTTATGATTTGGCACCTTTTAAAAACCATTTAATAGTCTTCTTTGAAGATAGTTTCTTAGCCTCTAATACAGATCTACCTCATTCTTTTAATGATTACATAGCAGGTGATCACACAGAGATTTCATTATTTAATCAGTCCCCTATTGAGGGACATTTGGGTTGTTTCCTGTTTTGTACTAGTGTAAATAATACTTCAGTGAACAATCTTGTCCATTTATCTTGCATACCTTTGCAAATATATCCTTGGGTTAAACTCCTAGCAGTGGAACTGCCTAGTGAAAGAGTAGGTGTAGTTATACTTTTCATGGATTTTGCCAAATTGCTCTCCAAATAATTTGTACTACATTCCCTCTAGCAGAATGTAAAAGACCTTTATTTCTACATGACAGATGGGGGAATTAAGGATCAGAGAGGTTAAATAAATTGTTTGGGTCACAAAACTGGTGAATAGCAGACCTGGCTGTGAACTCGTATCTGTTTGACTCCAGTGCTTTCATTTTTCAGACTATGTTGTAGATAACGTAAGGGAGAGATCAGTTTAGCTGTAAGTAAATATTTTTCTTAAGTTTATTTACTGATTGTGGCCTTTAATGATGTGGTTATTTCTGATTTTCTTTTTAATGCCATGTGGGTACAGATGGTTTAGAATAGGAGTCAGAACACTATTGCTCATGGGCCAAATCAGGCCCGCCACCTGTTTTTATATAACCTGTAAACTAAGAATGGTTTTATGTTTGAAAATGGTTGGAAAAAAATCAAAAGAAGAATACTATTTTATGACACATGAAAATTTCATAAAGTTCAAATTTCACAGTCTATAAATAAAGTTTTATTGGAACGCAGCCACCCGTGCTAATTTGGTTATGTATTGTCCAAGGAGGCTGCTTCTACACTACAATGGCAGAGTTGAGCAGTAGTGACAGGGACCTTATGGCACACAAAGCCTAAAATATTTACTATCTGTAACTTGTCCAGAAAAAGTTTGCTAACTCCTGGTTTAGAACTATAGAATCATTCATTTAGCAAATACTAAGTGCTTACTCGTTGTAAAACAAAACTCAGGGAGCAAATAGTCCTATGGATTTTAATTTTTTTTCACATGGTGAACCCCCTTTTCAAATGAAATTTTACCCAGACAAAAAATATAATATAGATAAAAGCAGAGCTGCTCTGTCATGACAGGGACAGATGTTCAAGAGTCTCACACAATTGGCTTTCCTCTTGTTTTTCCTCTTGCCTTCTCTAGTAGCAGATCTTGAGGCATTTGTAGCTATAGGGATGTGCAATCCAAGGCCACCACGGAATATCATTTGAAAATTACTGCTACATTTTATTCCTTTATTTTACAGAGAAAGAGAAAGACCCAGAGAAGTTAAGTGAGTTACCCAAGATGACCCAGTGGCACGGCTGAAACTATCATCCAAGTATCTGGATTTTAGTGTGTATGCAGTGGGAATGGTCCTGGGTGTCTACACAAATAAAACTTGTGAACAGGGTCAGCCTTCTCTGTAGATGAATATTCTTTCTGACTAATATTAACTTAGATTGTCAATATTGGAAGTGCAGTTTTAGGTCATCTACTTCAAAACTTCCATTGCACAGAAGAGAATATAAGGAGATAAAGTAACTTTCTTAACAGAAATTAGTGAGTTGCTGAAAAAGGTAGAATTTTGGCTGCCATTCTGGTGACATTTACCTTAAAATCAGACTGTACCATACCTAACCCTACTCTAGTTAATCTTACCTTTGAAGGCAAGTTGGCTATTAGCAAAGACAAAAAAATAACAAATGCTGGCAAGGGTGTGGAGAAAAGGGAACTATTATATACTGCTGGTTGAAATGTAAATTAGTACAACCACTATGGAGAACAGTATTGAAGTTTCTCAGAAAAACTAAAAATAGAGCTACCATATGATCCAGTAATTCCACTGCTGGGTATAATACATCCATAATAAAGGAAATCAGTACATTGAAGAGATACCTGCACTCATATTTTATCATATCTGCACTCACTTTATTGTAGCACTATTCACAATAGCCAAAATATGGTATCAACCAAAATGTTCATCAGCAGGTGAATAAAGAAAATATGGTACATATACACAATGGAATTACTATTCTGCCATAAATCAGGTGAAATCTGTCATTTGTAGCAACATGGGTGGAATTGGAGGTCATTATGTTATGTGAAATAAGCCAGGCATAGGAAGACAAATATCACATGTTCTCACTCACAGGGAAAAGCTAAAAAACTGGATCTCATGGAGTTAGAAAGTAGAATAGTGGTTACTAGAGGCTGGGAAGGCAAGGGGGGAGGGAGGAATGAAGGGAAGTTGTTTAATGGGTACTAAAATACAGTTATGTAGAAGGAATAAGTTCTTGTATTGGATAGTACAGTAGGGAAATTACAGCTAACAATTTATTGTATATTTCAAAATAGCCAGAAGAGAAGGTTGGAATGTTCCTAAAACAAAGAAAGATAAATGTTTGAGGTGATAAGTATCCCAATTACCTTGATTTGATCATTATACATTGTATACAGGTATCAAAATATCACATATACCCCTAAAATGTGTACAACTATTACACATCAATAAAACTTGTTAAAAAGGAAAATATAAATCAACAGAGAAGTAATATTATTAGTATTTAGTTTATCAGAAATAAGCAAGTCTTATCAGCTTTGGTATAGCACCACGTGACTTGAAGAGGGAGTGGCTAGGAGGGGAGAATTGGCAAACTATGTAGTTAGGAGCTGGCCTTACATGTAAGGTCATGAACTATGAATATTTAAGCCCGCTCTTAAATACTTAGCAATAACTGCCAAGACTTTTGACCAGTCAGACCACATTTCCTTCTGCTACTCACCTTCTGGGTATTTTTCTGGCATGTTGATAGCTGCTTGATGTATGGTAAAAGCATTGGTGGGAGAAAGGATTATAATGATTAGCTCAATACAGGTCTTGTTGCCATCTGTGGATGTATCTTTTCCTCATTAGTTTGGCTACTGAAGAAAGGCACATTTGGTGCTTTGCCGAGGAGACACATGCTATGAGGGTAATTTAAAGACTTTCTTTGCCAATATCCACTTCGCAGTACAGAACTGAGGGTGTTTACTGGGCTTACATATCTAGGTGCATTTTTGTGTATCCTCAAGTTGTGTTGGCTTTGAGCAACATAAATCCTGATGTTAACAAACAGGGACGCTGTCTTCTCCCTGAGGGATCTGGAAAAACCATTCCCAATTTTGTTCAAACTGTTGGGATTCCTTGATTCTAAAATCAAGGAATTGAATTGCTTCCAGCTCTTCTGGACCCAGCCTTGAAATGTTGCCAAGTGGCTGCTGGTTGGTCAAGCGGTCTTTGCCTTTGCTTGCAGAGTAGATTCTCTGATCAACTTGATTGGCAAGCTTTTTTTCTGAGGATGCTGAAAAGATTGCTAGGAAAATGGCTAGTGCATGACTAGGTGGTAGGCTGTCTCTTGATTCAGAAAGATTTCTGTTGGACATATTCTGAGAGAGGGTCAGATGCTATGGAGGTTTCATTATGAATCCATTGCACCTTTCAGTTTCTTATAAAGAAAGGTTGGAAGGCCTAGCCTTCAACTCTACTAATCATGGGGGTCCTGAATACTTGTTTCAAGGGCATTCGGTAGGAGCTATTTGCATCTTGGTGTAAGTTAACTTATTGACAGTAGAGTGAGCTGTTTTGGAGGGTTCCTGGGGGAGAAACAATTCTCATGTCCTCTTGAGATCAACTCTCCAATGGAAAGTTTTTTCCTGTTATATACTTTTGGCAGTATGATAATACAGTTTCATTGTTTACATACTTTAAATTCTGTGCTGTGACAGTTGTCTATCTTAATCATTAGTTTTATATAATTAAAAACATCATAAACCTAAAATTAGAGACATGCTCAGACATTCTTGAGTTCTCTTTGGAGAACATCTGGCCATCCTTAAGCAATCACCTGACTTCTCTGAAGTCAAGCAGTAGCCTCTTTTTAGTCAGCACTGTTTGAAATTAAATCCACCATCTGAATCCTATTCTTCATGACTAGAGGGATCACATATGCTGGTTTGCCTGGGGACAGTTGTAGTTTAAGCTTGCTGTCCGCATGTAATAGTAACTAATAGCTGACACTTTCCCCTTCAAAACATGTTCCAGTTTGAAGAGTAAATATATGGTTATCCTCTGTCCATGACTAGGCAACCAAACTTTGAATGTCCCCCATATATCAGGCAATGTGCTGGCTGCTGTTCTGTGGGGCTACCATGCAACAAAATACTCTGTTGATTCTGATGATTCTTTTCTTCATGGTATGGCAGAAAGAAGCAAAGAATGGAAAGTTGAGACAGGTCACAAAGTTACTGGCAAGAAACTTTCCTAGTTACTAGCTTTTCACTTAATCTATACTCTCTTGGAACAGGGTAATTAGTGGAAGCTCTTTTTTTTTTTTTTTCCTAATATTGCTTCCATCCTGAATTGCAATTTTGGTTTCAAAGGCTCTGCATTGAGAAGGAGATTCCTGATCATTTCAAATGTCTTTGAAACAGGACATCAAAGAGCCCCTTTCTTGCCCATTTCACTCCCAGTGCTTCCTCATTCAAGGTTTCTGATGTTCTTTTTCATCTTGAAAACTCCTTGGCCAGCCATGTGGCTAATGTGTTACAACTTTCTAGAAATTCTTTCTGGGAGAAGTGTTCTCAAAAACAGCAAAACCAGACTTGATTCATCACTAAGCCAGGAAAAACTTGACTTGGAGCTGTGTTTTTAAAAATGTACTTTAAACAAACAAAAACAATAAAAGTTTATTCTCTTTTGAGTCTCTGAGAGTAAACTGGGACATTTTCAAAGGACTACTTTAAATCAGGATAATGTAGACTCTTTTGGGGATAGTGGTAACTATTCTTTGATTTTATGTAATATATCTCATGTCAGTGACCTGTCTTGCTCATCTGATAAGCTCAGTTTATACGGGATAACTCCCACAAGATAAAATATAGAAAAGGTTTATAAAAAGCACAAACCTTTGCACTTATGTGAGGTAGTGTATCATTGTGGATTAAAAGGTATATGTGGTTACTGTGGTGAGGGCAAGCTGGGTAAACCTGGTAAGCTGAGTAGTGTGTAGCATTGAGAAAGGCAAGACTTTTTGGGGCCAGAAATATTTAAGGCATAACCACTGGGATCCCCAAATCTTTTGGGTACAGGGAATGTGGAATCCTCTCTCTCTTTCTCTCTCTCTCTCTCTTTGTCTCTCTCTCTCTCTCTCTCTGTCTGGAGCAACTTATGTAAGTTTAGAGCTGTCCCTGTCTGTATAAGGAGATGAATGTGATTTGAGATGCACAGCTGGTTGCATGATTTGTGTGTGTCTGTGTCTGTGTAATATGAGCTATAGTTGAGACCTTCAATATGGGACATGGCCAACATTTGGAGGTTGCAGATTGTAGATTATTGGGATTTGCAATGAGGGGATAAAGGAGACCCACCAGTTATTTATTTATTTATTTATTTATTTATTTATTTATTTTAACAGATTCCTTCAATATCTCTTGGAGTTGTTTTTGAAGTAAGTGCTCAAAAACACTTACTTTTTGAAGTAAGTGCTCAAAAACCATACAGTGGTTCTGAAGATAAAACTTTTGAATGTGGCCCTAAAAGAATGACAAAGCCTGGGCAAGAAAGGGCTACATGATGCATAATCCTAGGAATTTTAAAGCTAGAAGGGCTCTTAGATACCATCCAATTGATGTTTGATTGTAATGTACCAAAACCATTTTAAAAATCAAAACATGAGAGCTGATGTAGGCTTGACAACTTTCAGTTTTCCCAAGTAGAGACATTATTTTAAAAAATTACCATTTTTCCGCACCACTATATCATAAAATAATGGACTTTTTTTGGTCCAATACCAATGAAGCCACACATTCAGAATTTTTAAAATTGAGTAAATTTAGCTTAATGAAAACCTTATTACATTGTATTAGTGCATTTTTTTGCTCAGAAAGGACTGATAAATGTTTTATCACAAACTGGTACCTATTTATGGACTATTATTTGGGAACAATTGATTTAGTCCAACTACATTCATTCTACAGTTGAAGAAAGTAAGGCATAGGGAGAAAAAATAATTTCCTAGGATCCCACAGCTGGTAATGACAGAGATGAGGCTAGAATGTGGACCTTATGTGTCTGGTAGATGATTCTCTGCAGTCCTGGAATAGACCATAAAGTGAGGAGGAATTTTTCGACATGAGAGTTCATAGATTATGAACATTTTTAAAAACATAACTTTTTTTTTTTTTTACAGCAGATGCTGCCACAAACTCTATATTAATACATCTGTCTGGAGCAACTTATGTAAGTTTAGAGCTGTCCCTGTCTGTATAAGGAGATGAATGTGATTTGAGATACACAGCTGGTTGCATGATTTAATTTATTCTTCCATTATTCAGTTGACTTTACAAGAGTAAGCAGGGGGAGAAGTTAAATACAAAGAATGATTTCTTAAGTCAAAAGGTTGTGAAAATTGTTAAAATTGTATTAGTGTCTAAATATGAATCTTTGCCAAGGGCTTTGGTACAATTTTTTAAATCTGCAATTGTTGGTGAGACTTCCTCTTCACATCACTTTAAATATTTGTGTTTCTTTAGAGTCGTTCACTGAATCCTATTGCTATGTGGAGCCGCATATTCACACATTTACATTGCATAACAAGTGACATTACATGTGCCATGTTCATCTCAGAAAATCATAGAGAGGAAGAATTGAAGGGACACATGCCCTTACTTTATTATCAGTATTCAAACTACAACCTACAGATCACTGGGATCTCGGTGCTCTCAGTTACCAAAGTTTGCAAACCCAAGACTAGCTTATGTGGCCAACCATGTATACTTAGATACAACCAAAAGGTGACTGAGCTCAGAGAGTAGAGATGGACTGGGGGAGGATTTCTTTTCAGAGTAGTTTATCCCTAAGTAACCACCCAAGGGGTTCACCTTGCTGGCTGCGTAGACAGAGCTGATTCGTCAAGACAGGGGAATTGCAATAGAGAAAGAGTAATTCATGCAGTGCTGGCTGTGCAGGAGACTGGAGTTTTATTATTACTCATATAGCCTCCCTGAACATTTGGGGAGCAGAGTTTTTAAGGATAACTTGGTGGGTTGGGGGAAGCCAGCGAGCCAGGAGTGCTGATTGGTCAGAGATGAAATCATAGGGAGTCGGAGCTGTCTTCTTGCTCTCATTCAGTTCCTGGGTGGGGGCTACAAGATCAAATGAGCCAGTTCATTGATCTGGGTGGTGCCAGCTGATCCATCAAGTGCAGGGTCTGCAAAATATCTCAAGCAGTGATCTCAGGAGTAGTTTAGGGACGGTCAGAATCTTGTAGCCTCCAGCTGCATGACTTCTAAACCATCATTTCTAATCTTGTGGCTAATGTTAGTCCTACAAAGGCAACCTAGTCCCCAGGCAGGAAGGAGGTCGGCTTTGGGAAAGGGCTGTTGCCATCTTTGTTTAAACTATAAACGATAAACTAAGTTTTTCCCAAAGTTTAATTGGAAGATTTAAAGCAAGCTTGTCCACTCAGGACAGCTTTGGGTGCAGCCCAACACAAATTCGTAAACTTGCTTAAAACATTATGAGTTTTTTTTGTGATATTTTTAGCTCATCGGCTATTGTTAGTGTTAGTGTATTTTATGTATGGCCCAAGACAATTCTTCTTCCAATGTGGCTCAGAGAAGGCAAAAGTTTGGAGACTCCTGATTTAGGGATTCAGAGAAGTAGGAGGACATAGAATCATTATTATCTTTGCAACATGGAGGGGTTATTCAAGGCATCTTCTCCAACATCTGACTCCAGAACAGTTTGCTTTTTAATATCTTTGAGAGTGGGCATTCAGTTTCTGTTTAAGTATTTCCAATGATACTGGGCCTCTGCCTCATAAGAAGCTGTTGCATTTTTAGTTCAGCTGACGCCCAGGAATGAAGAAGGACAGCTTGGAGGTTAGAAGCAAGATGGAGTCAGTTAAGTTAGATCTCTTTCACTGTCTCAGTCATAATTTTGCAAAGGCGGTTTCACCTATGTTGCCTATGTAAAAAATTCCATGAAAAGCTCTGTGTAATCAAATAATGACATTCCTGTCCCCTAGTGGCTCATTCCTTTGGGATAAGAAGGCATTTGATCTCTATCAATGGACAGCTCCCAGAAAAGGAGGAGAAAAAGGACATGCTATCAGTGTTTAGTACTTCAGCCTGGAAGATTTTTTCACAGCATTTCCAAGAAACAGTTTTCAGAAGAGAGCCAGAGTCAGTCAGCTACTAAAGTGAAGAGGAAAGGAAAGGAGGCCCAAGGGGCTGTCTGAGGAGGGGAAGACTAGGGGATGCAGTAATGGCCATCCTAATTAGCATAGGAATAGGAGGAGGAAATTGGGAGCCTGGCTAATGGTTTTGATGGTGGTGAAGATGGTTCTTAAAAGACAAGCAGCAAAGGCTGTAGGAGGACCACCCATTTTCCATTACCAAATGGTTTTTTCTTTCAACACATTGTTAAGAAGTTCCTATTCTTTGCCCACTTTTTATTGAGGTTGTTTGTTTTTCTTTCATAAATTTGTTTTAAGTTCCTTATAGTCGTTGGTTATTAGACCTTTGAAGACATATATGGGGCCAAGAAGTATATGGAAAAAAAAAGCACAATATCACTGAGCCCTAGAGAAATGCAAATCAAAACCACAATGAGATACCATCTCAAACCAATCAGAATGCCTATTACTAAAAAGTCAAAATATATCAGATGCTGGCTAGGTTGTGGAGAAAAGGGAATACTTATACACTATTCGTAGGAGTGCAAATTAGCTCAACCATTGTGGAAAGCAGTATGGCGATTACTCAAAAAGTTATTCAGTTGGTGCAAAAGTAATTATACCTATACCTTCACCTGTACCCCCTGAACCTAAAATAAAAGTTTAAAAGACCACCTTTAGATGTAATAACATAAAAAAGTTCTTTGTACTTGTATTTAGAAGGAGGGAGAGGAATAGAGCCTCATAGGAAATATCAAATGGCTTGAGCCACTGGAAGGTTTACATGTTCTTGGAGTGAGGCTGGAGGTGGGTGAGGCGAGGAGTAATATTGATATTGATAGCAATAGAAATTTGCCAGAGAAGTAGTTAGCCATTTATTCATACACCAGTGGGTTGAATGATGCCTGGTGCTTTACAGGTTATGAAACACTTTTAAATCTTATATGATACACTGTCTCAGTTAATTATTACTCCATGTGATGGCCCAGGAAAGCATTTTTATTCTTACCTTGCAGATGAAAAATAGAGATTAATCAATTTTAAATGATTTGACAAAGGTCAAAAGCATAATATGTTACTGAACGGGGTCTAGAACCCAGGTATTCTGAATCCAAACCCAGTGTCTTTCCAGCAAATGTTAACTCAGTTTTCTGAAACCTCTTAATTTTTTTTTTTTTTTTTTTGAGACAGAGTCTTGCTCTGTCGCCCAGGTGTGATGCAGTGGCATGGTCTCGGCACTCACCGCAACCTCCACCTCCCAGGTTCAGGCAGTTCTCCTGCTTCAGCCTCCAGAGTAGCTGGGTTTACAGGTGCCCACCACCATGCCTGGCTAATTTTTGTATTTTTAGTAGAGATGTGGTTTCCCCATGTTGGCCAGACTGGTCTTGAACTCCCGATCTCGGGTGATCTGCCCACCTCGGCCTCCCAAAGTGCTGGGATTACAGATGTGAGCCACTGCACCCGGCCCTCTTATTTATTTATTTTTTTTCGTATTTTTATTTTTAATTGACAAGTAATAGTTTTACATATTTAGGGGTGCAGACTGATAGTTTGATTTGTGTATACCATGTGTAATGATCAAATCTGGGTAATTGGGATATCCGTAACCTCAAACACTTATTATTTGTGTTGGGAACATTCAAAATCCTCTCTTCTAGGTGTTTGAAAAAATACAATGAATTAGTGTTAACTATAGTCACCCTGTAGAGCTATAGAATACTAGAACTTATTCCTCCTATCTAGCTATAACATTGTATCCATTAGCTAACTTCTCCCTGTCCTTCCCTCCCCCAATTTCTAGCTTCTTATAACCATAATTCTACTGTTTATGAACTCGACTTCTTTTAGCTCCCACATATAAGTAAGAACATGTGGTATTTGTCTTTCTGTGCCAGACTTATTTCACTTAACATAATGTCTTCCAGGCTCATCCATGTTGCCAAGAATGACAGAATTTCATTCTTTTTTATGGCTGAATAGTATTCCATTGTGTAAATATAGCACATTTTATTTTATTTTATTTTATTTTATTTTATTTTATTTTATTTATTTATTTTTTTGAGACGGAGTTTCCCTCTGTCGCCCAGGCTGGAGTGCAGTGGCGCGATCTTGGCTCACTGCAACCTCCGCCTCCTGGGTTCAAGTGATTCTCCTGCCTCAGCCTCCCAAGTAGCTGGGACTACAGGTGCCCACCACCACACCCGACTCATTTTTTTAAATTTTTAGTAGAGATGGGGTTTCACCATTTTGGCCAGGCTGGTCTTGAACTCCTGACCTTGTGATCTGCCCGCCTCGGCCTCCCAAAGTGCTGTAATTACAGGTGTGAGCCACTGCGCCCGTCCAGCATATTTTCTTTATTCATTCATCCACTGATGGACATATCTTGGCTATTGTGGATAATGCTGCATTAAACATGGAAGTGAGATATCTCTTTGATATATTGATTTCCTTTTTTTTTTTTTTTTTTTTTGGATAAGTACCCCATAGCGGGTTGCTGGATCATATGGTAGTTCTAGCTTTAGTTTTTTCAGTTTTTTGAGGAACTGCCATGCTGTTTTCCATAATGGCTGCACTAATTTACATTTCCCCCAACAGTGTATAAGAGCTCCCTCTTCTCTGAATCATTGGCAGTATTTGTTATTTTTTGTCTTCTTGATAATAGCCATTCTAACTTGGTTGAGATGATATCTCATTGTGGTTTTGATTTGCATTTTCCTTATGATTAGTGATGCTGAGCATTTTTCTTATATACTTGGCCATTTGTATATGTTCGTTTGAGAAATGTCTATTCAGATTTTTTGCCCATTTTTGATGAAATTATTATTTATTTATGTATTTGCTTTTGAGTTGTTTGAGCTACTTGTATATTTTAAATAGGAATCCCTTGTTAGATGAATAGTGCAAATACTTTCTCCCATTCAAGAGGTTGTCTCTTCACTCTGTTGATTGTTTCCTTTGCTGTGCAGAAGATAAATTAAAGGATTCATTTATTCACTATACATTTGGAGGCCTACTCTGCAAGTGGCCATAGAATCTACCCTCTAGACTAGCATAGATTTCACCCTCACAAAGGTCTTATATAATACAATCCAAAGAAATGGATGTTAATTGCCAGAGGAATAGAATTAATTGGAAGATTTAAAGCAAGCTTGTCCACTCAGGACAGCTTTGGGTGCAGCCCAACACAAATTCGTAAACTTGCTTAAAACATTATGAGTTTTTTTTGTGATATTTTTAGCTCATCGGCTATTGTTAGTGTTAGTGTATTTTATGTATGGCCCAAGACAATTCTTCTTCCAATGTGGCTCAGAGAAGGCAAAAGTTTGGAGACTCCTGATTTAGGGATTCAGAGAAGTAGGAGGACATAGAATCATTATTATCTTTGCAACATGGAGGGGTTATTCAAGGCATCTTCTCCAACATCTGACTCCAGAACAGTTTGCTTTTTAATATCTTTGAGAGTGGGCATTCAGTTTCTGTTTAAGTATTTCCAATGATACTGGGCCTCTGCCTCATAAGAAGCTGTTGCATTTTTAGATTGCTTCAGCTATAATAACATTATAACATTATTTTTAGAATTACCCTCCTATAATATTCAGCTGGCTGGTTTATTTCCTCAGGGACAGTAGTCCTCAGCCATGTATGTGGCATGGGTATGGTGGATTCTGTGTGTATTTGACGCATCGATGGGACTTTCTCAAATTACACATGCCCCTCACCACTCTTTACCACCTGTTTCTTTCCTCTTTCCTAGAGATGCTGCTACATTCCTTGACCCCAGATTTTCTGTTCTCAGTGTATATGTCCCCTGGTCCTTTAGCTATCTGTCATATACTATATTTTCTACATTCTCTCATCATTCTAGTTTATCTACTCTGAACTTAATCAGTTTGTAAATGTTTTTCTTAAAATGTTGAAAACAATATCACACATATGGTTGGACTGTAACAGGGTACAGTGGGACAATTGCTTTTTGTGAAGCAGACAAAATACTTCTACTAGTGTAGCTTTAGATTGTACCAGCATCTTTAGCAGTCAGATCTCACTGCTGGCTCGTATTGATCTTGAGGCCAACTAAAATCTCTAGGTCTATTTCACACAAACTGCTATCAAGACTGGTCTCTCCCTGTGTACTTGTGAAATTGATATTTTGAACTTGAATGCTGGACTTAGCTCATATTTCAGTTAAATTGAATCTTTTTCATTTAGGCATTTTATTCTGGTTTATTGAGATCATTCTGAATCTTGATTTGGTCATCCATCCTATTGACTATTTCTTCTAAGCTTTGTGTAATGTTCACATTTTATAAGTTTGCCTTCTGACTTCATTCAGGGTGGTATAAAGATTCCTGTTAGGTCAGGGGTAGTGGAGGTAAGAGCTCCATGGAGGAGGTAGATTTTGTGTTAGGGTCTGGTGGGGATCCCCTTATGCTCCAAGGCAATGAACTTTTCCTGATTGGGAGAAACTATCTAAAATGAGAGCTATCCACCTATTTATTCATTCATTCAGTGAATATTGACTGAACTCTCATCATATCCTCAACACTGTTCAATGGGCTAGGGATGTAGTAGAGAATATGACAGTTATGGTAACTGCCCTTGTGAAGCTTATAGTCTGGTTGGCTGACTCTAAAATCTATTTCATAACTTTTACACTGTATTGCCAGAGAAGGTTAAATTTCCCAATCATAAATTTACTATTTTGGCAGCTTTCTTACCTATGGAAGTTCAAGTACAGTTATATTCAATTGAATAAATATTTATTTCCTAGGCACTGTGCTAGGCACTGAGATATAATAGTGAAAAAGGAACACATTGTCTCTGCTTTACTGAACTCACAGCTTAAAATGGATGATTAGGCAAGCAAATTAGCAATGATAATACAGTGTGATATAAAATGTTCTCTAACAGGGATAGTATATAGCATTCTGGTTACATAAAGCAGTATTAACAAACCCAAAGTTGTGGGGAGGGGGTGGTCAGGGAAAGCTTTTGGTCAAAGTGACATTTTAAATGAGATCAGAAAGGTGAGTAAGAGTAAAACAGGTGATGGTGCAGAGCAAGAATATTGTAGGCAAAGGGAACAGTTCATGTGAAGGCTGGAGGAGAGAGAAAGCATGGTACATTGGAAGAACTGGAGGATGTTCCTCAGGCTGAAGCAGAGTGAGGGGTTGGAGATTGCCTGTTGAGTCCATTTGGTCTTCCCACCGAGTTTGGGGTACTAGTTGTCATTTGACACACCCTCTTTTTTCCTAGGGAGTGGCTATAGAAGACAGATTGCTAGTTATATACTGTGCTACAGCTTTTAGGGGTGGCATTATTAAATGACTTTTTTTGTCCTAAAGGCTTAATGTATATGGTTGCAGCTGTAATAAAATTAGAGCGGTCTCTCACTTTCCCAGCACTTTACTTTTCTTCTAATGTTTCCCTTAACATTTTTAAAATGGAGTTTTATAAATTGGCCATTTGACTCAACCTTGCTAAGCTGTTTGATCCTGGGGATGAAGCTCATTCTTTATAAGCACTGCTTCTGCTTACCTTGTTGAAATAAAAACTGTACAATTGCTTTATAGCAAAAATAATCCCATGGCAATTAAAAATAAATGATAGGTATGACTGTGCTGTACATGCACACTAAATATTTCAGTATCAGGGCTAGGAACTCAGGTTTTTATACAGAATGAAGTAAGTTAACCTAAGAATTTGATTCTTGGCAATGTGTTTGAAAAGGAGCAGCTCTTTGTAACAGCAACCTAAAAGACTATTGTGGAGGAGACTTAAATATCTGTTTGGATTATGACCCAATGAAGAGGTTCTCAGGGATCATGGCTACAAGAAAGAATTCTGAAATGTGGGTGGATGCCTAAGGTAGGTGAATTGAAGGGCTGATTCAGTGAATTTGGTTATTTTGGGAGAAAAATCTTATATTCAGTTTAAAAATCTGAGACCCTTGTTTCTCTAAGGATTTTCCCCTGATGTGGCACTTTCAAAGATCTTTGAGGGTCTGAGGCCATATTACAACTGTCGTGCTTTATAGGTGAAACATAGCTTCCAGGAGTGCTAGGGGGTAAATACCAGCCACAGTTGCATTTGTGCTAGAGTGCTAAGACAGGCATAGCTTCAAGTTGAGGAGAGAGAGAGAAATCCTTTACTTTATACATGAAGATATTATATAATACACTAATAATGATAGCTAAGATTTACTGAGCACTTAGTATATGCCAGGTACTATGTCAGATAGTTTATATGCATGACGTCACTTAATCTGTATTGCAATTTCTGTGGGATATGCCATAGTATTATTATCTTCATTTTTCAGGTGAGTAAATCAAGTCCCAGAGATAAGTATGTTATCTAAGATCCCACAACTAGCAAGTGATAGAACTGGAGAATTTCCAGGTTTATCTGATGTTAAAACCCATATTGCAACCATAATGCTGTCTTTTTACCACCAAATCGCAGCAGAAGGAGTTCTTGAGATGATGTGGAACCTTCTTTCAGTCAGTAGGTCAAGGGTACTGCTGAAAGTGACTATTCCCTTTCTCTGCCCCAATAGAGCCAAGGCAGCATGTCACACTAGCAAGGGCACAGGCTTTGCATTCAAACAGATCTGGTCCAATCTTTGCGGTATAACTTAGAAGCTGTGTGAGCTTGGGTAAGTTACTTAACCTTTCTGACTGTCAGTTGCCAAATCTACAAAATTAAGATCATAATGTCTACTTTGCATGGTTGTTGTAAGGATTAAATGCAGCAAGATAAGCAAAATGTCTAATGAAGAGCTTGGTGGATCACAGGTACCCAATAATGGTGACTGTTTCAATAATTAGAAGTGGTACAATTAGATTATTGAGTTGACATTTTCTGGTAATGGGTACTTAACATCTCAATCCAGAGCCAAGGGGATAAAAACAGCAACTGCAGGTGACTCTTTAAGCAGATCTTGCTCAATGTGTGGCGTCCAACGCCTCCTACCTATAACTGCTACATTCAATAGCTTAGCCTTAATGTAAGTAATAGAAATTGATATTCCTAAGTTGTGGTATTAACCTGAACTCAATTAAAGCACCACATTGCATTACTGCACTCCTCGGCCCATTGTGATCGCACACCACTTGAATAGATGCTGGTTTCCACGATTTTGTTTCAAAGCAACACATTCCACACATGGAAAGAGAACTGTGGTACAGAGGGAAACATGATGGGGAGTTATTTACTTGTAGGTTTAGAAGAAAAATAGTATCCTTAATTTATATCCTACTCACAATACACAACCATTTGTTCAGCAAAAACCCCTGCTACATTTACACTGTAAATTATTTGCTGGAAACTTGAACTACAGAGAGAAGCTGAGTTCAATTTCTTTGAATTCAATAGCAGCAAACCCACTTATTTTCACCCCTTTGTCTGGGAAAGTAAATCCTTTAATACAGTGCATTTCCTTCACAGTCAGGGTTTGTTGGTTATTTATGTTTCAATGTTGAATTTTCATTTCCTTGCTTTTCATCAGAAGCAATTATGAAGCCACAATCATGAAAATAATAAGCACATATACATGGTTCAACATGTCTGCATTATGACTCCTCAGTCCATTCAAATAATGCTCCAGGGTTAATTTCTTTACACACAATTTGCAATTTTTTCTTTTTGGTCCCACATATGCTAAGAATTAGTATTGTCCCACAGCCTTGCCTTGCGTGTCCTCTGAGGTTTCGGTATGATGAATAAAACAAAAGGGGGAGAAAAAGAGCTGAGGGTAAAGGTCCAGTGAAAAGAATCTCAAGGTGATTCATACAGCCGAGCCCCAGAAAAAGAACCTGGCTCCCACCTGCACAAACACCGACGATTGTTTAGAAAATGTCAGTAAGTCAAGGGTATCTAGAAGGGAGGGCAAAAGTTTTATTTCTACCAGCCAACAAAGGAGTTTGGAAGACTCTGAAATTATCCTCACCCATTGAAATTAGTCTGAAAGAAAAGGACATGTCTCTTTTCTCAGTGGAGATTTTATGCCTGAAAACATAAAATTCATCAACAAACACAGATAATAGTTGTGAGACCTGAAGGAGATAATGCATTTGAGAACATAGCATAGTGCCTGCCTGAGTACATGCCCAGTGGAGGTTAAGAATTCAATTAATGAGGACTTTTAATGGGCATAGCATTATGCTAAAGGGTTATCAAGAGGCTTAGAGTATGGTCTTAGTCCTTAAGGGCTTATCATAGAACCGGAGAGATAGGACCCACAAACCAAGAGAGAAGCAGCAATATGAGGCAGCATAGGTGTCAAATGATGGATGCAAACAATGAGGAAGTAAACAGGCATTTGCTGAGCATCTACAGAGGCCATTAGTTCCTCACAGCAATAATATGAAGTTGGTGCTATGATCAGCCCCATTTTGCAGATGAGTAAGCTGGAGTTCAGAGAGGAAGAGTGACTTTGTTTTAGTAACACAGGTAGTAACAGATCTGGAATTTTGCCTCCTACTCCAAAGTCTGTATTCTTTCTATAGTATATACCATGGTTTCCTGTGGACAAACAGGTAAGGGGCTTCTTTATCCCTCCTGATCATCCATTATTTACGGGGCTCCTTGTTAAATCCTTCACATATATAGCATATCATTATATATCATTATAATGTAGAGGTTAAAGGTCATGAGCTGGGGTTACTAGACTCCCTAGGTTCAACCTCTCTCTCTACGCACCAGCTGTGTGACCCAGGGAAGTTACTTAATCTCTCTGTGCCTCCAAAATAAATGAATTAGGGAGGCTGGAAAGATGGCCAAATAGGAACAGCTCTGGTCTGCAGCTCCGAGCGAGATCAATGCAGAAGGTGGGTGATTTCTGCATTTCCAACTGAGGTACCCAGCTCATCTCATTGAGACTGGTTAGCCAATGGGAGCAGCCCACGGAGGGTGAGCTGAAGCAGGGTGGGGCGATCTCTCACCTGGGAAGCACAAGCGGTCGGGGAGAACTCCCTCTCCTAGCCAAGGGAAGCCATGAGGGACTGTGCTGTGAGAAATGGTGCACTCCAGCCCAGATACTACACTTTTTCCATGGTCATCACAATCCACAGACCAGGAAATTCCCTCAGGTGCCTATGCCACCAGGGCCCTGGGTTTCAAGCACAAAACTGGGTGGCCATTTGGGGCAGACACTGAGCTAGCTGCAGGAGGTTTTTTTTTTTTTTTTCATACCCCAGTGGCTCCTGGAATGCCAGTGTGACAGAACCATTCACACCCCTGGAAAGGGGGCTGAAGCCAGGGAGCCAAGTGTTCTAGCTCAGCGGATCCCACCCTGACGGAGCCCAGCAAGCTAAGATCCACTGGCTTGAAATTTTTGCTGCCAGCACAGCAGTCTGAAGTTGACCTGGGACACTCGAGTTTGGTGGGGGGACAGGCGTCAGCCATTACTGAAGCTTCAGTAGGCGGTTTTCCCCTCACAGTGTAAACAAAGCCATGGGGAAGTTCCAACTGGGAGGAGCCCTCCACAGCTCAGCAAAGCCGCTGTAGCCAGACTGCCTCTATAGATTCCTCCTCTCTGAGCAGAGCATCTCTGAAAAAAAGGCAGCAGCCCCAGTCAGGGGCTTATAGATAAAATCACCATTTCCCTGGGTCAGAGTACTTGGGGGAAGGGGAAGCGGTGGGCGCAGCTTTAACAGACTTAAAGGTCCCTGCCTGATGGCTCTGAAGAGAGCAGCGGATCTCCCAGCACAGTGCTCAAGCTTTGCTAAGGGTCAGACTGCCTCCTCAAGTGGGTCCCTGAACCCCATGCCTCCTGACTGGGAGACATCTCCCAGCAGGGCTCGACAGACACCTCATACCGGAGAGCTCCAGCTGGGATCTGGTGGGTGCCCTTCTGGGATGAAGCTTCCAGAGGAAGGAAAAGGCAGCAATCTTTGCTTTTCTGCAGCCTCCGCTGGTGATACCCGGGCAAGCAGGGTCCGGAGTGGACCTCCAGCAAACTCCAGCAGAACTGCAGCAGAGGGGCCTATTAGAAGGAAAACTCACAAACAGAAAGGAATAACATCAACATCAAAAAAAGGACATGTACTCAGAAACCCCATCCGAAGGTCACCAACATCAAAGAACAAAGGTAGATAAATCCACAAAGATGGGGAGAAACCAGAGCAAAAAGGCTGAAAATTCCAAAAACCAGAACAACTCTTCTCCGAAGGATCACAACTCCTCACCAGCAAGGGAACAAAACTGGGCGGAGAATGAGTTTGACAAATTGACAGAAGTAGGCTTCAGAAGGTGGGTAATAACAAACTCCTCTGAGCTAAAGGAGCACGTTCTAACACAATGCAAGGAAGCGAAGAACATTGAAAAAAGGTTAGATGAATTGATAACTAGAATAACCAGTTTAGAGAAGAACATAAATGACCTGATGGAGCTGAAAAACACAGCACGAGAACTTTGTGAAGCATACACGAGTATCAATAACTGAATTGATCAAGTGGAAGAAAGGATATCAGAGATTGAAGATCAACCTAATGAAATAAAGCGTGAAGACAAGATCAGAGAAAAAAGAAAAAAGGAAAGAAGAAAGCCTCCAAGAAATATGGGACTATGTGAAAAGGCCAAACCTGCATTTGATTGGTGTACCTGAAAGTGACAGGGAGAATGGAGCCAAGTTGAAAAGCACCCTTCATGATATTTTCCAGGAGAACTTCCCCAACCTAGCAAGACAGGCCAACATTCAAATTCAGGAAATACAGAGAACACTACAAAGATACTCCCCAAGAAGAGCAACCCCAAGACACATAATCATCAGAGTCATCAAGGTTGAAATGTAGGAAAAAATGTTAAGGGCAGCCAGAGAGGAAGGACAGGTTACTCACAAAGGGAAGCCTATCAGACTAACAGCAGATCTCTCTGCAGAAACCCTACAAGCCAGAATACAGTGGGGGCCAATAAGAAAAGTATTTTCAACCCAGAATTTGATATCCAGCCAAACTAAGCTTAATAAGCGAAGGAGAAATAAAATCTTTTACAGACAAGCAAATGCTGAGAGATTTTGTCACCACCAGGCCTGCCTTACAAGAAGAGCTCCTGAAGGAAGCACTAAACGTGGAAAGGAACAACCAGTAACAGCCACTGCAAATTCGTACCAAATTGGTAAGACCATCGACACTGTGAAGAAACTGCATCAACTAATGGGCAAAATAACCAGCTAACATCATAATGACAGGATCAAATTCACACATAACAATATTAACCTAAATGTAAATGGGCTAAATGCCCCGATTAAAAGACACAGACTGGCAAATTGGATAAAGAATCAAGACCCATCGGTGTGCTGTATTTAGGAGACCCATCTCACATTCAAAGACACGCATAGGCTCAAAACAAAAAGATGGAGGAATCTTTACCAAGCAAATAGAAAGCAAAAAAAGCAGGGGTTGCAATCCTAGTCTCTGATAAAACAGACTTTAAACCAACAAAGATCAAAAGAGACAAAGAAGGGCATTACATAATGGTAAGGGGATCAATGCAACAAGAAGAGCTGACTATCCTAAATATATATGCACCCAATACAGGAGCAGCCAAATTCATAAAGCAAGTCCTTAGAGACCTACAAAGAGACTTAGACTCCCACACAATAATACTGGGAGACTTTAACACCCCACTCTCAATATTAGATCAACAAGATAGATAGAAAATTAACAAGGATATTCAGGACTTGAAGTCAGCTCTGGACCAAGTGGACCTATTAGACATCTACAGAACTCTCCATCCCAAATCGACAGAATGCACATTCTTCTCAGCACCACATCACACTTTTTCTAAAATTGACCACATAATTGGAAGTAAAACACTCCTCAGCAAATAAAAAAATGGAAATCATAACAGTCTCAGACCACAGTGCAATCAAAATAGAACTCAGGATTAAGAAACTCACTCAAAACTGCACAACTACATGGAAACTGAACAACCTGATCCTGAATGACTACTGGGTAAATAACAAAATTAAGGCAGAAATAAATCAGTTCTTTGAAACCAATGAGAACAAAGACACAGAGTACCAGAATGTCTGGGACATAGCTAAAGCAATGTTTAGAGGGAAATTTATAGCACTTAATGCTCATAGGAGAAAGCAGGAAAGATCTAAAATTGACACCCTAACATCACAATTAAAAGAACTAGAGAAGCAAGAGCAAACAAATTCAAAAGCAAGCAGAAGACAAGAAATAACTAAGATCAGAGCAGAACTGAAGGAGATAGAGAAATGAAAAGCCCTTCAAGAAATCAGTGGATCCAGGAGGTGGTTTTTTGAAAAGATCAACAAAATAGACCACTAGCAAGACTAATAAAGAAGAAAAGAGAGAAGAATCAAATAGATGCAATAAAAATGATAAAGGGGATATCACCACTGATCCCACAGAAATACAAACTACCATCAGAGAATACTATAAACACCTCTATACAAATAAACTAGAAAATCTAGAAGAAATGGATCAATTCCTGGACACATACACCCTTTGAACACTAAATCAAGAAGAAGTCAAATCCCTGAATAGATCGTAACAAGTTCAGATATTGAGGCAGTAATTAATAGCCTACCAACCAAAAAAAGCCCAGGACCAGACGGATTCACAGCCATGTTCTACCAGAGCTAAAAAAGGAAGCTGGTACCAGTCCTCCTGAAACTATTCCAAACAGTAGAAAAAGAGAGACTCTTCCCTAACTCATTTTATGAGGCCAGCATTATCTTGATACCAAAACCTGGTGGAGACACAACAACAACAACAAAATTTCAGGCCAATATCTCTGATGAACGTTGACGCTAAAATCCTCAATAAAATACTGGCAAACCGAATCCAGCAGCACATCAAAAAGCTTATCGACCACGATCAAGTCAGCTTCATCTCTAGGATGCAAGGCTGTTTCAACATACGCAAATCAATAAACGTAATCCTTCATGTAAACAGAACCAATGACGAAAACAACATGATTATCTCAATAGATGCAGAAAAGGCCTTCAACAAATTCAACACCCCTTCACGCTAAAAGCTCTCAATAAAGTAGCTATTTATGGAACATATCTCAAAATAATAAGAGCTATTTATTACAAAACCACAGCCAATATCATACTAAATGGACAAAAACTGGAAGCATTCCCTTTGAAAACCCGCACAAGACAAGGACGCCCTCTCTCATCACTCCTATTCAAAATAGTATTGGAAGTTCTGGCTAGGGCAATCAGGCAAGAGAATGAAATAAAGGTATTCAAATAGGAAGAGAGGAAGTCAAATTGTCTCTGTTTGCAGATGACAGGATTGTATATTTAGAAAATCCCATCGTCTCAGCCCAAAATCTCCTTAAGCTGATGAGCAACTTCAGCAAAGTCTCAGGATACAAAATCAATGTGCAAAAATCACAAGCATTCTTATACACTAATAGTAGACAAGCAGAGAGCCAAATCATGAGTAAACTCCCATTCACAATTGCTAGAAAGAAAATAAAATACCTAGGAATCCAACTTACAAGGGACGTGGAGGACCTCTTCAAGGAGAACTACAAACCACTGCTCAAGGAAATAAGAGAGGACACATTCAAATGGAAAAACATTCCATGCCCATGGATAGGAAGAGCCAATTTCGTGAAGATGGCCATACTGCCCAAAGTAATTTATAGACTGAATACTATTCCCATCAAGTTACCATTGACTTTCTTCACAGAATTAGAAAAAAACTACTTTAAATTTCATATGGAACCAAAAAAGAGCCCGCATGGCCAAGACAATTCTAAGCAAAAAGAACAAAGCTGGAGGCATCACACTACCTGACTTCAAACTATACAAGGCTACAGTAACTAAAACAGCATGGTACTGGTACCAAAACAGATATATAGACTAATGGAACAGAACAGAGGCCTCAGAAATCACACCACACATCTACAAGCATCCGATCTTTGACAAACCTGACAAAAACAAGCAATGGGGAAAGGATTCCCTATATAATAAATGGTGTTGGGAAAACTGGCTAGCTATATGTAGAAAACTGAAACTAGTCCTCTTCCTTACACCTTATACAAAAATTAAGGTGGATTAAAGACTTAAACGTAAGACCTAAAAACATAAAAACCCTAGAAGAAAACCTAGGCAATACGATTGAGGACATAGGCATAGGCAAAGACTTGATGACTAAATCACCAAAAGCAATGGCAACAAAAGTCAAAATTGACAAATGGAATCTAATTAAACTAAAGACCTTCTGCACAGCAAAAACAACTATCATCATAGTGAACAGGCAACCTATAGAACGGGAGAAAATTTTTGCAATCTATTCATCTGACAAAGGGCTAATATCCAGAATCTCCAAAGAACTTAAACAAATTTACAAAAAAAAAACAGCACAAACAACCCCATCAAAATATGGGCAAAGGATATGAACAGACACTTCTCAAAAGAAGATATGTATGCAGCCAACAAACATATGAAAAAAAGCTCACCACTGGTCATTAGAGAAATGCAAATGAAAACCACAATGAGATACCATCTCATGCCAGTTAGAATGGTGATCATTAAAAAGTCAGGAAACAACAGGTGCTGGAGAGGGTGTGGAGAAATAGGAACGTTTTTACACTGTTGGTGGGAATGCAAATTAGTTCAACCATCGTGAAAGACAGTGTGGCGATTCCTCAATGATCTAGAACCAGAAATACCATTTGACCCAGCAATCCCATTACTGGGTATATAGCCAAAGGATTATAAATCATTCTACTATAAAGACACATGCACACATATGTTTACTGCAGCACTATTTACAATAGCAATAACTTGGAACCAACCCAAAAGCCCATCAATGATAGACTGGATAAAGAACATGTGGCACATATATACCATGGAATACTATGCAGCCATAAAAAAGGATGAGTTCATGTCTTTTGCAGGGACGTGGATGAAGCTGGAAACCATCATTCTCATCAAACTAACACAAGAAAAGAAAACCAAACACCACATGTTCTCACTCATAAGTGGGAGCTGAACAGTGAGAACACATGGGCACAGGGAGGGGAACATCACACACTGGGGCCTGTTGGGAGGTGGGAGGCTAGGGGAGGGATACCATTAGGAGAAATACCTAATGTACATGATGGATTGATGAGTGCAGCAAACCACCGTGGCATGTGTATAAGTATGTAACAAACCTGCACGTTCTGCACATGCACCCTAGAACTTAAAGTACAATAAAAAAGCAATAAATGAATTAATATATGCAGTGTACTTACAAAAGAGTTTAACACATTGTCGATATAAGCGATGGTTGCTGTGATTTTTATTTAGTCTTCATAAATCCCTATGAAGTAGGGACTGTGGTTATGTTCACTTTACATATAAGAGAGCTGAGCTTTAGTGAGATGAAACAACTTTTCCAAAGTTACATGGGTAGGAATTGCTGGAACTGGCATTCAAGTTCAGGCTTGTTTGACTCCAAAGTTTGCTTTTATTCTCACTGTGCCACATTGCTTCCCTAAGTGCCATAGCTGTTTAGGAGGGGAAGAATTCTGTGTGAGCTGAGGTAGTTGGAGAAGGTTTCATTGAGGATATTAGAAAAGGATAGTGAGAAAAACAGTCTGTGTAGGAAGCCTGGATAAAGAAGGAAGGACTTTCAAGGGAGGAGGAGGGAGGCCCAAACATCTCTCCTCCCAAAAGACTCTTAGGACATGAGGAAATCCAATCCTCCATTAGTGACACAAAGGCAAGTGCAGACCTGCTCAAAGGAGCTGTCTTTTAGGAGTTACAACACAGTGCATAAGGGCAGGAGGTAGCCCTAGGTTTCCCAAGAGGAATTAGTCCAGGGAAAGCTGTATATGAATCAGAAAGTAATCTCCTAGAGGGCTGTGCCTGGAATCCTAAACCTGAGTTTACAGCTGGCCTATCTGCCTCCAGGTGGCTCCTCTGGTCATGCCCCCTGTAGACAGTCACAGGGCAGAGGAATTTCCAGAGGAGAAACTAACACTTGAAGTACCAAATTAGGAAGAACATAATCCAATGGCTTAATTGAAAATTTATAAAAATATGTACAATTCTAAGTCTGTTAAATCGTGAGGCACAAACCCCCACTGAAGAATGATTTAACTGCTGCTTGCCTCCTGCTCTGCATAGCTGAATCTCCGGGGGACCATTGCTTTCGCAGTTTGGCTATCTCAGCTGCTACGGTGCTTCCTCATTTTACACCATTTCTGACTCTCAAGTGGTGTGGCTTGGGAACCCAACCATGTCTTTTGTAAAGCCTGCCAATTTGCCTATGTAGCTGGTAAGCAATGGTGATTTATGTCTGGGAGTCTGTTTAACTGGGGTTTCTGCCTGCCCAAAGCTTCCCGTGGTAATAGCCCTCCTAATTAACTCTGTTATTTTTTACTTTTCGCCCTCTGAGCTTCCTTTGAAACTCTCCTAACTTTGGATGACTCAGAGTTTTAGAGAAGCACTTTCCTGGGGAGAAATTTCACTGAGGCTTGGTCCAGTCATTCAAGTCTCACATCAGCACCTGCAACTAAATGCACTTTGTACTGAACCCCAGTGTTCAGTAGAGAATTGGTTCAATGTATCACAATTACACAGAATCTTGAGCTAAATGACTCTGGAGCAGCCTACTGTGAAAATTCATTGGTTCAAGAGCTTATAGACTTAATTTACCTTGCCTAAAGAAAAGTGTACCTGTGCCCGTTGACCCTTAAATGAATGGTGTGCTGAGCTAAAGCAATGGAATGCTAAATGAAAAATTATCCAAGAGCAAAAGAGAAAGTTCTCACATGGCTTTGCAAAGAAAAAGCCTTTTGGTACCTCTAAGATGCAGTGAGAAGCTCATTTGACATAGATTTAGAGAGGAAATTTATGCCATCTCATTCCCAGGCATGATTCTCTGACTATGGGGCTTTGTATCATTTACATAAAGGAAAGGGTGCAGTTATAACTTTAGGGTGCTCCAGGCTGGCATGGCATAATGTCAGTGTGCATCACTGGCATTTTACTGAGTAAGGAATGGAGACCAAAAGAGGAGAGGTGACTTTATCAGAATGTGTGAACATTCCATGTGCTTAAGCATACATATCAATGCTTGACAACAGATTAATGTAAAGATGGTAAAATAAGGAGAATGAAACATTGAAAAGAACCTTATACTTCATAGTTTGTGCTCTTGACACCTGCTGAAAGTGTAAGATATTCTGGGATACTCTTCCATGATTCTTGGTCAATGAGTGGATGGAGTGGAATAATTTTATAGTAATAAAAGGATTAAGGGAAGCCCGAAAGTAGAGTGGATTATTTGGATCCTGGTCACATGGATGAGTGAAGCAAAATGAATTTTCAACTGGGTAAGACCCACACAGATTCATCAGGACTCAGTATCCATGCCATGCTTGCATTCTTTAAATCTGGCTCTGGTCACTCTCACCAGGTGTTGAGAGCACAAACTATGAAGTATAAGACTCTTTTTAATGTTTCATTCACCTTATTTTACCACCTTTACATTAATCTGTTGTCAAACATTGACATATATACCTAAACACATGGAATCATCACACATTCTGGAAAAGTCACCTCTCTTCTTTTGGTCTCCATTCCTTATTCAGTAAAATGCCAGTGATGCACGCTGACATTATGCTATTTTTGATATTATCATGCTTTATCTCTGAGAGACAAAGAAACCTTCATTCTTGCCCTCAAGGATGATGAGTAGGCCTGGCACGGTGGCTCACACCTATAATCCCAGCACTTTGGGAGTCTGAGGTGGGCAGATCACTTGAGGTCAGGAGTTCAAGACCAGCCTGGCCAACATGGCAAATACCCATCTATACTGAAAATAAAAAATTAGCTGGACATGGTGGCATGTACCTGTAGTCTCAGCTACTTGGGAGGCTCAGGCGGGAGAATCACTTGAACTGGGGAGACAGAGGTTGCAGTGAGCTGAGATACTGCCACTGCCCTCCAGCCTGGCCAACAGAGTGAGACTCCATCTCAAAGACAAAAAGAAAAAAAAAAGAATAATGAGTAAAATAAGCTAAAGCTGTTTCTAGGGGCAGAGTAAGATTGTATCAGACTGAAGGGTGAAATAAGAGGTGAAAATGTAGAGACAATAACCATTGTCTCCTTTTTTAATAAGTGGAATTTTGGACCAAAGATATTTAGAAGAATTGTTGGGCACCTATGGAGTAATTAACTAATGCCTTAGTTTGGAGACAATGATTTTTCAGAACACCAACACATTTGTATGATTTTTAAATCTAGTCATGGTCAGATGCCTCAATGTAGGAATAGAGAAAGTAGGTGGTTGGATTGAATAAAGGCTAGAGATTTACAAGATAGTCTTGGTAGAATCGCCTAAGAAGGCAGTATATTTGAAGGTATTGGCAAAAGAATGCTTACAGATTGGATTGTAAACTTGAGACTGGGGAAGGAAGAAAGTGAAGCCAGAAATGGATCAATATACTGACCAAAACAGAAGGGTCATAGGATTGTGGAACTCAAAGAAGATGAGGAACATGTGAAGTAAGAATCATGGAGTGAGATTAATAAACAAGAGTTAGTCCTCAAGGAAAGGTCAATTGGTATTTAAGATTTCTGAAGTGGAGCAGTTCTGGTCAGAGATGAAGTCCAGAGTGTGGCCCTGGGAGTAGGTTTCTAAAATGAAATGGAGGAGAAAGTCCTTAGAGTTAAAGAGCTCAAGGAACTGTGGGCTATATGGTTGGGCTTATAGCATGGCTAAGACATACAGGCCAATGACTGGAGTTAAGGTACAGTGACTGACAGAGAGTGTGGTACCAAAGACCTTGAAGAATGTGGATACGTGGTCTAGGGGCAAATAGAAGGTAGTCATAAAGGTAGAAAAACATGTATCCTGATCCCCAAGAGAAGAGAGTCTTCTATAAGAGTGGGAGGCAGCACTGTGAGGTTAGGGTAATTAATTGTTAAAATGCTCTAGCCACTCAAATGCCCAGAACAAAAACTTCTAAATTAAGCGAGTGCGAGGTAGGGAAATGATTTAGTGGTTTGTGAGAGCCTCCTTAGAAAAACACTAGGTTCAATATTCATGCTATAAACCAACACAATCATTATTATTGCAACTATTGATGTAGAATGTAAGAGCAGAGTGATTTGCAATGATTCCTCATGCTTGTCCTGTGGGAAAAGGGAGTTCAATCATTCCTATTTCCAAAGAAAGGAACAGACAATGGTTCTGTGGTCAGATTTAAAGCAAAGTTATTGATTGAACTCTCTTTAATTGGCTATCACTTTCTAATTGGCTGATGATGTACAGGCCCCTTGAAACTCCCAAGAGAATTCCTAGGAATCCAGGCTGCACAGAAGTGATAAATGATAACTGGAGTAACCTTGTTTCTTTGCTAAGAACAGCCATTGGTCAACTATAGGACTGCTAAGTGGGCATTTTCCCATTAATTCCAGTATGGATTTTGAGATATTGGTACCATCAGTGATTTTGATCATTATAACACAATTGACATATTATTTATATTGTTTTTTACTTATTTATAGACAAGGATAGTGTGAATTTAGATGCTTGGATGATATGCATTTATACTTGGTGTATATAAAATATTGTTATCCCTGCTGTATTTTATCATCTTCAAAAATATTATGTTCCATGATTTGTTGAATTTTTCAAAATTGCCCTATGCAGTCAAGGTAAATTTTTCCATTTCCAGAGTTCAATATGGATTTTACAGCCAATCATGGATCTGGGCACTGGTAGAATCAAACTATTTTGAACCAATAGTTCCCTGGACAGCTAGCAAGAGTAGTTGTGATACTGATATGTGTGTACAGGGTACTGGGATGCAGTGTCTACTCTAGAGGCTACTCTGTAGCCAGCTACAGCTAAAGGTGTTTTTTTTTTTTCTTCTCTAAGAGGGGACATTGTTTGGTCCCTTTCTCAGAATTCCTTTTTGTTTTTTGTTTTCTTTCTTCTGATATCCTTTAAACCAGAAAAACAAAATATCTAAAACATTTAACCATTTTACCTGTGGGCAAATTACTCTGACTCAAAGCTGTCATGAGAGAATATACATTTTTAAAAAGACCATAAGCTTGCTTTAAGATGGAGGATTTTGGTTTTGGTAAAGACTCTTCATAGAGCAAATGCTGTTTTGTGTTGGTGATCTTCATAGTGCCTGGCCAAATGAGAATTTGGCTGCTCTTCACTGTAGTGTTTTCTACCTAGAGTTCAGGCTTGGCCTGCAATCAGGCGCTATGTAGTTCCATTTGGCAGATGCATCTGAAGCCTTCAACATTTCAGAGAACTTTGGAGTTTGAGGGAAGCAACAAATTTCATTAAATCACCTCTTATTTGGTTTCTCTTTCCACTTCGTCTCAATTAATGTCCTGGAAGTTTGTGGGATTGTCCCCGATTCGATTCTCTGATTTTTTTTTTTTCCCAGTAAGCAGCAGGACTCCCTCAGGTGCCCTCTGAGGGTTCTACTCCCAAGTTTCCTCAGTGAATTCTCAGATGAGACTGTGACAGATGCCCACAGAAGCCCTTACATAGGGGAAGACGAGGTGCCTCTTCACACCTCTCTGCAGTTTCACACTTGCACACGGATGCTTCCTTGAACACCCGCGCCCCATCTGTTCTTACATCAGTCCCATAAAACTAGATATCATTATTAATAGCACGTTTCCCCTGAATTTTTTATTGGAAAGTTACTTACAAGTTGCTGAAACTTAACAAGTTCCCTTTCTCAGGTAGATTGGGTGAGAACTAGAGAAAATAATGCAGATATTGGTTTCTCTGGACTTTGATATCAGAGATGCATTCATGTATAATAATACACTCTCAATTACACTAGCCTTCTAAGAGGGTGATAAATGTGAGGAATGGAGAATAGTACTTGAGGATCTTGTGCTGTTTGTACTCAGAGAGGTGCCTGCTGGGTTACTTTGGGGTGTATTTGATGGGCCTGAGCCATTGTTACCAAGTTCCCCTCAGGGAAAGTCAAGGCATCCTGGGATGTCTAGGTGTGGTTGGGGCCTTGGAGGCTAATGGACTGAGCCAGTGTATGCTTCTTGCATTCAGTCCTGCAGTGATCATGAGGCTTAATAGATTGTGAGGCTTTTGTATTTGTAACTTGGATCCTTTACCAGCATGAAAATAAATACAGGCAATGCTACATGCAGTATGCTGAATGTGGCCATTAATCCACCTGCACTTCTAAGTCAGGTTTCTATAGTATTGTTTCTGTGCCTTTTGAGTCTTCAGAAACAGCCACTGACTTGTTTTCTCTGTCTTGACTCTGTTCTGAACTCTGTCCCCATCCCCACACATAGCCCCATTTCATCAGGTTTCCCGGGAGTTTCACTTTTCTCCTGAAACACCTTCAAACACTTTTCTCCTTAATGTACTCTTCTTGATTTTAAAAAAATACAGAATACCTTATATATAATAATAATTCTATAAAAAGTATTTACTTTGATAAGTTGATGTTTTGCTTAACCATACATTGCTGGACTTAAATGTTGGACAACTTCATTAAAAACTACTAAATTGAGTATATTCTTCCTCCTGCCCCAACTATTCCAGTTACTTATTCCTTTTTTCCCCTTGCTCTTTCTCCACCTGATCCTCTGGCTCCCTTCCCTTTCTTATAGTCTTTAGCTAACTCTTTTCCACACTTTTTTCTCGTTCTATTTCAAAAAATCAAACTTGTTTGACCAAGTTCTGAGTCAGCAAGTTTGTAAAGCAAAAGATAATTTTATCTCTTTTACCTGAATTTTTTTGCTAATATTCCCCTATTTAGAAATCTTTCAAACTCTTTCTTAATGTCTGTTATTTTACATTTGTACTTTTTAGGGTATCAGCGTATTTTGACACATTTTCCATGGTGGGATTTTCATTGAACTACTGGTCTCTCCTCAGGGCCCTTATGTTGCCTCTCTGCATTTCTTTCTTTCTTTTTTTTCCCTGCAGTTTAACAGGAAACCTGAACAGGAAACCAAACCTAAGAATTCAGAGTGCTTTGTGCTCTCTTCATGCCTTCAATCTTTTCCTTTGTTTGACTATGAAAGTTTAGGCCCTTTTCAACTAAATACAGGGCCAGATTTCAAATGACATGTTGAAGCCTGAAGGGAATGAGCAGCCCCTAAAAGGTAGTAGAACCAACTAATCTCCCACATTTTGTATGAGTAATGTTGCTATAGATAATGTTTTGTATATCCAAAGGTGAAGGTGCACTGAAGAGAAATCATCTGCTTTTGACATTGAAACAAACTCAGCAGAAAAGAAACTCCTCTTCTAATTTCAATGGTAGTCCAGTGATTTTTAAACCTGTTTTGACTTGTGATGGGCTGGTTTTTTCAAATATGACTGGTTCACTAATAAAGGATAGAGTATCTTATAATGAGATAGAAGCGTCTTGGGCATAAGTGTGTGGGTTTCAGAGTCACCATAGGTTTGGTGTTCAAATCCTAACTGGGCAATTTGATAGTTGTATAACATTGGGAAAGTGAGTTACCTATCTTCTCTCAGTCTCAGTTTCCTCATCTATAACATAGGAATTAATTATAGCACCTCACCTCATCAGGTTGAGAATTACATGTAAGTGGAAGCATGCAAGTGCATATGGTTGGCATATAAAAATACATGTTATATGTCATGTTGATGATAATTTTATAGTTTCCTCATAGAGGTAACAGTGTGTCATAATGCAATTAAAACGTGCTGAAAAATGTGCTGAAATTTGTAACCGAAGTTACAATTCAGATTTCAGTATGATGTGTCCTCCTTGTGGGTGGCTGGTTGCCTATGTAACAGATATCTTCCATCTGAAGCTTCTTACCCCATGATCTTGGGCTTGTTAACTCAGTATGCTTTCCAGATGCTAACTCCCAGACTGTAATCCCTGTTAGATTTTATTCACTTTCTATGGGTTAGCAGAGCCTTCTCTCTCATCCCCAGCTTCCTTGTATATATAGGAAGACCTAGCATTGACAATTATTTCTAGGTAATCTGCAGCATTCTTCTTGCTTTGAGGAATTATTTAGGGAGCCTGAAGAGCCTAACAATGTCAACTGCTGCTTTTAAGTTTGTACTCAAGCCAACATTTTCTCATTATGATGCATTTCTAATATACTTCGTAAGAAAATGAATCAGATTTGGATCAGAACAACCATCATTATGGAAATAGTTTATTAAGAAATACATACTATGATGGTCTTGACTAGTTTTCAGCTTGGAGATAAGGTGCTAAAACCCTAGGCAGCCTCTTGGCAATAGCCCCACACCCTTCAGGTATTGAAACTATAGAAATTTCTGCATCTTCAGGGGCACTTTCTTGCCGTTTTGATATTTGTCTATGAGACTTTAGATTAATTGGCTCTGACAAAGCATGTTAGTGGGCAACCAAAAAGGGATTCCTTTATTAGAATTCCAGATTGCTCTTTTGCTTCTTTTGGCTCAAAACAGCATCTAGATGTACTTGGTTCTATTTGAGATGGGTTGTTTCTACCTATCTGTCTGTCTGTCTGTCTGTCTGTCTATCTATCTATCTATCTATCTATCTATCTATCTATCTATCTAATCTATCTAATCTATGTATCTCATACCATAACACCTCTCAAATTTTAACGTGCAGGGAGATGAAGCGGTGCCTGAGATTTTTGCATTTCGAACAGGATCCCAGGTTATTCTGATGTTGCTGCTTGAGTGTAACAGACAACTGTGATGCCCCATCCATATTTCTTGACACTCATCTCAATACATACACACTGGAGATTGCTTATACCCTTGACTATCTGCCTAAGGATTTTTTTTTTTTTTTTTTTTTTTTTTGCCTGTGGGAGCACTTGTCCTAGATGCAAAGCAAGCCTGAAGTGCCAGAGAATTAATGGCCCTGGAAACATCCTTAAACCAATGTCTGAGGGGAATTTTGTGGGTAAATATTGTAGTTCCTTAGTCCTCAGTTGGAATAAATTTCTCCAGAGTCCCACACCAAGATTGAGCTCTTGTTGCCCTTTTGTATTGGCTTCTTTCCCTTCCTTGCCTCACTTCCCCACTTTTCTGTGTGTATTTCCTGGATCAGCTCCCAAAAAACATTGCTCTTGAGTTTTATCTCAGGATCTGTTCTTGGGGGAACCCAAACCAAGAGCTTTGCTAAATATATTTTTCTTATTTGGTTAGCCTGTTTACTTGAGAGATACACCCTTTACCTAAAACACTACTGTATTTGTCTTGATAAGTCAGATTATGTTAATTGATGATTCATAGCTTTGACCTTCAAATGTCTAAAGATAAGGCTTCATATTAAGAAACATTATAAGGAATCTCTGAGTTGGCATTCACTAGTTCTAGAAATTCCATAGAAACATACTAATATTGGCTTTCAGTATTTGGTACAAGTCCAATCAGCTTCATGACATCAGCTTAGGAAGAATTGTTTGGAAAGAATGTTTAAATGCAAATGAATGATTAATTTTGTGTACCCAAACTCAGTGTGTTTCATGTCAACAGGGATACTCATGAATTGAGTAAATTGCACACATTGGAAAAATAAAATCATAAATGAGTCTTTAAGGGTAACCCTTGGCCAGCTGAACTGTGACTCACAAAGGTGACTTTTGTACTAAAAATCCCATTTGAGTTCCAATTTAGTACTCAATTTCACTAAAATCACTAACAGTGCAATTGCATAGCATCTTCCCCAAATCGCTTCTTTAGTCTAATAGGAGTTTGATGATTAAACATTAACATTTTGCAGAGGCGGTCTCCCACTTTGCCCATATTTGAAGTTTGCTGAGGTTTTCTACAGCAGTGAGAGTTGAAGGTGGTAGATTACCAAGCTTTGGATGCACAACCAGACTTATTTTATCAAAGGTTACCTAAAGAGGTAAGTGCTCAGTTGTCTGTTTTGACCATCAATGCTAACGTGGTGAAATTGTGTGGACCCCTTTAAACACTGTTTATGGCAAAACTATAGCTAAAGTTGTCATGAGAAGCCTTTAGCTTTGTGTAACACTTTCTCCTTTTTCAAAGTGCTTTCTTTCTTTTATATCATCTGACGTAAAATACCTTTATATTTTAAATATTCAATTAAAAATTCATTCTATTTTGAAGTTAACAAAATAGATTTGTCTTAGTCTGGGCAGCTATTGCTATTACAAAATATCTTAGACTGGGTAGCTTATTAACAACAGAAATTTATTCTCACAGTTCTAGTGGTTGTGAAGTACAAGATCAAGTTTCCAGCAGATTCGGTATCTGGTGAAGGCCTGCTTTCTGGCTCTTAGACAGTGTCTTTTTGCTGTGTATTCACATGGTGGAAGTGGTGAGAGGTGTTTCTCTTGGGCCTCTTTTATAAGGGCACTAATCCTATTCATGAGGGTTCTGCCTTTATGACCAAATCACCTCCCAAAGGCCCAACCTCCTAATGTCATCACCTTGGGGATTAGGATGTCAACACATGAATTTTGGGAGGACACAAACATTCAGACCATAGCATTTTTCCCCTGAGACCCCAAAATTCATATCTGTCTCACATGCAAAATACATTTATTTCATTCCAATAGCACATGCAAAATACATTTATTTCATTCCAATAGCACCCAAAGTCTTAACTCCTTCTGACATCAACTCAAAAGTCTAAAGTTCAAAGTCTCATCTAAATATAATTTAAATCAGGTATGAATGAGACTCAAGGTATGATTTATCCTGAGGCAAATTATTCTCCAGCTGTGAACCTGTGAAATCAAATGTATTATGTGCTTCCAAAATGCAATGATAGGACAAACACAGGATAGACATTCTTATTCCAAAAGGAAGAAATAGGGAGGAAAGGAGTGGCAAATCCCAAACAAATCAAAAATCTTAAGGCTCATGAATAATCTTTGGCTCAGTATTCTGCCCTCCAGGCCCATTGCAGTGGAGGTCCTGCCTTCCAGACCCACTGAGTCAGCTATCCTGCCTCTGCAACATTGCAAGGCAGAGATTGGGTTCCCAAGGCTCTAGGCAACCTTGACCCTATGGCACTGCTGGGCAAAGCCCATGCCATAGCTCTCACATGTTGGAGTTGCTGGCATGTAGCTCTAGCAGTCTGGAATTGCAGGTGTGACTCTGCCTTCATGGATCTATTGGGCATTGCCCTAGTGAGGGATCTCTTTGGTGGCTTTGCCCCTGTGTTTGTTCTCTACCTGGGTCCTGTGGCTATCTGGAGGCAGCCCTGCCCATACGGTTTTGCTGGGTACAAGTACACATTGACCCAGGCCTACTAGAGTCATATCTAGGGCAGCCAAGGAATAAGGCAACTGAGTAAGAAGGGTGGAATTTACAATCTGAAGCAGCTTAAACCCTTCCTTTGATGTAATTTTGCCCCCTAAACCCTGGCACTCTGGGCCTATGGTGGAGAAGAAGCCCTGATGATCTCTGATATGTCTTTTGGGTCATTCTTCTATTGTCTTATACAATAGGTCCTGGCTTTTGTTTAGATGGCTGACTAATAATCCCATTGTCTTGATGAATAGTACTGGACTTCCGTTGAGATGTTCAATTCATATGAATCTCCTTATCAAATAGTCTCTTGGCTGCACCTTTGTTCTTTCCTGAACAGGTTTTCTCATTTTTTCCAATATGAATCAGCTGCAAAATCTCCAGATTTTTAAATTTTGCTCTCCTTTTGATGAACAATTATATCTTTAAGTCATTTCTCTCTTCTCTAATTTTACTACAAGCAGTCAAGAAGAGCCAAACCATGCTTTCAACACTTTGCTTAGAAATCTCTTCAGCCAAATATCTGCTTTCATCATTCACAAGTTCTATCTTCCACAAAACACTAGGACACTAACACAATTCAGCCAAGTACTTTTCTACTTAATAACAAGGGTGGCCTTTCCTCCTTTGTCCAATAACATGTTCCTTTTTTCTGTCTGAGACCTCATCAGAATGGCCTCATCAGAAATTGTCCATATTTCTTCCAGTAATTTTGCTCACAACCAGTTACATGTTCTCTAAGAGGTTGAGGCTTTCTCTACAGCTGTCCCCTTTTCCTTCTGAGCCCTCACCAGAATTATTCTTAATAACAATGTAGGCTTTTTCTAGCATGAACCTCAAAACTCTTCCAGCTCCTACCCATTACCTGGATTCAAATCCTCTCCCACATTTTTAGGTATTTGTTACATACAATATCACTCTTACTTCCTGGTACCAATTTCCTATCTTAGTCCTTTAGGCTACTTTAACAAAATACTATACATTGGATGGCTTACAAACAACAGACATTTATTTCTCACAGTTTCAGAGGCTAAGAAGTCCAGCAGATTTTATGTATGGTGAGTACCTAAATCTGCCAGCAGATTTAGTGTATGGTGAGTACCTGCTTCCTCACAGGTAGCACCTTCTGTGTTTTTACATGATGGAAGGAATAAGGTGGGGGAGATGTCTCTCTAAGGCTTCTTTCATAAGGGCACTAATCCCATTCATGAGGGCTCCTCCATTATTATCTAATCATTTCTCTAAAAACCATACCTCCTCATACCATTACTTTGGGCGTTATGGTTTCAACATGTGAATTCTGGGGAGACACAAACATTCAGATCATAGCAGAATGAATGGTTAGTTTGAAACAGTCCCTTCTCCCCATACTACAACAGTAAGTTGAGGCCTCGGGATAGGAAGATTAATGAGGCATCAGGGACAAAACCAAGGACCATGCTTAAACTTTGATTTAGGCTTCTCTCCTGGCTGTCATTCATCTAATTTCATGCAAACCTGGTTGAAAAAAACCCTAGTAACTTTGATGAGAGCCTATTCCTAACCCCACCCCCACCCTCTAACTCTCAACCACTGTGGTGGCGCCAGTATTTCTATCCAGGAAATAAAAAGCAAGTATGTATTTGGTATGTTTCTAGAAAATTTGCCTTGAAAATGTAACAGTATATTCTTTTTACTTAGATTGTATGTTACATCAAATTAAATTTTTCCAAGTATTCCAAAGACATTTTATTCAAATAATATGAAATATTCTTCCTCTTCTTCTTCTTCTTATCTATTTTTATTTGAAATGTCTTGGGGAAAGGCTTGTTCCAGCCAACTCTATGGTGACCTTATGATCAACCTCAAGCCTTAATTAGTTTGCTAGAAGCTGTTTTGCATTATAGATCCATGTATGGATGGACAAGGTTGTTAATCCCTTAATTTCTGCTTCCTGTAAAGTTGGATGCTGCTGTTTTTGAGTGATTGTGTTAACACCCTACCAAGTATGCATCCCTCCATTCCCCTTTTTCATCAATTTTTTTTTGTTAAAAGGAGCAGCTTTTAAAAGATTATTCTGAGCCTCCCTGTTTCTTGTGTTCTTAGGCTGACCTACTGTTAAGCTTTTTATAAAAGAACACACATTTTCAGAAAGCCCATAAAGGAGCCTCTTCCAGGTCCATGTGCAGGTCTTCCTTACACCACCAACTACAGAATTTGATGAATATTGTGTGAATTGAAATGAGAGGTGTGTCTTTCTTTCATTGATTCTTAGGACATATTCAACAGGGTCCGATTACATAAGGAGAGTGGCTGCTTAATTAATTGCCCTGTTACCTACAGCAGATGCTTATATTTATTTGGAGTACTAATACAGATAATACAATTTACCAGTATATCGCAGAGAGGGCTATAACCAGTAATACTGTTAAAGAAGAGTGGTGGAATCTTTACTCTACATATCTTTATGATATCCATAAATCCCAATGAATGATTTATGTGAGAATTTTGATTTCAACTTGCCTTCAGTACCAACCAACAATATAGAAATTTAGTATACTGAGAGACAATGGTGCAAGGGATTTCCCCCTACTCTCTTATGTAGATGAAAGAACAAACACTAAGGAAGAACACATTATTAAAAGACCAACTTATTTATCACACAGCTAGAGCTTAATACTCCTTGCCAAAATGCCAGAACATTTCCTGTAGTTTAGAAATCCTATTGAATAAATAGTTTTCTTTCATACCTGTCTTATCATTTAGAGATCCAGGTCTGTTGCCAGACACATTTTGAAGACTATCTCTGTGTTTAAAATTAGTTTTTAAATCCCCACAACAACCAAAAGAAAAACCACATGAGTTATCAGCTTAGAACTTCATCTATGTGGAAACTAGGCATTATTCTGGCTACACTTTTCCAATCATTTTGAAAAGAGGAAGAGAAGAGTGTGCACTGACAACCACATTTTTTGGTTTCCCCCAAGGAAGATCTGTCATTTTCTGTACCCTAAGAGTCAGTGGAGGAACCATTCATTTGCTTTTTCTTATATAGTATCATGATTCCTTTCATCCTCCCTATAGGTGACTGCAACTTCCTCCAATAAGAAGCTATTAATTAGATATGGTTTAAAGGATAAAAACAACAAATTAGTTTGAAATAGGATTGGGAGGGGGAGACGGAGGGAAAGCTGTACCTTCCTGGAATGATGGTAATAAACAATATAGTCCTTGTTTTTGACAGAGTTCAGAGGAGATCAGAGCAGGGCTTGATCAAGGGCAGTGACCTTGTGTGAGTGCCAGGAAATGTGCTCCAAGTTGATGAATTACCATGGTTTTATATAACATCACAGATTTGTCAGAATTTGATCATTTACCACTCCAAGAATCAAACAAACCACCACCACAACAAACAGCCCCTTTGAAAGCAAGGATGTTGTTGACAGTATGAACAGGTGCAAGAAGGGCAAAGTCTTTCAGCAGCTCCATTCCTTATAGCAACCAAACAGATGCATTTTCTATTCAAGACCTCCTCTATTCCTTTGTGCTCTTCTGGCCAGTTCTGGGACTGGTTAATAAGATGAATGATTACACTCTAACATTTTAATGGAATCCTGTCAGCAATGTAATAAAGACTCCTCTGTTACAGAAAGTGAGGTAACAGCTTGGGATGCTTTATTTCATGATCAATGTTCCTTCAAAAAAATCAGGAGAATAAATTAAAAACAAAACCCAACAATCGAAATACCTGAGAAATACCTGGAAGAAGAAACATTTAAATACTCTAGACTGTTTCTGTTTTGAAAGAAGGGGAGGGAATGGGGGAGTCATGAACAAATATGATTAACAACTGAGGGAGGGCACAGTGATACCTTTATGCTTTTTCCTGTGATGTGGGAATAAAAGAATGTTTTGTAAAATTAAACAGCAACCATCCTGAAAAAAAGCTCAAACCTGATCCTTTTCCATAAGTCACACGAAATAAATGAGGGCATTTATGTTACCAGGCATGTCAACACATTTTATTTTCTTTTGGTAAGTTTTCCTTAGGTAAATTAAATGCTATGAGCAGGTAGAGTAACTGGGCTAAACTTACCAGGGTCATTAATCTTCGTGCTTCAAGATGGTCAATTCATCCTTGAAGTGGTCAAACTGGACAATTTCCCCAGTGAATGCTATGGTGTCTAGAAATATTTCTTTCCCATTAGGCACTTTAACAATGCTGTATTTTCTACATTGCATTATTCACAGCTTGAAATTATTATATGTTTTTGTTTACTCTCTTGTTGTCCATGTCTACTAGACTGTAAGCTCTATGAAATTGTGGATCACATCACTGGGATTTACTCTTGATTCCTCAACACATAGTAGGCTCTCAATAAGTATTCACTGAAAGCTTGAATGAATGATTCAGTGACCACTACACATGGTGACACAAGACTACCATTACATTATGTTGCAGTAAAATATAGCTAGTTTCTTTATCACCTCTTAGCCACATCTGCTCAAAATATCCTGAAATCTTTTAGTAAGAGGCAGAAAAAAGTACTTAACACCTACACAAGTGCATCTTGGAATTAATAAAGTATGGTGAGGGAGCCGTTATCACACCTCTTACAATCATTTTCACCTGTCTTGTGTGTCAGCAACTGGAGGCTGGTAGGCAGTATTTACCAATGAAGAAAACTCATCAGCACCAAACTTGCTTTGGGAAATCTGTTTTGCACCTTTAAAATATTTTAAAAAGAGACACACATCTGCATTGGTTCATTCAGCTATAATTCTCCTTCACTGGGACAGGTTCAACAAAAGGGTAACGGGGAGATTTTTTTTGTTCTTTGAATTTCAGTGATTAAACAATCATTTCTATTGTCTGCTTTTGAGTTTTAACAAACATTGTAGCTACAGCCATAATTACTAGATTTTGTTTTTGTTCTGCTGAACCATTTTTTATTGAAGAATGCCAACCACAGGCAGGATTACATACAAACACTGAATTTAAATAAAATAGTTCTAGAATTCAGTAGACAAAAGAAAAACATTAATATTGAAAAAAATGAGGCAACTGGGTTTCCCCTTGGCATTTGCATTTTGACACTCACATTCTCATTCTAAAATCAGGCAAAGTTATCATTGTCTCACATGTGTTAATATGAGAGCTACTTGATTTCTCAATGAACATTATTTTATTTTATTTTATTTTGAGACTGTTGCCCAGGCTGGAGTGCAATGGCGCCATCTCAGCTCACTGCAACCTCTGCCTCTGGGGTTCAAGCGATTCTCCTGCCTCAGCCTCCTGAGTAGCTGGGATTACAGGCGCCCCACCACGCCTGGCTAATTTTTGTATTTTTAGTAGAGATGGGGTTTTGCCAGGCTGGTCTCGATCTCCCGACCTCAGGTGATCCACTTGCCTTGGCTTCCCAACGTGCTGGAGTTACAGGTGTGAGCCACCGTGCCCGGCCTCAATGAACGGTTATAATGATCCACTTTGATTCTGTTTCATTACAGGAAAAATTAAGAGCATTTTGTTGTGCATGCTCACTCTTGTAATTTCCTCCTCCTGCTTTTATTTCAAATGCCAAAAATGTGTGCCTATCTATTCTGACATCAACTAGAATAGGACTGGATTACATATGCAAACACAGTGGCCTCAGTTTTTCCCTTTACCTTAGGGGAGCCCTAAGATTTTCTTTGAAGCTGCTGATGGGCTACAACTTGCTCTCTGCCCCATCTATGCCCCTTTTACTGAATGTACAAGGTAGAATAATTTGACAGAATTGGGAGACTGTATGATAACTGATAACTACCGTTTATTAGTTGCTTACTATGTGCCAAACAGCCAAACATTGGATGATTAGTTTGCATAAAACATCTCATTTAAAGTGCAGGTGAATTTATGAGGTAGATACTATTACTATCTCTATTTATAGATGAGGAAACTGAGGTTAGCAAGGTAAAATGAGTTGACCAAGGTCACAGTCAACAAATGGTGGAGCCAGGATTAAAATTCAAACTTATTGCCAAAGCTTGGGCCTCTAACCACTACGATATACTGCAAGTATGGCTTTTATATGTGCTGGGAAGTAATACCTAGAAGTATATCTTAGTAGCAGTTCCATAAGTGGACCTTACAAATATAGATTTTAAACAGAAGGCCCTTTCATCATCACCTCTAGCTGACTGCCCAGATGCAGGTTATTCAGCTGTATAAACATATGGGTTCAACTTTTGACTTGATACTCCTTAAGTAATTCAGCCTAGAAACTCCCTCCATAGCTCTATAATAGTGTATTCACCAACCGTCAAGGGAAGAATCAGGCACAATATGCTCTTATTGATTAAGTATTCTATACAAACTGAGATGTGGTACAGAATGTGGAGTGCTAATGTTTACATTTAGATAGCTAAAACAGGTGCTTACGTACACAAATGCCTATTTCAGAGGCCTGTGAGAGACTGTCATTGGACCTGCATGCCTAAAATTGGAAAAGATTATGGATAATATGTTCATGGGTTCATCTGTAATAAAAGTTGTATGGTGCCAGGTAGCAAAAAAGGCATGTCAGGCAATGATGGGAGCTAACTTTAAAAAACACATAAGAAGCATTGCTCAATTTTTATAAAGCACGTTGATACAATCAGAGCATTAAATTGTCAAGAAGCATGACTACAAGGGTTCAAGTTCAGGAAAGGGCTTTTTTTTTGTTTTTGTTTTTTGTTTTTGTTTTTGTCAGAAGATGAGGAGTCCCAATGACAGGAGACTGAAAAGGGACTAGTATTCTTGGTGTTCTTTGGGAGGAGAAAAGTAGAAAAGATAGGAGTGAAGTATTAGATCAGTTTTCCTCCATTTAAGTGGGAAAAATGCTATAAGTTTACTGTGCTGCACTGTTCTTGATGTCTCTGTTACCAGGAAGTGCAGGAATCCTCAGTTCTTAGTCTTGGAGAAAGAATTCTACCAAGCGGCTGATTTAGCCAAAGAAAAGAACTTATTGAAGGAAAATAGAGAGCAGAGAGCTTATTTAGAGAGACAGTACACTCTCAAAAGATAAAGCAGAGTGGACCCCTGAAAGGGAGTGAGCCAGCAGCATCCTGAGAGTTCTGCCTTGAGTTTTTAAGATGTTGGGTTTGTCTTGGAGTTCCCGCCTCTGTCTTAAGTCTCTGCCTTTTTTCTTTGTCTAGTTTTCCGTCTCCTGCCTTAAGTCTCTGCCTTTTCCTGGCCTAGTTCCCACCCCAGGGTTGTGGGACCCTCTTTTACTATTAGTTGTTGCACATGCGTGGGCCTGGTGTTGGCTATGAATTGTACCTATGTATTTCTTAGAAATTTCCTCCTTTGCCCTCTTTCTTTTATCATCATGCATCTAGCTACATTCTGACAGGTTAACTGAAGACTGAATGATTACTGGGCATCTTAATGGGCATTCCTTCCTGCATAGGTATTTCCCTTCCGCTGTGCTTATAACTAGCATGCATGTTTTGGGTGATCTCTGGGGTGTGAGATTTTCTAGGCTTTCCTCCCCAAAGGGGCTCTCTTCTCCTGCTCACGACTGGCTATCTGCCTACTCTAATATCTGTGGGTGAATAGAGAGGCACTATACCCTAGTGAATAAGAATGTCTGGGTGGGATTGGGGAAAAAATGTGGGATCTGGAAGCAGAGTGCCTCAGATTAAATCCTAGTTCTGTCATTTACTAGCTGTGTGACCTTGGGCAAATTACTTTACATTTCTATACTTAAATTTCCTAATCTGTAAAATGCTAACATCAATAGTATCTATCTTGTAGGGCTGTTATAATAATTATATTATTAATCATGGCAAAGTCTAGCACACAATAAAAGCTTAATAAGGGCCAGCCATTTCTATTTTATGTGTTTGGCATGATGCTGTCCATGTGTTTGTATCATTGTTAGCCCTAGTAATGTGTTTTGATGAGAATTCCTTGAGGGCTGGGCCTGGATGACTTGTCTATTATAGCAAAATGCACTTTTCGTGAACTTTCTTTGAGCTTTGGTGAATGGGTTTTATTTGCCAGGAGGGTGAGGACAGAGTTGACTGAGCTTCAAAAAAAGTTTGACTATTAACATAGAGATTTTCAAGTCAGAAAGCCTTGGGGTTCTTTTGTGGTTGTTTACTTTTTTAAGTACCTCAAAAAAATAAATCCCTACTTCCCTTCTTCCTTCCACACTCTGATACCCCCTCCACCTCAGCCCAGGGTGTATTTTCCTTATACATCTACAAACATTGCATGGGGTTTGGGAAGTGGCAACAGGGAGGCAGAGCAGCAGGCCAAGCCGAGCCCACGATGTTGGATGTTGTCAGGGAGCCAGGATGGCATTGATGACTTTTGCACTAGAGGAAAGCTCCAGTTTCTCTCACTGTTTGATGGCTTTTTGGATGGTTGAAAAATAAAACTCAATCTGTCATGTAACTAACTGCATTTGTTTTAACTGCTTAATTCCACACTCTGTGCTAACCAAATTCTTTATAGTAAGTTTACTGTTCATTCCAGATGTTAGTCCTGAAAACAAATAATTTCCTTTGCAGTGGAAGTCCAATCCAGAAAATGGAAATAAAATATTGGTCTGATATCATGCTAATAAGTCAGCCTAGGGGCCTGATATACCTGATATCTAGCAATTGTAATGATAAAAATGTGTAGCAAGTAGTGTCTAGAGTTGTTTAAAGTAGTTGAATGAGAGGCTGAGAGCTCAGCGTTAATTGTTTGATTTTATTATTTATTTATTTATTTATTTATTTTGTTTTGGAGACAGAGTCTTGCTCTGTCACCCAGGCTAAAGTGCAGTGGTGCAATCTCGGCTCACCGCAACCTCCATCTCCCAAGTTCAAGGAATTCTTCATGCCTCTGTCTCCCAAGTAGCTGGGATTATAGGTGCTTGCCACCACATCTGGCTAATTTTTGTATTTTAATAGAGACAGGGTTTCGCTATGTTGCCCAGGCTGGTCTTGAACTTCTGAGATCAAGCAATCCATCTGCCTTGGCCTCCCAAAGTGCTGGGATTACAGGTATGTATGAGCAATCATGCATGGCCAGTTGTTTGATTTTATAGATAGAGATGCTGACATTTAAAGATTGTAGTTCCAAAGGTGACTTAGCCTGATAAATGCATGTTGCTTTACTTGTATTCAAAGCTAACATGTTAGGTTAGTTTGGAGGCTCCTGTCCAGGGTTGGGGGAGAGTTGCAGATATGGTCAGGCCTTTTGATTGAGACTGTTTTCCAAGATTCAAATGCTCCTGTCTGCATCCCAGCTCATTAAAAATGGAATTAATCCATGGATTCCCAAGTTATTATTGACTGGATACTGAATAGCTATCAGCAACAAACTAGCCGGGTTATATTAGATCAAAGAAAAAAAAAACACTTTTATGTAGCTATATTGTGCTTTACAAAAAAGCCCAATCATCTTTTTTATAAAGCATAACATCAGGAAACCATACTTACCTTAATGTTTAACAGAGGTTCCCAATGAACAGTTTAAAAAATTACATTCATGATTTGTTTCTTCAGTAAAATGTTGATATTTTCGTATCTTTCAAACCCAACATGCTTTATTTTTCTAAAATATTTAGAAGGCTTATGAAGCAATTTGTGTGTGTGGTTAAAAAGCACCAGAAATAACCATAAAAATTCACCCTCAGATTGATAAAAGCCCCATTCCTATACCAGATTTTGGGAAATAAGATTGCTATGTGCCCATGATTCAAATTTTGGGGCTAGTATTCCACCCATGTGGGTGTAACTAGAGGCCAGAGGCACTAGGTATATTGTTGGGCCTGTCTGGTCCTTTTGGAATGCTGGTTGATTCAAGAACCACCTGGTTTCACAATTGCTTTAATCCCAAAAACCAAATGCTTTTGAGAATTAGCCTAAATATAGTCTATCCTGGAGAAATTATTATTTTCTTAGTATCCTGTATACCCAGGATGCTGGTTCTTTATGCAGTGGCAGGGAAGTATTTTGGAGCATATGAAGATAGTGGTGTGTCAGGAGCAAATTGGTAACATTCCAATCTAATGTAGGTTTCGTACATGACTATCAGATAAATCTGTTTTCTTATAGCACTTAACATTATCTAATACTGTATATTTGTTTATTGATTTATTATCTTTCTTACTCTCTAGTTTTTAAGTCCCATGAGGGTAAGGGACACTGTATGTTTTGTGCTCCATTGCTATTTTTTTTTAACCATCCAACCGTGTTTAGAACATAGTAGGTATTCATTAAATATTTATAAAATAAATAATGAACTGCTTTATAGCAAAGTTTCCCTAAGGAGCTGCCTTCCTAAACATCTTTGGACAAGACTCTATACTCAAATCAATATTTACCTAAAATATCTCAATTGTAGCTCATTTACAATTTAGTTTCTGATTATTTCAGCCCCTGTCACATTGCGGTGACTCCTATATGATGGACTAGTATGCCTATTTGTTGAACAACAGTCTCTAAGCAACAATCATATGAGTTGAGAATCTCCTTTTGAACATTGCCTTCAATGAATCGAATAGCAAAGGGAATATTATTTCTTCAGGTCCTCACCATAACTTTAGCGTTAGCTATATTCTGCAGCTTAATCACACATGTGATTCAAAAGTCATGGTTCTGAGTACTTGTGACTGTCCTTATAGGACAAAAGTTTTCTATCAATGAGATTACTAAGTTATTTGTTCAATTAATTAATTATCAGCGTTAGTTTCGGTGTATTTTTAAAATAATTTTCCCATGTCCTTCTGACAGTTTTAGACAGAGTAATCTGTCTAAAACAGAAATCAGATCGTCACTTCTCTTAAAAAAGCCATCATTTTGGCTTTCCACCATCTACAAAATAAAGCTTCGAATTCTTCGCATGGCATATGTGCTAGAAAATTTCCATTTGCTTCTGCAGATTTACTTTCTCTCCTGTTCTGTGCCTAGGGAGGCTGACCCCATATGGACTGCACGAATAGACTCTCTTGCCCTCTGGCTTCCAGTAGGGTTTGGCCAATGGGAGGTGTCAGCAGGAGACTGGAGAGGGTGCTGAGAATGTAGCTGGGATATTTATTCTTCAGGTTCCTCTCTGACAGGTTGCTGTAAGTTGGCTGCATCCTTTTATGAATCTTGCAACACCTATAGGCCCTTTTCTTCAATGTTTAAGGGTAGTAACCACTTAATATTATTTGCCCCAGAGTACTGTGACCATATTACCTTACATGACAAAAGAAACTTTACAGAAGTGATTAAGTTAAAGATCTTGAAATGGGGAGATTATACTGGATTATTATTTTCCTAGATTATTTGAGTGGGTACAAGGTAATCACAAGGGTGATTATGAGAGGGACTCAGGCGATCAGAGTGAGTAGTAGGAAAAGTGATTACAGAAGCAAGAGGTTGGAATGCAGATGGCCTCTAGAAACTAGAAAAGACAAGGAAACTGATTCTCTTCTAGGTTCTCCAGAAGGAATCCAGGTCTATCAGTACCTTGATTTTAGCCCAGTGAAACCCAGACTCATGACTTTCAGAACTACAGGATAATAAATTTGCGTTGTTTTAAACCACTAAGTTTGTGATAAACTGTTACAGCAGCAATAGGTAACAAATTATGTATGGTTGTCCTCATTATGCATCCAGCCCAGTGAAACATGGTATGGGATAGAAATGCTCTTTCTCCTTATGTCTAGATATGCACTACCTACTCATCATTCCAGTTCTAATTCAAATACCACCTCCTTTAGGAAGCCTTTGTTATCCTACATATAGTTACCACTTCTCAATTTGGCTAGTACTTTACTAAAAGATTTTTTTGGTTCTGATGGCTTCTTACTTTGTTATAGTTTGTTTTAGTGTGTTTAGTGTGTTTGTTTTAGTGTGTTTAGTGTGTTTGTTTTAGTGTTTAGTTTGTTTAACTGTACTTTGTTATAGTGTGTTTCCTGAGAGTGAGAGTTACATTTTATAGATCTTGTACTCCATACATCCCCTGCCACTAATCCAGGCATTGTGCCTTGCACATAAGAAATGCCTAGTAAATATTAGCTGAATGAGTGTGTGGTTAGAAGTAAAATTAACCAAGAATGTAATAAGAGTAAACATCCTGAATTGGGCTATGAAGTTGTCATTTCATCTTAATTATGGATATGATATTTGCATCTGTTTTATGAGTTTTTTATAGACAGATTTGAATTCCCACTTGGAGGAATTGTGCACTTCACAAGAGGTGTCATCTTATTCTTTTATACAGACATCATACGTGAACACCAGGGGGAGTTTCATTAGTGCATTAGAAAGGTAGGGTGGACCCTCTCTTACCAGCTCTATTTGACTGCAGCCCTTCTGATTTCCTCCTAGAAAGTCCAGTTCTGCACCACAGTTAAGTGATTGCCAAAGGAGGGATGTACAAATAAGTTAATGAATATTGATTAAGTGCTTAGTGTATGTGAGGCAAAATATTATAAACATTTTTATAGATTGGTTAATGCAGAGATGTGTAAAGCACAGAAGTTGCCCTTAAAAAGCTTACAGTCCAAGGGAGGGCACAAAGTTTGGTTAACTTTACCTGAACATTTATCTCTTGATTAATGTGCTTCTCTACAATAGGGTCATTTAGAAATTCTTTCTCCCCTTGCTTTCTGTGGTAGCAAACAAATTAAAATTTTATGTTTCCAAAAATTCTTACCCTCAATATAGCTAGCATCATGAGTACTGAGATGTTTTAATAAAAACCTGTTTCCTTAAAAATAGGTGAAGGCTCTAGACCTACATAATAAATCTTTACTTGCTAAAGCTGATTTCTGTTGTGTTTTTGGTGGTTTGGGGACTTCAAGTGAAACAAAGCCAGGGAAGGGGACATTTATTCTAATTTACACCCTGCAACAGCTGTTCTAAAAAGAAGATGGCAGTGAAGTATATAAGACCTTTGGTACAGAGTTTTCATCGATTAGCTTCGATTTTACACTGACCATTCCTATTTGGGACTTTAAGTTCTTCTGAAGGTTAATTACAACATTGCAAGGCAACGGAACTTAGTTCACAGAGCCAAGAGAAAGCCCCCCTATCCCATGAAATGGGTCTCTACACAAAGGCGATTGGTTACTATGTTTCGGGTATCAATGAGATGTCTATCCTGTCACATTGATAGAATAGTCAACTTTAAGTAATGTTCCAAGTGCAGGGGTAAAAAAATAAGGAAGGTGAAGCCTGGAGAAAATGCGCAAGTTTTGTGAAAGATGACGAAGAAGATGATGATGATGGCGATGATGTTTTTTGTGTGCTGTTATGTATAAGGCACTAGGCAAGGCATAATAAGCAAGGCAAAGGTGAATGGAACCTAGCCTGCAAGAAAGGCCTTGCAATATAGCTGAATCCAAAAATAATAAAACGATAAATGACAGTATAGAAAATCATAAGCAGGATGCCAAATGAGAATTGTTCCTCTATATTGTAAGCTTAAGTATATATAGCTATATGCCTGATCTTTGGTCTTGAATCTACCCAAGGCTTTCCTTCTTCACTTTCAACATCACTATACTTCTCTTTTGAAGTCATCTTGATTTGGATGTTCTGGATATGGAAAAAGTACCAAGGCAGCTTCCCAGGATGAAAGTGAGAAAAACAAGAAGTAGCTAAATGTGCCCCCTGAAAGCCATATTTTAGGGAAGAGCTTAGGCTTTTAGGGATAAATACACAGTGTAGAATAGTCCAGTACGGATCTATGGATAATCCACTTTCCCCTGCCACCTCAGAATATCTGCGTGGGTATTCTCTTTTGTGTCCTTGCCTTTTCCACTTATTTTTTCACTATGGTTGCTCAATAAAAAGGTACTGGGTTTGAAATCTTGTCTAATTCATGATCCTTTTTTACTGTCAGTGATTTAATAATTTGTATTGTAGAATTTCAGAATGTATCAGTGGCTAATCATTTGTTCTTCAACTTATATTTATCCATGTCTAATGTATACTAGGCAATGTGCTAGGAACTGCATGTAAACTGAGTAGAACAGGTACTATTCCTGCCCTGAAGGAGCTTACATTCTAATAACCAATAGATATATTTTAAAAATAGATTCAAAAATAAATGCATGATTACAAATTGTGATAAGTTCTATGAAAGACAAGTTATGCTTTGAAGGAGAGTAATGATGGGGATTGTGGTGCCACTTTAGATAGGTTTATTAGGAAAGGTCAATCTGGGGAAGTGATATTTCAACTGAGACCTGTTACAAAGGAATTTGCTATAAAGAAAGCATAACTGGGCTAGGAGTATTTCAGGCAGAGAAAACAGCCTATGTTGAACCTCTGAGGTGGGAACAGATGGTCATAGTCTAGGACCTGAAGCAAGGGCACTGTGACTGGACCAAGAGAGTGAGGTTTTATAGAAGGGCTAATCAAATAGGCAAGGGCCAGATCACATAGGCTCTGATAAACATAAAAATGTGAATTTTGTCCTAAATACAAAGAGAAGCCATTGAAGTATTTTAGGCAGAGGCATGACATGATTTATGTTTTAAAAGAATCAGTTTATTTGTTGTACAAAGAATTTAGTGTGAGGAGAAAAAAAGAGAAAACAGATAATTTAAGAGTACTGTAAGATAACGGGTACTTGAACTAGAATGGTGGCAGGGAAGGAGTGGCCAATTTGAGAGAAGCAGTTACAACATCTTTGTGAGAAAATTATACACTATATTCTCACTTATTTGGGAAACTCAGAAAGAGAACATTTGAGGATAGATTAGCTTGATATATCATTTCATAGCATGCTATATGAATACTCCTATGTGTTAAGAACTGTGGCAAAGTTGAGTGAAACTCCAGGACACTCAACTCAGTGTTTGCTTTGATTTGCTGGGTAGGTGTACTGATATGCACGTGTATATCTTCTGAGAATCCACTGATGTTGGAGGATTTTGAATCTATTTACTGGATAGTGATAAATAGTGGTAATAAGAATTATTTTCAACTTGGATGGTTTTCTTTTAAAGGTTTCTTGATTAAGTAATTAAAAAAATTTTTTTTTAATTTTTTATTTTTCCATAAGTCACTGGGGTACAGGTGGTATTTGGTTGCATAAGTTCTTTAGTGGTGATTTGTGAGATTTTGGTGCACCCATCACCCGAGCAGTATACACTGCACTCTATTTATAGTCTTTTATCCCTCACCCCCATTCTGCCCTTCCCCCCATGTCCCCAAAGTCCATCGTATCATTCTTATGCCTTTGTGTTCTCATAGCTTAGCTCCCACATATCAGTGAGAACATACAATGTTTGGTTTTCCATTCCGGAGTTACTTCACTTAGCATAATAGTCTCCAGTCTCATCCAGATAGCTGCAAAGGCCATTAATTCATTCCTTTTTATGACTGAGTAGTATTCCATCAAATAAATATACCACAGTTTCTTTATCCACTCGTTGATTGATGGGCATTTGGGTTGGTTCCACGATCTTGCAATTGCAAACTGTGCTGCTATAAACATGCATGTGCAAGTATCTTTTTCAAATAATGACTTCTTTTCCTCTGGGTAGATACCCAGTAGCAGGATTGCTGGATCAAATGGTAGTTCTACTTTTCGTTCTCTAAGGAATCTCCACACTGTCTTCCATAGTGGTTGTACTAGTTTACATCCTCACCAGCAGTGTAGAAGTGTTCCCTGTTCACTGCATACATGCCAACATCTACTGTTTTTTGATTTTTTGATTTTGGCCATTCTTGCAGGAGTAAGGTGTTATTGCATTGTGGTTTTGATTTGCATTTCCCTGATCATTAGTGATGTTGAGCATTTTTTCATATGTTTGTTGGCCATTTGTATATCTTCTTTTGAGAATTGCCTATTTATGTCCTTAGCCCACATTTTGATGGGATTGTTTTTTTTTTTTCCTACTGATTTGTTTGAGTTCATTGTAAATTCTGGATGTTAGTCCTTTGTCAGATGTGTAGATTGTAAAGGTTTTCTCCCACTCTGGGTTGTCTGTTTACTCTGCTGATTTTTCTTTTTGCTGTGCAAAAGCTCTTTAGTTTAATTAAGTCACAACTATTTATCTTTGTTTTCATAGCACTTGCCTTTGGGTTCTTGGTCATGAAATCCTTGTCTAAGCCAATTTCTAGAAGGGGTTTTCCAACATCATCTTCTCGAACTTTTATAGTTTCAGGTCTTAGATTTAAGTCCTTAATCTATCTTGAGTTGATTTTTGTATAAGCTGAGAGATGAGGATCCAGCTTCATTCTCCTACATGTGGCTAGCCAATTATCCCAGCACCATTTGTTGAAAAGGGTGTCCTTTCCCCACTTTAGGTTTCTGTTTGTTTTGTGGAAGGTAAGTTGGCTGTAAAGTATTTGGGTTTATTTCCGGCTTCTCTATTCTGTTCCATTGGTCTATGTGCATATTTTTTTATACCAATACCATGCTGTTTTGGTGACTATGGCCTTATAGCATAGTTTGAAATCAGGTAGTGTGATGCCTCTGGGTTTGTTCTGTTTGCTTAGTCCTGCTTTGGGTGTACGGGCTCTTTTTTGGTTCCATATAAATTTTATAATTCTTTTTTCTAATTCTGTGAAGAATGATGGTGGTATTTTGGTGGGGATTGCATTCAATTTTTAGATTGCTTTTGGCAGTATGGTCAATTTCACAATATTGATTCTACTTATCCATGAGCATGGGATGTGTGTATTAGTCAGGGTTCTCTAGAGGGACAGAACTATTAGGAGATACATATATATATATATATATATATGGCCTTCCTTTTTTCTATATATATATAGACTTCTATATATTATATGTATAATATATTATATATATATATATGTTTATTAAGTATTAACTTATATGAGCACAAGGTCCCACAATAGGCTGTCTGCAAGCTAAGGAGCAAGGAGAGCCAGTCCAAATCCCAAAACTGAAGAACTTGGAGTTCAATGTTCAAGGGCAGGAAGCATCCAGCATGGGAGAAAGATGTAGGCTGGGAGGCTAGGCCAGTCCTTTTCGTGGGTTTCTGCCTGCTTTATATTTGCTGGTAGCTGATTAGATTGTGCCTACCAGATTAAGGGTGGGTCTGCCTTCCCCAGCTCACTGACTCAAATGTTAATCTCTTTTGGGTACACCTTCACAGACACAAACAGGACCAATACTTTGTATCCTTTAATCCAATCAAGTTGACACTCAGTATTAACCATCACAATGTGTTTCCATTTGTTTGTGTCATCTATGATTTCTTTCAGCAGTGTTTTGTAGTTTTCCATGTAGAGGTCTTTTGCTTCCTTGGTTATTTATATTCCTAAGTATTTTATTTTTTTGTGGCTATTGTAAAAAGGGGTTGAGTTCTTGATTTGATTCTCTGTTTGGTTGCTGTTGGTGTATAGAAGAGCTACCAATTTGTGTACATTAATCTTGTATCTGGAAACTTTGCTGAATTCTTTTATCAGTTCTGGGAGCTTTCTGGAGGAGCCTTTAGGGTTTTTAAGGTAAATGATCATATCATCAGCAAACAGTGACAGTTTGACTTCCTCTTTACCGATTTGGATGTCCTTTATTTTTTTCTCTTGTCTGATTGCTTTGGCTAGGACTTCCAGTACTATGTTGAAGAGGAGTAGTGAGAGTGGACGTCCTTGTCTTGTTCCAGTTCTCAGAGGGAATGCTTTTAACTTCTCCCCATTCAGTATAACATTGGCTGTGGGTTTGTCATAGACGGCTCTTATTACCTTGAGGTATGTCCCTTCTGTGCCGATTTTGCTGAGGCTTTTAATTCTAAAGGATGGTGGATTTTGTCAAATGTTTTTTTTTTTCTGCATTTATTGAGATGATCATGTGATTTTTGTTTTTAATTCTGTTTATGTGGTGTATCACATTTATTGACTTGTGTACATTAAACCATCCCTGCATCCCTGGTATGAAACCTACTTGATCATGGTGGATTATCTTTTTGATATTAAGTTGTTGGATTTGGTTAGCTAGCATTTTGTTAAGGATTTTAGCGTCTATGTTCATCAAGGATATCAATCTGTAGTTTTCTTTTTTGGTTATGCCCTTTCTTGGTTTTGGTATTAGGGTGATGCTGGCTTCATAGAATGAATTAGGGAGAGTTCCTTCTTTCTCTGTTTTGTGGAATAGTGTCAAAGGGATTGGTACCAACTCTTCTTCGAATGTCTGGTAGAATTCTTCTGTGAATCCTTCTGGTCCTGGACTTCTTTTTGTTGGTAATTAAAAGATTACCATTTCAATCTTGCTGCTTGTTATTGGTCTCTTCAGGGTATCTAATTCTTCCTGATTTAAGCTAGGAGGGTTGTATTTTTCCAGGAATTTATCCATCTCTTCTAGGTTTTCTAGTTTATGTGCATAAAGGTGTTCATAGTAGCCTTAAATGATCTTTTTGTATTTCAGTGGTGTCAGTTGTATTATCTCCTGTTTTGTTTTTTAATGAAGTTCTTTAGATTTTCTCTCTTCTTTTCTTGGTTAATCTTGCTAATGGTCTATCAATTTTATTTATCTTTTCAAAGAACCAGTATTTTGTTTCATTTATCTTTTGTATTGTTTTTTATTGTATCAATTTCATTTAGTTCTGATCTGATCTTGGTTATTTCTTTTTTTCTGTTATGTTTGGGTTTGGTTTGTTATTGTTTCTCTAGTTCCTTGAGGTGTGACCTTAGAATGTCAGTTTGTGCTCTTTCAGTCTTTTTGATGTAGGCAGTTTAGGTCTATGAACTTTGCTATTAGCACCGCCTTTGCTGTATACCAGAGGTTTTGGTCCGTTGTGTCATTATTGTTGTTCAGTTTGAACAATTTTTTAATTTCCATCTTGATTTTGTTTTTGTCCCAATGCTCATTCAGGAGCAGGTTATTTAATTTCCATGTATTTGCATGGTTTTGAAGGTTCATTTTCGAGTTAATTTCCAGTTTTATTCCACTGTGGTCTGAGAGAGTGCTTGATATAATTTCAATTTTCTTAAATTTATTGAGGCTCATTTCATGGCCTATTATATTGTCTATCTTGGAGAAAGTTCCATGGGATATTTAATAGAATGTGTATTCTGCAGTTGTTGGATGAAATGTTCTGTATATATCTGTTAAGTCAATTTGTTCCAAGGTATAGTTTAAATTTATTGTTTCTTTGTTGACTTTTTGCCTTGATAACCTGTCTTGTGCTGTCAGTGGAATATCGAAGTGACCCACTATTATTGTGTTGTTGTCTGTCTAATTTCTTAGGTCTATTAGTAATTGTTTTATAAATTTGTGAGCTCCAGTGTTAGGTGCATATATGTTTAGAATTGTGATATTTTCCTGTTGGACAAGGCCTTTTACCATTATATAACATCCCTCTCTGTCTCTTTTAACTGCCGTTGTTTTAAAGTTTGTTTTGTCTGATATAAGAATAGCTAAGTTATTTTTAATGTTTGATAATCACCCAATTAACTGCCTACGAATACTCAAATTTTACTAAGCACCACTGGAAGCATAGAAAAAGGTGTAACATATTGTTCTGGCTGCATAACAAACTATCCTCAAAATAGTGGCTTACAAAAATAACAGTCATTCATTTTGTTTATAAATATAAGAATTGCTTGGATTCAGCTGGGGAGTTTTTGCTCAGTTCTCTGGTTTTATCAGATATGTGGCCATAGTCAGATGATGAATGGAGTTGGGGTATCTCAAAGATAACTCTATGCCATGGGCTATTCTGGGAAGATTCAAACAGCTGGTCATAGGAGCAGTCAGGGCACCCCAGGCATGTCCCTCTATTTCTGTGTAGCTTTTCCATGTGGTCTTTCCACATGGTGGTTTAAGGGTGGCTAGACTTCTTACATGGTAGCTAAAGACTCCTGGTGTAATGTCCCATGAGAAAGCTGCAGAAACCTAGTTTCAGAAGTCACCTCTGTGGCATTATATTTATTGAGGCAGTCACAAGGTTCTACTTAGGTTCAAGGGGAGGGACCTCAGACTCTATCTCTTAATGAGAAGAATGAGAAAGAATTTGGGAATATGGATTGTTATCACCAAAGACCTGATCCGTTATTTAAAAAGCAAAACAAAACCAAAAACTTACATTTAATTGGGCATTACCAAAGAGAGAACTGTGCATATTTATAAACATATGATATGTATACTTGATAACACTTTATTTTTAGAAGGTTCATGCTATCCATTTTCTTTTTCTTTTTTTTTTCATGCTATCCATTTTCAAGCAGGGATTTATGTCATACTTTCTCTGACTAAATTTGTAGCACATAAGAAAATTGCAGATTATCTAATTATTTTATTTACCAAGCTAATTGAAACCAAATACAACAGGCATTTACATTGTTTTATTTAATTAAAGTAAGAAGGTGTAGAGCTATAAATATTTTTCTTTAGTGACAAATGCAAATCATTATTTAAAAAAATAAGCACAAACACTTTAAATTTTGAATTGCTTTAATTCTGTGAAATGAATTTTAATAAACAAAGTCAACAATGTCAGCCAGGTACATAAAATATACTATGTTATTTAACCCAAAATTCTTCCTCTTCATATTAATTTTTAGTCAGAAAAAGAGCAATGAGGTTTTCTTCTCTTTTAATTCATAAATGATTTAACAATTAAGAATGAATTAAGCTGAGGGGCATTATTTCTATACTTTCTGTACTGGCAACTATTGTTTAATGCAAAAAAAAATAAACAAACAACAAAGACTTGGACTCTTTTTGTAGTTTCTGATAACTCTAGGCACAGAGGGACATCTGCTACTAGATGACTGTTTTAAAAGCCTCAAAGAAAAAAATACTTTTGAAAGGTTTTGAGACATTATGATATTATGGAGGGATGGTAGCTTACTGTTGTATTAGCATAAACTCCTGTTCATCAAGCAAGAATTGACCTTAGTGAAGAAGACTGAGAATGTTGTCAAGAAAATGATCTAGGTATGACATTTCATCTGTTGTGATCTCTAAAATATTTCTCTAAAAAGTTATGTCAATTTCTTATTTAAATTTCCATCTAATTTGAAGTTTTACTCCCTATTCCAGAAGAGCATTTTGAGTCAAACATGCCTTAAAATAAAGCTCTCCTTAAATATTTCACAAAAACAATTTGAAATGACTACAATTTTCATTTTTAAGTCATCTTAAAAAATACCCTGTTTTGAATTTCCAAAAAGTAGGAGAGATGTGGTTACTGCATTAATAATGATAATGCATAACATAAGCTCATCTGTGCAAAACTGTGCTTGTTGCAATTTAATTTTTATTGCGCTTTCCTCAAGAAGGAGGAGAAAGTTAATGCTTAGGAGACGTCGACAATTTCATGAGAGGGCTTCATTGGTGGTCATTATGAGATGGCAGAGTGTGTTGAAATTTGTGTAAAATGCTCTGTGGGCAGGCCAAATATATTTAATACTGCCCAGTGATGATTGGACTTCATTTCTCAGAATGCACTCTATTGCTGATGGAAATAAGATGATTGCGGGCCACTGCATTTTGGAGAATGCAAGCTTATGCCTCTTTCTTCTTATATTGAACCTTCCAATGCAATTTTTTGAAAACTAAGAAACAAATTCACATTAACATATTAAATACAAAATAGAACATGGAAAAGTTGATTCATTTTGCTGGCTTTTAGGATCTGGAGAAAGCTATTTGTTTTTTTGGCATTCAGACTAAAACAAATGAAAATTCTGTCAGTCATTTTATCTTCTGAATATTCAATCTGATTCAAAATTTGGCCTATTTGTAGAAAATTTCCAGGTATAAGGCACAACTTTAACCTTAAACAGTAGTATAAACAACGTTGTAAATCAAAATGATAGAGCCTGAGAAGAATAAAATCCATAAATAGCTATACATTACCTTTTGTTAGTCTCAACAAATATGAATTTTATCCATAAGACTTCCTTAATTTCAGCCACCAAAGAAATCCAATTATCACTGTTACAGAGCCATTGCAACAGGAACTAAGACAATTGTAGAGTGAGGCATCTCAAGTCAATAGAAGTTACACAGTTAAAGGAACATAGAGTCCAGCTTCTGCCCTGTTCTTCAGCCTGGAACTTAAGCCAGGACATTATCCCTTTGCTTCTCTTCCTGAAAAGCTTTCTGGAGATCTTAAATGACCCATAAAGCTAAGCTCCTTTTGTTCTGTGTCTTCCTGAAAACCAGTATCGTGGCCCCCAGTGGGTTGAGGTTTCCTAGTCTGTATGCTGAGATGAGCACTATCATCTTGATCTTGGCTGAGTGAAGAGCTAATCTGCATTGGAGATGGGGACAGTTGGAAACTGGCTCCCTGGGGCCTTGTGTGTAAGGTGGTAGAGAGTGTATCACTACATTTTACTTCTGAGCTGTGATTTATTCAATATGTCCAGAGACTTTTAAAAATGAACTGGAGGTTTCAATAAATGCCTTGCCTTTAAGATATGTAACCTGTGATTAAAAATAACCCATGCTGAAAGCAGGAGAGTGACCTTTGCAAAAGCAGTAATGGGATATTTTGGTTCTTTTTACCATGCTGAAATAGGTCTATTTAATCTTGCAAATGGAGTAGAGGAAAAAAAAATGTGTGACAATTAAGTAGAACTCAATCAGTATTGGATGTGGCTCACAGTGAGGAGTCACTACATGTTTAAAATAAATATACATGCAGAACATCTGAACCGTTTATGTGAATTGCAGAGGTATGGCATATAATGGTCATGTGTGTATATGTGAATGTACACCGTGTGCAGATGGAAAAAATATGCATTATGTTGCTAGATTTTCCCAATGTATATTATCTTTAAGAATTGCCTGAAAACATTAATGTTACTTTCTCAAATGATTATATTTCTATTGGAAGTAGTTTTAGCATTAGAAACTCTTGGTTCTTTGACTTTCAACAAGACAGGCTTTAGGCTTGAGATTCCCTTAAAAAAAAAGTATTAGTTTCTTTTATTCATTCAGGATTCTGGGGCAGTTTGGAGCTTTAACATATAGCTGCAGGTATGAACTGAAAGAGTTAAGGGACTGACTGCCATGTTATAAGATCTGCTAACTTATTGCAAAAGGGAATATGGTCAATTCAATAGCTAATTGTTATTTGAATTTTCTTCCTTCCACCACAATTGATGATTGGAAAAGAGAGGTAAGGTGTATATACTTTATATAGTATTTATTTTATTTTCTAAAAATGCTTGTCTCTTCATACTTTCAGATCCCCAGATAAAGTGTTTTGACCAATGGTAGACTGAAGTGAAGCAGTGGCTCTCATCACCTGCTTGACATAAATTATGTCTCGAACTATTTCAAGAGGGAAAAAAAATGGAAAAGGCTGTGAAGGGCCCTGGGTGGCAGGTAAGTGCACTTGAGACAGATGTGTTAGAGAAGTTGCTTCTAATATACAAATCCATCCCTAAAAATTGCCTAGCAGTAGTGTGGGGTTGGAGGGGCTTGTTTCTCTCACTGTAGTGAGGTGTCAGGGACAAGCTGCCAGGCAGTAAACTCACTTGTGCACTGAGTTTAGAATGGCGTGCTATGTTTGTTAATGCTACCACTTTCTTTTCAACTGCCTGCCCACCTTTGTTGGGCAGGAGCTTCTGACTGCTGCTGGAATGCCAAGTGACACGACAAATGATCTGCCAGTGTTTTCCTGTTAGCCCTGTGTAGTAAGGATTTTGCTGATGGATTAGGCCCGGGAAAGTATTAGGAAAGCAGCATTTTTTCTTTCCTTTCGAATGCTCATAGCACTTTGTGCTTCTCTCTAGTAGAGCAGTTATTGTGCTGTATTGTAATTATCTGTGTCTGCCTTTCCCAGTAGACTGAGTATCTTGATGGCAGGGTCTTTGCCTTATTTATCTTTGTACCCAGGGTCTAGCCCAGTTTCTGGCACACAGTAAAAATTCAATAAATGCTTGTGGATTGAATGGAGAAATGAATGAGAAAAGCATTAATCAAGGCTCTGAGGCCAAACAGAGACCACAATTCTATCACTTATAAGACTGCTAGCTGTTTCTTAACACTTGATTTATTAGAAACTAAGTGAACGTGTCTGGGACTGGATATCCGTGTTTTGTTCTACAGGACAGGGAGGTATATGTTCTCTTTCTTTGGAGAAGATGGAAGTTTCTGGGCAGTTATTGTCTCCAAACCTATCAGAGTGTAAGCATAGCACCATGAACCTCTCATTCACTTGAACCATCACAATATTTTCTGTATTTGTGTGATTCCTGGATTACAGTCTGCATCCTCTACTAGACTGTGAGTCCAATGATGGAGGGCAGATACATCTGATTTTGTTTACCATCACAGTCCCAGGATCTAGCATAGTACTTGGTAGAGAGTAAGCACTTTATAAATGAATGAAGGAATGTTTGGAAACACTAAGATGGCTTCTCTTATTCATATAGGTCTTTTCCCCCATTTTCTGGAATAGGCAACTATATGTCCATCAGCGCTCTCAGTATTAAGCTGAAAACTCTTCGGTTTCTACTGTAGCATTTGAGTATACAGTCTCTTTTAGAGAGCTTTAATAAAATTTCTTCCAATTATTTGGCCAAATTATTAATTTTTTTAAAAAAGAGAGTCCATCACCAGAGGTAACATGTTGACTTTTAAAGTGCCCAAGTTTGGAAAACTCTGCAGTTTTGATTTTAATGGAGCCTCTCTGTGAACTTTTAAAGGAGTGAGTGTTTGGCTGCTGCACAGGCTTCTCTCAAGGGGAAAGACCTTTAGAGTGACATTGGGTAATTTAGCCATTAAGGTTAATGTTCGTCTTCTCTCTGTCTATTGAAACTTCTAGGGTAGGCAGTGCAAATAGCTTATCAGGTAATTTTAAAGGTCATGTGCAAAGGACAAAAAAATCCTGCACCGTGCATGGAAATGTCCTTAGTAATCAGTGCCTGCTTATGGGAGGAGGGGGCTGAGGGACTCTCTCAGCTCATCTATCTTTTCTTTTCCTCCAGGTCACTTTGTGACAGATTTTGACTTGGTAGCAGCCCAACCTGGAAGGTAGCTAGTTATGCACATCTCTTTTTTCTACATTAGCAGAGTCAGTAAGTTTTTTAAAAAATATTTTAACTTTCTCTCTTCCTCTTCAGCCTCTGCACTCTACCTCTGGGGTGAGCCTGACAGAGACAGGAGCAAAGAATAAACTTCTTTGTTGATGGCCTGCAGCACTGGTCAAACCCTCCTTTCAGAGAAGGAGTCAGAATAAGGATAATGGAATAGCTTAGTCTTTTCCCTTGCTATTACTTTTCCCTTCAGCCTGTGACAAAGCCATGACTCTGTCATCTCTCTGGCCTGCTTCAATCCTCTATAGAATATATAAATCAAGCACTGCCCTGTCAGATCTGACCGTATTGTGAATTCCTCATAAGTGGATCCCAAGTTCCTCAAAGAAAATGAAAATTTAATCCACCACTCCGGATCCCAGTTGAGATCACCAACCTAGCTTCCTTTGAGATTTCATTGAGTTATTGGTCTTTTTCTTTCTTCTTTCTCTAAGCAGTAAAAAGCATGGGTTGCAGCTGCTTGGGAGATGAAGGAAAACCAAGTTTTAAAAAATGGTAGCTTTGAGGCAGGCATTTAGGAGTGACTCTAATAGCTCTTTCAGAAGAGTGAACTGTACCTTCAGGCTTATTGCAGTCACCCATTGAGAGAGAAATCACAGAATGAGCCTGCAATAATGATAAAATGAAGAATTCATTCCGCTGCAGTGCATCCAATAGCTGCTTTGCATGTGGATTCAGTATTAAGATAAGAGTCTGCTTTTCATTCTGTTTTATTATCTGCTTCTGAGAATATAGCAGCAGGTTTGAAGGATTATATTTTAAAGAAAAAGTTATATTTTCAAAATCCTATTGATGACTACAACCACTCCCTCTATCGCTGCCTTGTCCCTCGCTTCTTCCCTGAGTCTTTGCTGGGAATTCTTTTAAATGAAGAAGAGTTTTATTGCTGCTGCCGTTCCTATATTCAACTTATTTTTGTTTTCTAGAACTCTGGTCTTCCATTTATACTTTTGAGTGGGAACTTGTTGGCAGGCATTTATGAGAGACATCAGAGAAGTACTAGGGATAGCTAAGCAGACTAATTTCCAAATATTCAGCTCTGAGAAGAATGTAGTTTGTCTGAATTTTATTTCATCTTGCAAAGATGAATTCCACATCTCATGGCTATAGATTTGTTTTTGAGGGGATGACCAAAAGGTACATCAGGGCCTCTTTCATGACATTTAATTTTGAACATCAAACAAGGTAGGAAGGCCTGAAGATTGAAACTAGCAAAGGAATAAAGAATTGAATTTTGATTAGGCTTTTGAGTCCAAAGTTAGTTTTTATAAACAACACGAGTTTCATCTTTGAAAAAAAGAAGAGTGAGTCCTTTATCCTCACAGTTCCTTGCAAATGTCATTCTCAAGTATGGCAGCCATAACAATAATAATAACTAGTATATTTTAGGCATCTGCAATATGATAGACATTAGCTATACATAGAAATATATACATATTCCAGTTTTAATAGTCACAATAGCTCTGCAAGACACACACACATATATATATATATATGTAAATTATGTATATATAATCTCCCTTTTACAGATGAGGAGACTGAGGCTTAACAAGGTTAAGTTACTAGGCCAATGTTATATAGTTAGTAAGTGGTTGAATTGTTGCTCTCCAAGCCTTGATTTTTTTTACTATACATGACCAACTTTCATGTCATTGAGTGAGAGGATTCAAAAGGCCACTTTGTCCTTCAGTTATCAGTGTCCCTTGTCCTTCAGTTATCAGTGTCCTTTCCCCGTCTGCCTTATACGGTTGGCTTCAGGGAAACTAGAAATAGTTACAGGAATATGGGATTGTTCCAGGAATTCTGTATTTTTGGATAATTTCCTAGGATTTGTCATCTTCTGGAGTCAAAATTTAATATCAAATTTGGATCCCATACTACAAAGATACTCCTGAGATTCCATGGAACAAGCATAACTACAAGGTGGTGAAGATTTATGGTTCAGCTCTCTCAGGATCCTTACTATAAGAAGAGTCTCCTAACTTGCCCCAAAATATAGACTGTGGGTCCCTACATCTCTATTCAAAAAGTAAAATACCATTAGTCCTTCAGAATAAGTTACAGAAAAAAGCTAAAGACCATAAAACCAAAATTTTCCCTCTGCGATTACTAATGTGACTAGTCTTCTCAGTATGAACATTGTTATGAAATTTGTACAGCAATGTTAACTTTAAATGTTATTTTAAATATCAAATTTGTGTGTGTGTGTGTGTGTGTGTGTCAGTGTGTGTGTGTATTTTAAGAAATTGTGACATGGAAGGCATATAGTTTAATTTCAAATTAAGAAGTGGTGACTAGTTGATTGAATTTACCTCTAAATATTCAGGGATGATGTAGATACTGAAATATATAGTTAAGAAAAATAAATTAGGTAATATAACACGTACTTCAAACCCCTGGTAGAGGCTCCAATAAGCTGAAATAATCATACCCACTTTTTACCTAGCTAGCTCCTTAAAATATCATAACTTCATGACAGGTGGTGCCCCTTCTGTGGCTAGAAAGAATAAAGAATTAGTTAAGGTAAATTGCATCAATTTTAACTAATTAACTTTATTGAGTAATAATTTACAGTAGTAAAATTTACCGACATTAAGTGTATAATTTGGTGAGTTTTGATAAATGTATACAGTCATGTAACTACCATCATGATCAAAATGTAGACAATCCTATCAACTCAAAAATTTCCATCAATCCACTTTACAGTGAATTCCTTACTCTCACCATGGGCCACTGCTTTCTGTCACTATAAATTTATGACAATACTTTTATAGAATTGCACATAAATAGAATCATATCAGATATGAACCATTCATTCATATCTGTTTTTACATGTATCAGTAGTTCATTCCTTTTATTGCTGAATAGTAGTCCACTGTAGGAATATAATGATTTATCTATTCACCAGTTGATGGGCACTTGGGTACTTTGCTCTTTTTGACTACTGTTGACTAATGCTGCTAGAAACATTTGTCCACAATTTTTGGTGTGTATGTACATTTTCATTTCATTTGGTTATGCATTTTATTTGGTTATGCAACTGGGATTAGAATGGCTGGATCAAAGGATAGGTGTATATTTAACATTATAAGAAATCATCAATTTATTTCCTAAAGTTGTATGATTTTACAACACAGCAATTTGAGACTTCCAGTTGCTCTGCATCCAAACCAACACTTGGTATAATCAGTATTTTTAATATTAGCTATTTTAATGGGTGTGTAGTGGTATGTCACAGTGATTTTAATTTGTACATCTTTAATAACTAATGATGTTGAGCAAAATTTCATGTGCTTCTTTTACCATTTTAATTTTTTTGTGACATGTTTATTTCAAATTTTTTGTCCATTTTCTTATTGCGTTGTCTTTTTCTTATCAAATTGTAAGAGTTACATATAAACTTTGCATACATGTGCTTTAAAAGATATATGTTTTGCAAATATTTTCCTACAGTCTGTGTCATGCCTTTTAATTTTCTTGATAGTGACTGTTGAAGAGTACTTTTAATATAGGTGAAGTCCAATTTATCATTCTTCTTTTATGATTTGTGGTTTTTATATTACATTCAAGAAATCTTTGCCAAATTTAAAGTCTCAAAAATTCTCTCCTATGGTTTCTTTAGGAAGTTGTATACTCTTAGGTTTTACATATAAATACATGATGCAAGAGGGAGGTGAAGCAAGATGGCAGAATAGAAAGCTCCACTGATGGTGCCTACTTCCCCAAAAGAACACCAAGTTAACAACTATCTACACAGAAAAAAACACCTTTATAAGAACCAAAAATTAGTTGAGCACTCACAGTACCTGGTTTTAACTCCTTATCACTGAAAGATGCACTGAAGAGACAGAAAACACAGTCCTGAATCACTGACGCCACCCCACCTTCGCCGCAGCAACAGCTGTGTGGTGCAGGGAGCCTCTCTGGGCACTGGGAGAGGGAGAACACAGCAACTCTGAGGCATTAAACTCAGTGTTGTCCTGTTAGACCAGAAAGGAAAACAAGACTGAACTCAGCAAACACCCACCCACAGAGGGAGCATTTATTTATTTATTTTTTAATTTTTTTTATTATACTTTAAGTTTTAGGGTACATGTGCACATTGTGCAGGTTAGTTACATATGTATACATGTACCGTGCTGGTGTGCTGCACCCACTAACTCGTCATCTAGCATTAGGTATATATCCCAATGCTATCCCTCCCCCCTCCCCCCACCCCACCACAGTCCCCAGAGTGTGATATTCCCCTTCCTGTGTCCATGTGATCTCATTGTTCAATTCCCACCTATGAGTGAGAATATGCGGTGTTTGGTTTTTTGTTCTTGTGATAGTTTACTGAGAATGATGATTTCCAATTTCATCCATGTCCCTACAAAGGACATGAACTCATCATTTTTATGGCTGCATAGTATTCCATGGTGTATATGTGCCACATTTTCTTAATCCAGTCTATCATTGTTGGACATTTGGGTTGGTTCCAAGTCTTTGCTATTGTGAATAATGCCGCAATAAACATACGTGTGCATGTGTCTTTATAGCAGCATGATTTATAGTCCTTTGGGTATATACCCAGTAATGGGATGGCTGGGTCAAATGGTATTTCCAGTTCTAGATCCCTGAGTGATCGCCACACTGACTTCCACAATGGTTGAAGTAGTTTACAGTCCCAGCAACAGTGTAAAAGTGTTCCTACTTCTCCACATCCTCTCCAGCACCAGTTGTTTCCTGACTTTTTAATGATTGCCATTCTAACTGGTGTGAGATGGTATCTCATTGTGGTTTTGATTTGCATTTCTCTGATAGCCAGTGATGATGAGCATTTTTTCATGTGTTTTTTGGCTGCATAAATGTCTTCTTTTGAGAAGTGTCTGTTCATGTCCTTCGCCCACTTTTTGATGGGGTTGTTTTTTTCTTGTAAATTTGTTTGAGTTCATTGTAGATTCTGGATATTAGCCCTTTGTCAGATGAGTAGGTTGTGAAAATTTTCTCCCATTTTGTAGGTTGCCTGTTCACTCTGATGGTAGTTTCTTTTGCCGTGCAGAAGCTCTTTAGTTTAATTAGATCCCATTTGTCAATTTTGTCTTTTGTTGCCATTGCTTTTGGTGTTTTGGACATGAAGTCCTTGCCCATGCCTATGTCCTGAATGGTATTGCCTAGGTTTTCTTCTAGGGTTTTATGGTTTTAGGTCTAACATTTAAGTCTTTAATCCATCTTGAATTAATTTTTGTATAAGGTGTAAGGAAGGGATCCAGTTTCAGCTTTCTACATATGGCTAGCCAGTTTTCCCAGCACCATTTATTAAACAGGGAATCCTTTCCCCATTGCTTGTTTTTCTCAGGTTTGTCAAAGATCAGATAGTTGTAGATATGCAGCGTTATTTCTGAGGGCTCTGTTCTGTTCCATTGATCTATATCTCTGTTTTGGTACCAGTACCATGCTGTTTTGGTTACTGTAGCCTTGTAGTATAGTTTGAAGTCAGGTAGTGTGATGCCTCCAGCTTTGTTCTTTTGGCTTAGGATTGACTTGGCGATGCGGGCTCTTTTTTGGTTCCATATGAACTTTAAAGTAGTTTTTTCCAATTCTGTGAAGAAAGTCATTGGTAGCTTGATGGGGATGGCATTGAATCTGTAAATTACCTTGGGCAGTATGGCCATTTTCACGATATTGATTCTTCCTACCCATGAGCATGGAATGTTCTTCCATTTGTTTGTATCCTCTTTTATTTCCTTGAGCAGTGGTTGGAGTTCTCCTTGAAGAGGTCCTTGACATCCCTTGTAAGTTGGATTCCTAGGTATTTTATTCTCTTTGAAGCAATTGTGAATGGGAGTTCCCTCATGATTTGGCTCTCTGTTTGTCTGTTGTTGGTGTATAAGAAGACTTGTGGTTTTTGTACATTGATTTTGTATCCTGAGACTTTGCTGAAGTTGCTTATCAGCTTAAGGAGATTTTGGGCTGAGACAATGGGGTTTTCTAGCTATACAATCATGTCGTCTGCAAACAGGGACAATTTGACTTCCTCTTTTCCTAATTGAGTACCCTTTATTTCCTTCTGCCTAATTGCCCTGGCCAGAACTTCCAACGCTATGTTGAATAGGAGTGGTGAGAGAGGGCATCCCTGTCTTGTGCCAGTTTTCAAAGGGAATGCTTCCAGTTTTTGCCCATTCATTATGATATTGGCTGTGGGTTTGTCATAGATAGCTCTTATTATTTTGAAATACGTCCCATCAGTACCTAATTTATTGAGAGTTTTTAGCATGAAGGGTTGTTGAATTTTGTCAAAGGCTTTTTCTGCATCTATTGAGATAATCATGTGGTTTTTGTCTTTGGCTCTGTTTATATGCTGGATTACATTTATCGATTTGCGTATATTGAACCAGCCTTGCATCCCAGGGATGAAGCCCACTTGATCGTGGTGGATAAGCTTTTTGATGTGCTGCTGGATTCGTTTTGCTAGTATTTTATTGAGGATTTTTGCATCAATGTTCATCAAGGATATTGGCCTAAAATTCTCTTTTTTTGTTGTGTCTCTGCCAGGCTTTGGTATCAGGATGATGCTGGCCTCATAAAATGAGTGAGGGAGGATTCCCTCTTTTTCTATTGATTGGAATAGTTTCAGAAGGAATGGTACCAGCTCCTCCTTGTACCTCTGGTAGAATTCGGCTGTGAATCCATCTGGTCCTGGACTCTTTTTGGTTGGTAAGCTATTGATTATTGCCACAATTTCAGATCCTGTTATTGGTCTATTCAGAGATTCAACTTCTTCCTGGTTTGGTCTTGGGAGAGTGTATGTGTCCAGGAATTTATCCATTTCTTCTAGATTTTGTAGTTTATTTGCGTAGAGGTGTTTGTGTATTCTCTGATGGTAGTTTGTATTTCTGTGGGATCGGTGGTGATATCCCCTTTATCATTTTTTATTGCGTCTTTTTGATTCTTCTCTCTTTTTTCTTTATTAGTCTTGCTAGCGGTCTATCAATTTTGCTGAACCTTTCAAAAAACCAGCTCCTGGATTCCTTAATTTTTTGAAGGGTTTTTTGTGTGTCTATTTCCTTCAGTTCTGCTCTGATTTTAGTTATTTCTTGCCTTCTGCTAGCTTTTGAATGTGTTTGCTCTTGCTTTTCTAGTTCTTTTAATTGTGATGTTAGGGTGTCAATTTTGAATCTTTCCTGCTTTCTCTTGTGGGCATTTAGTGCTATAAATTTCCCTCTACACACTGCTTTGAATGCGTCCCAGAGATTCTGGTATGTTGTGTCTTTGTTCTCGTTGGTTTCAAAGAACATCTTTATTTCTGCCTTCATTTCGTTATATACCCAGTAGTCATTCAGGAGCAGGTTGTTCAGTTTCCATGTAGTTGAGCGGTTTTGAGTGAGATTCTTAATCCTGAGTTCTAGTTTGATTGCACTGTGGTCTGAGAGATAGTTTGTTATAATCTCTGTTCTTTTACATTTGCTGAGGAGCGCTTTACTTCCCAGTATGTGGTCAATTTTGGAATAGGTGTGGTGTGTGCTGAAAAAAATGTATATTCTGTTGATTTGGGGTGGAGAGTTCTGTAGATGTCTATTAGGTCTGCTTGGTGCAGAGCTGAGTTCAATTCCTGGGTATCCTTGTTGACTTTCTGTCTCATTGATCTGTCTAATGTTGACAGTGGCGTGTTAAAGTCTCCCATTATTATTGTGTGGGAGTCTAAGTCTCTTTGTAGGTCACTCAGGACTTGCTTTATGAATCTTGGTGCTCCTGTATTTGGTGCATATATATTTAGGATAGTTAGCTTTTCTTGCTGAATTGATCCCTTTACCATTATGTAATGGCCTTCTTTGTCTCTTTTGATCTTTGTTGGTTTAAAGTCTGTGTTATCAGAGACTAGGATTGCAACCCCTGCCTTTTTTTGTTTTCCATTTGCTTGGTAGATCTTCCTCCATCCTTTTATTTTGAGCCTATGTGTGTCTCTGCATGTGAGATGGGTTTCCTGAATACAGCACACTGATGGGTCTTGACTCTTTATCCAATTTGCCAGTCTGTGTCTTTTAATTGGAGCATTTAGTCCATTTACATTTAAAGTTAATATTGTTATGTGTGAATTTGATCCTGTCATTACGATGTTAGCTGGTTATTTTGCTCGTTAGTTGATGCAGTTTCTTCCTAGCCTCGATGGTCTTTACAATTTGGCATGATTTTGCAGTGGCTGGTACCGGTTGTTCCTTTCCATGTTTAGTGCTTCCTTCAGGAGCTCTTTTAGGGCAGGCCTGGTGGTGACAAAATCTCTCAGCATTTACTTGTCTGTTAAGTATTTTATTTCTCCTTCACTTATGAAGCTTAGTTTGGCTGGATATGAAATTCTGGGTTGAAAATTCTTTTCTTTAAGAATGTTGAATATTGTCCCCCACTCTCTTCTGGCTTGTACAGTTTCTGCCGAGAGATCTGCTGTTAGTCTGATGGGCTCCCCTTTGAGGGTAACCCGACCTTTCTCTCTGGCTGCCCTTAACATTTTTTCTTTCATTTCAACTTTGGTGAATCTGACAATTATGTGTCTTGGAGTTGCTCTTCTCGAGGAGTATCTTTGTGGCGTTCTCTGTATTTCCTGAATCTGAACGTTGGCCTGCCTTGCTAGATTGGGGAAGTTCTCCTGGATGATATCCTGCAGAGTGTTTTCCAACTTGGTTCCATTCTCCCCATCACTTTCAGGTACACCAATCAGACGTAGATTTGGTCTTTTCACATAGTCCCATATTTCTTGGAGGCTTTGCTCATTTCTTTTTATTCTTTTTTCTTTAAACTTCCCTTCTCACTTCATTTCATTCATTTCATCTTCCATCACTAATACCCTTTCTTCCAGTTGATCGCATCGGCTCCTGAGGCTTCTGCATTCTTCACGTAGTTCTCGAGCCTTGGTTTTCAGCTCCATCAACTCCTTTAAGCACTTCTCTGTATTGGTTATTCTAGTTATACATTCTTCTAAATTTCTTTCAAAGTTTTCAACTTCTTTGCCTTTGGTTTGAATATCCTCCCATAGCTCAGAGTAATTTGATCGTCTGAAGCCTTCTTCTCTCAGCTCGTCCAAGTCATTCTCCATCCGGCTTTGTTCCGTTGCTGGTGAGGAACTGCACTCCTTTGGAGGAGGAGAGGCACTCTGCTTTTTAGAGTTTCCAGTTTTTCTGTTCTGTTTTTTCCCCATCTTTGTGGTTTTATCTACTTTTGGTCTTTGATGATGGTGATGTACAGATTGGTTTTTGGTGTGGATGTCCTTTCTGTTTGCTAGTTTTCCTTCTAACAGAGAGGACCCTCAGCTGCAGGTCTGTTGGAGTACCTTGCCGTGTGAGGTGTCAGTGTGCCCCTGCTGGGGGGTGCCTCCCAGTTAGGCTGCTGGGGGTCAGGGGTCAGGGACCCACTTGAGGAGGCAGTCTGCCTGTTCTCAGATCTCCAGCTGCATGCTGGGAGAACCACTGCTCTCTTCAAAGCTGTCAGACAGGGACATTTAAGTCTGCAGAGGTTACTGCTGTCTTTTTGTTTGTCTGTGCCCTGCCCCCAGAGGTGGAGCCTACAGAGGCAGGCAGGCCTCCTTGAGCTGTGGTGGGCTCCACCCAGTTCGAGCTTCCTGGCTGCTTTGTTTACCTAATCAAGCCTGGGCAATGGCGGGCACCCCTCCCCCAGCCTCGCTGCCACCTTGCAGTTTGATCTCAGACTGCTGTGCTAGCAATCAGCGAGACTCCCTGGGCGTAGGACCCTCCGAGCCAGGTGCGGGATATAATCTCGTGGTGCGCCGTTTTTTAAGCCCGTCGGAAAAGCGCAGTATTCGAGTGGGAGTGACCCGATTTTCCAGGTGTCATCTGTCACCCCTTTCTTTGACTCAGAAAGGGAACTCCCTGACCCCTTGTGCTTCCCAAGTGAGGCAATGCCTGGCCCTGCTTCAGCTGGCGCACGGTGCGCACACCCACTGACCTGCGCCCACTGTCTGGCACTCCCTAGTGAGATGAACCCGGTACCTCAGATGGAAATGCAGAAATCACCCGTTTTCTGTGTCCCTCACGCTGGGAGCTGTAGACCGGAGCTGTTCCTATTCGGCCATCTTGGCTCCTCCTCCTCCAGGTCTTCTTATGCTAATTAGGATACTATCCATCCGTGTGCAGGTCAGGGCTGTGCCCAGGTGTTCTTAACAACTTTATGGGTTCTCTTTCCTACGCTCCTCATGCTCTATTTTTCGGTACTTGCTGGTTCCCTGGTGCTTCTTTATAAATTCTTCCAGTCAGAAACCACCAATATTGTGCTGCTTCTGGGGATAAGGTGTGGGAGGACAGGAGAGAGAGAGAGAAGAAAAAACAGCAATGGAGTTTGGTCTCATCCTCTTGATTTCTTATCTTCCCACCTAATGGAGAGGATGTTTTTCTTGCCATTGTCACTACAGGACTACTTGAAAGCTTGGATGGGAGAGAACAGAAAAAATGAAGAGAAAAAAAATCCTAGTGGTTTTCTCCACTTTCTTTGAGGTTTACCAGTTCTCTTTCCTGTTCCTTGAGTCAGGTTTCTCCTGGATGTCTCTCTGTTTGCACCATAGTACTCACTATTGTGTTTCAGACTTCATTGAGTTGAGGATCGAAATACTAGAACAGAACAATTGGTAAAATCACCACTGGTTTTGTTTTACTTAGAATTCTGGTATCCTCCAATCTGTTGTAATTTAATTTTCTCTCTTCAAATGGCTGGTCCATGAATTCTGTCTGGGTTTATATTTGTAATCAGCTGGACAGAAAGAGTGGCATGTATTTCTTTAATGTTACTTGGAATGAGTTACTTATTATCCCTTTAAACATCTGTGGAATATGTTGTGATGTTCCCTTCTCAATTCCTGATATTGGTAATTTGTGCCTTCCCACTCTTTTTTCTTGCTGAAGCTAGTAGAAGTATATCAATTTTATTGCTTCTTTCAAAGAACCAGATTTTGGTATAATTGATTTTTCTCTACTTTTTTCTGTGTCCTCTTTCATTAATTTCCTATCTTTATTATTTCTTTAGTTTGTATATTTTGGTTTAATTGACTCTTCTATTTGTCCTTTTCTTCTTTATTTCCTTTTACCTTCTCTTGACTTTTTTTTGGATTGTGCATTTTTAAAACATTTTATTCCATGCACTCTTCTTCTCTTATTAGCTAATGTCTTTGATATATTTTTCAGTAATTTCCCAAGTCTTTAAAATATGCATTTTATGATCTCACAGTATACCTTTTCAAATAATCTTATATTATTATATGTATAGCATAATAACCTACAAGGGTATACTTCTATTTTCCTCCAATATTTTATGCTCTTGTTTTATACATTTTACTTTTATATATGTTACAACCTTCACAATATTATTATCATTACTTTTTTGCTTTTACAGTTAATTAATAAAGAGATTTAAAATGATAAAATATATTTTATGTTTATCCATATTACCATTTCTGGCACTCTTCAGTGTTTGAGCGGCTAAACATTACTATTTAATATAATTTTCCTCTGGCTGAAGAATTTCCTTTAATATGTCTTTTACTGCAAGTTTTTTTTCAACTTTTGCTATTCTGAAAAAAAAATCATTTGGCTTTTTTTTTGAAACCTATCATTTCTGAGGTTAGAATTCTAGGTTGACACTTTTTTTTTTGTTTTCTTTCAGTGTTTTGGGAATGTGTCTCTATTATTTTATGGCTTCCATGGTTTCTGAATAGAAGTGTGATGTAATTGTTATCTCTGCTATGCTATATGTAATGTGTTCCTTTCCTCTGCCTTCATTTTGGATTTTTTAAATTATCACTGGTTTTCAGCAATTTGATTATGTTGTGCCTTGGGGTTTTCTTTATATTTCTTCTGCTTGGGATTTTTTGAGTTTCTTGGTTTATTACACTTATAACTTTCATCAAATTTGAAAATATTTTTGCCACTGCTTTCTCAAATTTTTTTTTGCCCCTTCTCTCATTTTCCTGGGACTCCAGTTACACTTATGTTAGTCTGCTTGATATTGTCACACAAGACTCTGATGATCTGTGTATCTTTTTAGACTTTTTTCTGTGTTCTTTATTTTCTATAGTTTCTATTGCCATGTCTTCAAGTTCACTGATCATTTCTTCTGCTATATCTTATTTTCTGTACAATCAAGTCTATTGTCTTTTTAGTTTCCATTTGGCATTTTAATACTTTCTGTTTTTCTCCTTCTTATATTCACAATTTCCTTGACCTTTTTGAAAATATGAAAAATATTTATATTATCATTTAAAAAATCTTGTATGCTAATTTCACAATGTCTGTCAATTCTGGATATTATTCTATCAATTGATATTTTTCTCTTGGTCATGGGTCATATTTCCGTGCTTTTTTGTAAGCTTGGCAATTTTTGATTGTATGCCAGACCTTGTGAACTTTATATTGCTGAGTGCTACACTTTGTTTTTTTTTTTTTTTAAAGTGTTTTGGAATTTGTTCTGCCATGCTTTCATGTTACTTCTGAACTTTGCTTTTAAGCTTTAGTAGGGTGCTTAATGGACTAATTTACAATACTAAGGCAATAGCTTTCTAAAGACTTTAACCTGTAATCTATATATTACAAGATCTCTCTATTCTTGCTGGTGGAAATATGAATTATTACCTTTTCTGTGAGGACTCCAACAATTTTTTAGTCTGTTGATTTCCAGTGGTTCTTGGTAGTGAATTGGGACGTAGCTTCTTGTATTCCTATTCAAATGTTATGTGCTAGATAGCATTCATCAATTAGCTATTACATATTTTCCTTATCATTAGTATTCTCACAATGTGTCCCTATAAGTAGCATTCTCACTTGGTTGACCAATAAAGAATGAGTGATGATGAGTGATGGTGAATTCCTAACTTTTACAGCCACTCCCCTCCCTATGGCATTTCTTGGATAGGATCAGAACATGGGAAAATGCAGTCAATTTTCATTTATGATAGTTATGTTTTCTAATGTTATTGCAAATACAGAGTTAGTGAATACTGAGTCATTGCCTCTAGGAGGAATACAGGGTTAGGTCCTTATAGCCTTTGACCACAAAATTTTTATCAGTGGATCAAAATTTAACTGGTTATATGTATTTGTGTTTAGAGACACTTTATTTAATATATATTGTTGATTCACCAACATTGAACTCGTGGCCAATAGTACTATAATGCATGCCTGAATAAAGCTTATCTGATATATGTATTTCCTCCGTAAGGCACATCACAGCCTTCTTGAGGTTAGAAACACTAGGCAGCATTTTAGTACTACACTTGGGGGTCATTTAAAACAGTAAAATCACCAAGAAAAAGCAAAAAGGAAAAAAAAAAGGAAATGTGACATTAAGTATACCATGAACTGGATACTTGTTTATAATATGAGCACCAAAACAAGAAGGCAGGTGCCATTTTGTTTAAACACCATAGGGAACATGACTGGGTGTGATGCAAATTTTTCAGTGTTTTATGCATGCATGTGTCTGTGAATAACTGCAAAATCTCCATGAATATTGATTTTGGGGTTACAAATAAATTTTAGCAAGTAGGCAAATTCACAAATGTGGAATCCATGAATAATGACTGTCAATGGTACTGATGTGTGACTTGTTTCTTTCCACTTATCTATTCTCACTTGGTAAAACTTAAGGACCATGCTTTCTGAAGGTTGGCACACTCCCAACCCCAGGGCCTTCTTTACAAGGCCTAACTAAACTCAAGAACTATATTCACCATAGAAAACTGAAACGATCAGAGTCCATCCTAATGAAATAGGGCTTGGGGGCTCTTACTTTAGAATTTCATAGTACCCTACCCATTTTGTAACACAGGCAGCTGCTTTTGGTATTGACTTGGTGGATCTACCCTTCCCAAGTCTGGTTGTTTTTGACTGAAGAAATATCCCACATGGTACCTAAATATACTTCACATCCTTTTGACCCAATTATACATTTTATTGTCTGTATTCAACCATTTTTCATGTCTAAATAAAGTGATTTTGTTTGTATGTTCTATTAGGAAGTGTGTGCACTCATCAAGCTACTATTTTTTTTCAATTAACTAGTTAATTTTACCCTACAAAGGCTGCTAGACCCTCATCTTGTGAGATGCTTTAGGTTTAAGAAAATAGTTGTGTGTTTACAGTCTGTGTTTTAAGAAGATCACTTTAAAATTTTCTTTTTGGCTTTTTGTGGCTGTGTTATCTGTCATGTCACATTAGATTTTTTCAAGGATTATGTCATGCATGACACTGTGAAGAGACTCAGTCCATCATGAAAATAAAGCCCTTGCATGTGGAAATGGGGGAATAAAAGGTGCACCTTGTTTTTTTAGAAAAAGCAGGTCAAAAAAGTAAAAACCATTATTGGAAGATAAATTCTGAATCCAAGAAGCAAAGGCCAGGGAGGGCAGCCTTGACATTGTTTTCAGCTGGTTTTGAGCAGACTCATCCAGAGAGGCCAAGGGGGACATTATTTCTATAAAAAAGATACATTTGAGCTTATCTTCTTTTATCCTTTCGCACATGGAAGGGAAAACTTGGACTGCTTCATTTAAACAGAGCTTGCTCCCTTCTGAGTGTAAGAATTCCTGGCACCTGAAGCCAAAGTCCCTCAGTGGGCCAGATTTCAGGGTCCTGCATAGGAGCTAACTTCAAAGTGCCCTGAGGAAAGTAAAAGCAGCACAGTGTGATAATGTCCAAAGGCCTGAAGAAAACTATGTGGAAAGTTATTTCTTGTGTGCATGTTTCCCCCTGACATGTATAAACAATAATAATAATAAATATATTTTGGAATTCAACTTGATGTGCCACTGTTTCTCTTCTCCCTGTCTTGTGTCCTCTGAATGCAATATAATTTATCCATACACATGCATTTCTCTCCCTTCTCCTTTACCTGCAATATCAGTGAAATACTTTTGAGTTTCTGTACCTGGATGTCCTTTTCTCTGGTTCTCTCCTTGATCCCTTAGAGTTCACTTTTGACTTTCCTTCCTCATGAAACTTCTTCCATAAGCTTAAAAAAAAGTCTGTCTTTTGTCCATGTTAAGAGAGTGCTTTTCTGTGCTAATCCTATTTGATAGTCTGCTGCCCCAGACATCAACTATCCCTGCTCTGGGTTCTCTGAGTTCATGCTCTCTCAAGGGAGAGCCTGTCTATCAGTGTCTTCTTCTTTCAGCTGCTCCCTTGAAATGCTTCAGGTCATCCCTCCCTCGCCTTGGCTTTATTCTGAACGTTTTAAGGCTCTCTCCTTTAATATCATTAACATCTCTCTCTCTTTCACTGACTTCTTCCCTGTTTCCTATAAACAAGCTCAGTTCTACAAGCCTTTAAAACTGTAATCATAAAAACTCTGACCTAAAAGAACCCTTAATTTATCTTAGGTTTTTCTTACTAGCAACTGTCTAGTTTTTTCCTTCTTTTACCACCAAATTTTTCAAAAGAATAACTTATTCTTGTTACTATGATTTCCTTTACCCACAGTCTATCTTTTGTCCCCACCACTCTAAATAAAGTATTCTATTCAAGGCTCCTAGTGACTTTAAAATCATCACATATAGTGGCCTGTCCAAGTCTTTCTCTTCTTCCTCACTTCTTATCCAACTTTGCCATGGGCAAATCAACCTTCCTTGGGGAATGATTTAGAGAGGTGTAAAATAAAAAGTGAAAGTTACCCAACCTTGTGCTGGATCCCTCATTTCTATCCCAAGAAGCAATAACTGAAAACAATTTATTGTATATCCTTCCTGAAATGTTCTGTGCATAATCAAACATCTGTTTATACAAACAGGGTCACATTATGTATAATATATTCCATAGATTTCTTTTTCCACTTAAAAATAAGTCCTGTAGAGTATTCCATATTGATATACAGATTTATCTCTTTAAAAAATGACTGAGCGGTGATCTCTTGTAAGGATGAATCATAGCTCATTGAACTGATTTCCCATCAATGGATACTCAGGTTGTATCCAAATTATTGCTATCACAGTGTTGCAGTGAACATGCTTATACAAGCAAATGCATTTGGATTTGATTGCTTGTGTGAATATATCCGTAGTATAAGTTTCTAGATTTGGAAGTGCTATTAAGTTCTCTCTTTTTAAACATGGACAGTTTAATAATATAGCAAATACCCATGTAATCTCCATCAGATTATGAAATAGAATATTTGCCTATCTTCTATTTCTTTTCCCTACATCCTCCTCCCTGCCCATACTCCAAGTAATTGCTAATTTGAAATTTGTATTAATAATCCTCTTGCTTTTTTAAAAAAACATTTTCATACAAGTCCTCCATTTTAGAAGTATTTTCTCTGTTGGTTTTCTATCATCCTGGATCTCTTTTTACCTTGCTTATCCTTCTTCTTTTGTTTTCCTTCCTGATTTCTTCCCATATCTTCAGTGTGCTTGTTCTCTGAGCTTTAGTCCTCTGCTTTTTGTTCATCTCAATTTCCACTCAGTGGTCTTATGCCTTTGTTATATTTTTTATTTCCTTATTCGCGTGGATGACTCCTAGACCTGTATTTCTGTCTCTAACCTCTTTCCTGAGCTCCAGTTTACCACCTTCAACGTTTTTACTTGAATATTTTGCTATAGCACCTTAAATTATACTGGAGTCAAATAGCATTTAGTGGGTATGTTTTTTATTCCAGACCCTATGCTAGGTACTTAAGATTCAGCGAAGAATAAGACATGATCCTGCATTTTAATAGGACAAGCAGATATAAAAACCTGCATAACAGTTGACATGAACTTATTGTATTCGCTTAGACTATCTCTGACTCCAAAGTTTCCTACATCCTTAATAACACCATCATTTTCTTCCTCACCAAGGTTCATCTAGTTATCTTGGCATCTTTTCCCTGAGCTGTCTTCTTCCTTTGTTCTTTTCCTTCTTGCTCCACATAAGAGTTCAGTCACCACACTGTGCAAATTCTTTACTCTTGTATATAACCCTTTCTCTTTTTTACCTTTTAATACCACTCTTCAGGGTCTTAACTCTTCATACTGGGGCTGTTACAAAATTTTTTTTTCTACCTCAAATTCATTCTGTAAGATGTACACTGCTTAAGGTTTCTCATGTCCAGCTCTTGATATTGTTGTTCGTCATCCACTCAAATACCTTTAATAGCAGTAAGCTACCTGTTAAATAAGGTCCAAATTTCACATTCTCACATTTAGAGCCACCTATAATCTGACCCCCAAGCACTCTCTTGAACTCCCTCTCCTCTCGCTGATTTCTTTTGTGAGAGTTTGGAAACTCAAGTGCCCATAAACATCAGGCAGGTAACGCAAATTGGTGAGTCTGGTTTGATGAGGACTGTGGCAACCTGGGAAGCAAATTTTCCATTTGAAGTATATAGCTTGTGGCTAAACTTAAGCTGATTGTTGCCATGTGGGGACTGCAAGCCCAGTGTTGCCAGAGTTTTTCATTTTTAAAAGAGAAATAAGAAATCCAGATTTTTATATAAAATCTTATCATTTTTAGATGGTACTAACCCCTTTAAAAAGCTGTATGGTTAAAAGAACACATGGTTGAGGGTTGCCAGTTTATGCCTTCTTCCCTATGTAAACTCTAGCTAGGCTGATATGCCATTTGAATTCTCACCTCTGTTTTTCCTTCCTAGGATGCCTTTAACCATTATTTAAGCTTATCAGAATTGGCTAAATCCTAGATATTTTGGGAACTTTTCTCTGGCCATATTACCTTTTTTTCATATTCCTTCTTTGTATATTTTTATGAATTTGGATACTTCATGAATAATCTATTCATGAATAATAGATTCATGAATCTGTTAGGGGTTTTGTGATTGTTGTTATTTATTCAAATGAGCTCTTTATATATTATTCTAAATTCTTGAACATATTTCAAAAATTTTCAGTTTGTTTAAATATTTTTTATGTAATCCTTCTCCCTGGAGAAGTTTAAACATTTTAAATGTTGTATCTATCAATCTTTTCCATTGTCTTTTCTTCTATTGCTATTAAGCTCAGTAAGTTGTTTCTCACTCCAAGAGCAGGTTAATATTGACATATTTTCTTCTTTAAAAATTGTTAAAACACTTAACTCTTTAGTCCATTATGTCAATGTAGGATGCAAAGCTTCAAATGGATTATTTCCTGACATAACTTACATTCTGTCTTTATAGAATAGACCTTGCTTTTACTCATTTATGATAGTACTTTATTTATTTATTTGATTCATATGGTGTCTTAGCTCTAGAGTCTGTTTGCACTTTTCTTCCATTGATATATCTGTTTGCTTTTGCACCAGTTCCGAATTATTTTAATTAATGTAGCTTTTTAATTATTTAATTAATGTAGCTTTGGAGTGTTTCAGTATACAGTAGAGTCAATCTTCCATCATTATTTGTGTTTTAGTATACATCATTATTCTTTTCTCCCCCCAAAATCAAATGTTTTTATATACATATCCCAAAGAGATGGTTAGCTATTTAAGGACAAAGGCTGTGCTTTATTAATCTATTTATTACTCCCACCCACCACTATTTTGGCCAATTTAGTGTCTTGCACAATTAATTTTGGCTCAATTTTTAGATTGTCTTTAATGGTTGCCAAATTTATTTTTGTGTATTCGTGTTATAAATATTCAAATCTCCCTCTTCACCTTAGGATCTTTGGAATTCAAGCTCCTGTAAGAGTGTTCTTTGGCTACTTCTTATTTTTAAGTCTGAGTGCCCTTTTGGACTCTGGCAGTTATGATTTTTCCAGAGTACATTTGTCTTCCAATGTCATGTCATACATTTAACAAGTTTTAATTCTATGCAGACTCTTCTAGGGAGAAGTAGAGGCAACATCCTGACAAAACTGAACCCATTATGTATTAAGTGGGACTTGACATTTTTTTTCCTTTTTCCTCGCCATGATCTGTAGCTTTATCTCAAGATATTTGGACTCTTTTTAAAATGCCTCCTTTTTTCCTTCCTCTCTAATCCAAGTCGTAGTGCTTACTAAATCTAGACATTTATTTAAAACTAGGCTTACCCAGTCATTTCACTTTAATCCCACTGCTAAAGTCCTGGGCTATTATTATAACTGCGCCTGACCATAATCCTCAAAACTATTGTTTTTAGCCTTCTTGCAAAGTACTGCTCATTCTATAAAATATGCAAATGGCAGCAGTTCAGATCATTACCATCCAATAAGTAGTTTATTTTGCTTCTGTCTTAAAATATTCCAGGCTTTGGTGTGCCCTCCACTTGTAAGCCCTTTCAGTATCTGCCTATGAAGCCAAATAAAAGCTCATTTATCAAAAGGCTCACTTATAGAAAGATGTCTGAATGCTGTTTTGGCCTCTCTGTATGTATGTGGGAAGGTTGTGCTATGTTTGCTAGCAGAGAGAGATGTTTTCCTCTTCCATCTGCAATAGATATTCTCAAATACTGTTTCAAATACACTTGCTTCTTGTGTCTTTGTTCCCACTATAGAGACAACCCCATAGTCACATTCATCCTGTATGCAGGAAGAACATGCAGATTGTTGGCTGATCTATACATTTCTAGGGTGTCTGTCACTAAGTATTTTGACAGATGTTAGAGAGAAAAACTCAAAGTGACCTTGATAAATTAGGAAAAAGTATCTTACTGGAAAAAAGATGAAAGGATGGGCTATCACAGGAGATGAAAACCCAAATTCACAACAACAGAGTTGAAAAAGACTGGTTCATCCCAAGCATCACAGACAAAGATCTGAGAGTCACAGCTGATCTCAAGCTAAATATGAACAGGCAATGCAGTACCATGGAGAAAAAAACAACTTGTGCTAAATGCATGAAGTGATTCTCCTGGTAGGTTGAGGAATCCAGTTTTAAGAAAACATCCTGTTACATTATTATTATTACTTAGAATAATCACTAGTATTTGTTTTACATTGAGCAAAGTCTTCTTACATGCATTATTAGTTTATTTGGTCCTGACAACAATCCTGTGAGTTATTGATTAGTATATCCCCATTTAACAGAAGAGAAAAACTCAGAAAAGCCAAGTGAAATGCCTGAGGGCATACAGGAAGTTTTGGGTTTAAATTCAGGTCTTCTGCCTTCAAATCTGATGTGGTTCCTACTATATCATATTGCCTCTGAATAAAAAATTACAGAAATATCACTCATGTTAAAAACACTTTTTAAAATTTTGAAATTATTTGGCTATTCTCCAAATAATAAGCTGTCCCGGAGAATTTAATATAGAAATTGATTTGTATTATTTCATTTCACAACCAACTTTTTGTAAGGAAGCTAATTGTGTAAGTACATTTAAACATAGTTATCAATATATATGGCACAATGACTCGGATCTTGATTGTCTTGCTGAAATAGATATGAAGATTTCACTAGTCAAGGAAACTGTGGCCTACAGATTAGAAAAATAGGTCTTATGGACAGGAAAAAAATTGGGAGCTGTTTAATTAGTAAGGGACAAAACGAGAGAACTAAAGTTGGTATTTGCAAGAAAGGTTTTATGAGTAGAAAGCTGCTCTTCTTATATATGAAGCAGTATACAATTTGCTTCATTCACTAATTCATTAAAATATTTCCTTCAACTAGACTGGGCGTGGTGGCTCACACCTGTAATCCCAGTGCTTTGGGAGGCTGAGGTGGGTGGATCACCTGAGGTCAGGAGTTTGAGACCAGCCTGGCCATCATGGCAAAACCCCATCTCTACTAAAAATTCAAAAATTAGCCAGGCACGGTGCTGGGTGCCTGTAATCCCAGCTACTCAGGAGGCTGAGGCAGGAGAATCGCTTGAACCCGGGAGGCAGAGGTTGCAGTGAGCCAAGATCGCTCCATTACGCTCCAGCCTGGTGACAGAGCGAAACTCCATCTCAAAAAAAGAAAAAGAAAAAGAAAAAAAAATGTTTCCTTCAATTTTCTAATATGTGTCAGTCACTCTGCCAGGTGTAATGGACACAAAGATAAATTGTGTCCTACCTCTGTTGGTGAGATGGCAAATATATTAAAAAAATTAATAGGGTAATAAAAGTATGTGTGCCTAGAATGCTGAAGGGTTAAGGAGTTAACTTAATCTAGGGGTGTCAGAGAAAGTGGTTTTTTAAAAGCTGATTCTGAAGTTTGAATAGAATCTTGCCTGCTTAAATTGAAGCAGGGGAGGTTTCGGTTGGACTTCAGGAGGAACTTTTAAATACTAGCTTAAGCATTATAATGGCCCATTAAAAAAGGTAAGAATTTTTTTAACCTCAGGAAGATTTAAAGGTAAAAGATAAACTTTCCAAAGCCAGGGGGGAATGTGCCATATAATCCTTTAAGCAAGGCATCTTCTTCTAGCTCTGGTGTTTTTTTTTTTTTCTGATAAATTGAGAGCTGATTCTGCATGCCCAGTGATTTGCAAAATCAGACAGTAGACATAATGGAAATCATGCAGTGTACCTAAAAGCAATTCAATGAAAATGCTCCTATTCTCTTTATGCTTGGTTTTTATGTGAATCTGTATTTGAGGAGAAATTAAGTGTGTTTGTTGTAAGCAGATGTTCATGTGCTCTCAGGTAAGTAATAATGGGTAACAGTAGAAGGAGGTGGTGCTGGGTATGAGGCAGTGGGACTGAGCCCTGTGGATGATGCCAATACACTTTATAGAAGAAAAAGAGGATTATTGCCTCCTGGCGAATTTCTTTTGAATAGTGCGTGGTTGTGTGTATCAGAAAAACTGAGATAAATCTGGAAGAATACATCAAAGTAAGGGCTTATAAGGATCATGCACATCAGAAGATCGTGAATCTTTTTCAGAACACCTTGGTATCCCAGTTCAGCTTGCCCCAGAGGGAGTGGATTTCCTAGACTTATTAAAGATTTAAGAGGCAACACAGTGTAATGTTTAAGAGTACAGAATGTAGAATGAGACTGCCTGGGTTTAAATGTTCTTACTTATTAATAATTGTGCCATCTCAGACAAGATTTTTACCTCCCTGATTCTCATTTCTCTCATCTGTAAAATGAAGATAATGATTGTGAAAAAGTATCTACTTTAAAGGGTTGTTTGAAAATTAAATGAGTTAATACATATAGGAAAACTAGAATACTACCTGGAGCATGGTAAGTGTCATGAGTTCAGCATTTTACAGTTTTCAGAGTCTTCCCTCAGAACCCTGTGAGAAAGTCTAGGCAGATTAAATTAACCCCATTGACAGATAAGGTTATAGGCTTAAAGGGGTAAAGTATCTTGCTCCAGGTCATGGAAAATCAGGACTTGAACCATGCCTTCATGCCTCATCTAACATTCTTCCCACTTACTCACACTTGTCATTGCGTCCACATTTCTTAGGATGTCCTTAGAAAACTGAGGAAAATAAATGTGCTTGTTTGTATTTGTTTTCTACTGCTGCATTAAAATTTCTCAATTTAGTGGCTTAAAACATTACACATTTATAATCTTACAGTTTGCATGCATCAAAAGTCTGGGCACAGCTTAGCTGGATCCTTGCTCACGGTCTCATAAGGCTGCAGTCAAGTTGTCAGCCAGGCTGCCTTCTCATTTGGAGGCTCGACTAGGGTAGGATCTGCTTCCAAGCTCAGTCAAGCTGTTGGCACAATCTAGTACCTTGTGAATTTACAATCCATAGCTGCTTGCTTCTTGAAAGGCTGCAATGGAGAGCCTCTGATGCTTGGACTCTCTCATTTGAAGGCAGCCCTCATCCCTCTTTTAAAGGGCTTACCTGATTAGGTCAGGTCCAACTAAAATAATCTCCCTTTGATTAATTAAAAGTAAACTAGGTACCTTAATTGCATCTGAAAAACCCTTTCACTATTGCTTTATTAAATAACAGAAACAGGGGAGCTACATCCCATCACATTTGTCATATTTTATTGGTTAGAAGTTTACAGGTTTTACCTTCCCTCCAGGGGAGGAGATTACACAAGGGATTGCACATTGTAGGTTACCCTAGGGCATGCCCATCACAGGGCTCATTTTTCTTGAGCTGTGGATGATAATCTACTTTGAGTGTGGTCAAGTGATTTTAAAAGTCAAAGTCTGGACTTGAATCAGAGTAGACATGAACAAATAGCCATGTATTTGGGAGGATACATAAAGGACTGCCTCCATTTTACCAGCTTATCCTTCTCAATGGTTTTTCTTTTCCATCTAGATATACTCCTGCTTAAAATAACTCAGTCCTGGCTGGGTGAGGTGGCTCATGCCTGTAATCCCAGCACTTTGGGAGGCCGAGGTGGGCAGATTACCTGAATTCAGGAGTTCAAGACCACCCTGGCCAACATGGTGAAACCCCATATCTACTAAAAATACAAAAATTAGCCAGGCGTGGTGGCATGCACCTGTAATCCCAGCTACTCTGGAGGCTGAGGCAGGAGAATCACTTGAACCCTGGAGGTGGATGTTGCAGTGAGCGGAGATCATGCCACTGCACTCCAGCCTGGGCGACAGAGGGAGACTCCATCTCAAAACATACACACACACACACACACACACACACACACACACACACACACACACACACACACAACTCAGTACCTGGGCTGCCATTAGATGCATACATACTTTCTTTTCACTTGATAGTCAGGGCTGTAACAGTTACACATATGAGCAACAGTCTTGTCTTTGTCTATCTGTCTCTATCTCACTCTCTTCAAGCAACTTCAAAGGGGCTGCATACAATCTTTTCTCTCCTTTTGGTGGCTAAAGTATCTTTCTCCCCAGACATTCATGCTGGGAAAGACATAATAACAGTTCTAATAGAAATAACAATTTATCCTTAAATAACCCCCTTTTATCTGATGCTCTCTAAATGCTATATTGAGGGATCACACTGTCATTGGGAAGAGAAAGTCACAGCAAAGACATGCTGCAGCTGGGAGTGGAATTCAGGCAGGCTGGTTCTACAAACGTATGTTTTTCCCTACTGAAGCCTGCCTGTGTATTTCTGACTTAACTCTGCAGCTCTAGGGAAAGGCTGGCAGCAGGGTCTTTAGCCAGTGGGCTGATTGCCAGGCAGCCACATATTCATGTATTTAGAGATTGAAGTATATTCTCCTGGATCCAGCATGGCTGAGGAAATAGAAGGTTATCAGTGAGCTTATGAAATTCCATGCTTCATTCTTCAGTGTATTAGAATATGATAAAATACAACAAGTAAATTAGGCTGAAGAAAATTCCTTTCTGTGAAGATTTAGAAGGCATTTTCAAACTGGCACAGAGCCATGAAATCAGCATTATGAATGCCAGCGAACACCATGTTGCCAGTGATTGGCTGTGCTGAGGCACTTAGGTAAAGAAAGCACAAGATAATGGAGCTGAGAGTAGATGGCAAGTTTTGTGTATCTATATTTTGGGGCTTTTGAGCCCAGGGTCATCCTTAGATGGATATGGGGCTTGGAGTAAAATCGCAATATGCGTCTTCCCCCTTCATCATTTGTATGTAGACAAAATTAGATTGAAATGAACATTTATGTTGTCTTCAGGGATGGAGGTAGTGGGAAGGCAATCAAACAGGGGTCATTAGAAGCAGTATTGAGAGAGGCCAAAGCCATTTTTATGTTTTGAGTGCCTTGGCACATGAAAAAAGCCCAAGAGGAGGATTAAACAAATAAGTACAGGTTGTCAACAACTTGTATAAAAGTATCTAATTTATTAGAATAGTGCCCCCTCATATACGTATCATTCAGAAAAGGCCATGCACTTTCTCCACTGTGTTATTCCAATCTCTATCAGAATTGGAATTAGATCTACTAAAGGTCAAGGAGCAAAAATCTGTTGAATTTAAATAGATGTTGAACCATTTAGGTCATGAATGTAACACTTAAAGTAATTTGGTCCAGACAGAAAACAACTGTCCATGCTGTGACTCCAGATGGAGGAAGTTGGCAGTCTCAGGAGAACTACAGCAATGCCACACAATAAGGATAAAGAAGACCAATTATCTAGCAAGCTAAATCTTCTGAAATAAATTGTCTGAGGAATCAACTTTTGAAAGGCTCAGGATCTACCATGGTTTGCTTAAAAATGTTTCACCCCAGATATTTCAGAATCTCATTTCCACTTGTATTATTCTCTTGTTCCTCTCTTGCTTTAATGGTAATAGAGAAGACATATTTATCACACCAAGCATATTACATTTTCAACCCCAGAAAGTAAATCCATTTCAAGTGTGTTTTCCCAAATGGCTATAGCAGCTTAAAAGGCAAACAAAGAGGAGGTTAGGCCATTGGCAGGGAAACTGGGGAAGAAAATGAAAGTTGTCCAAGCCAGAAGCAAAGTCTGACCTTTCTAGGCAGCCAGATTTTCCAGGGGTGACCTTTGTAGTCCAGAGAATTGTCTGGGGTTTATATGGAAATCCCAGGGGTCATCAGAAACCAGGTGCCTGTCAAACTGAGGAAAGGAAGGGGAAGTGGAAGAGTCAGGAGGGAGGTTCTTGTTTATTTTTACTGATTTTATCAGTGCACAATATTATAAAAACAATAAGAATACAGGAATAAAAAGCACAATATCACTACATATTAATTGTTTTTTTTCCACGTGCCCTTTACATATACATAATTGTATGAAGTTGTAAACATAATGGAGATGCTTTTGTGTATTCTTTTTTATGTGGTGTTATACCATAAAGGGTTTCTCATGTAGTACATATTCCTCATAATTTCTAGTGGCTGTACAATATTCCCTTAGGGCAATTCAGCATGATTTAGCTAGTCTGTCATGGGTCATTCTGGTTGTTTCTTATTTTTTGCTATTATAAGCAATGTGATGAACATCTTGCTGCATAAAACTTTTGTAACCCCTTGAATTATGTCCTCAGCATAAACTTTTAGCAGTTTAGTCGCTGGGTGAAAGGGTATAAATATTTGGATTTTTCTTGAAAAATACTGCCAAATTGATTTCCAAAAACACTGCAATAATTGACTAATTTCACCTCAACCTTGTCAGAAAACTAGAAAAAAAATTAAATTAAGTCACTAAAAATATTACCTCCTTATAGTTTTAAGTTAAACTCTTCTGACTGCTTCCAAGATTCAACATATTCTTATATCTTTGTTTGTTAGTTATATTTTCTCTTGTGAGAACTGCCTTATCGGTTTTTTTATTGGCCATTTATCTACTGGGGGCTTGTAATTTTTCTTTATTTTTTGTTTGTTTGTTTTGGAGACAAAGTCTCACTTTGTCACCCAGGCTGGAGTGCAGTGGCTCAATCATGGCTCACTGCAGCCTTGACCTACTGAGCTCAAGAGATCCTCCCAACTCAGCTTTCCAAATAGCTGGGACCACAGGCTTGCACCACTACACCTGGCTAATTTTTGCATTTTTTTATGGAGATAGTATTTTACCATATTGCCCAGGCTGGTCTGGAACTCATGGGCTCCAGCGATCTGCCCACCTTGGCCTCCCAAAGTACTGGGATTACAGGAGTGAACCACCATTTGTGGCCAGGGGCTTGTAATTTTTCTAATTAAAATGTTGAGTAATTATATAATGTAGGAACTATTTCCCTGTCATACTTTCACTAGGTTGTATTCTTGTTTTTGAGGTACTTTCTTAAACAGAAAAGAATAAAACATGAAACATACATGATTTTATATTCGCTTTGTTCAGGGTGACTCTTCATTGTAGCTTTTGTATTTTAGTGTATAGACTGCTGCAGTCAACACCAAAAAGAATATCCTGAAAAGAAAAGAACACAAGATTCTAGTTTGGAAATCAGAGAGAAAATATAATTCAAATCTGGGGCAACATGGATGATTTTATTAAATTTAAAATCTTTTAAATTTTAATCAGTCCTTTTAGTGCCATAATAATGTTAATTTCGTGGGGCCTTGATTTGGTGAACAATAAAGCTGAATTGCAGGAAGAAGGAGTGTTAAAACCATGGCATCTTCCACATCATGTGAAAAACTACAGTTGCCCTATAGCCAATCTTTAATGCCCTGAGCCTGTGACCTTGAATCTGACTTATTGTGTAAAGAGAATCATCATGCAAGACAATTCTCAAGTCTATTTCTCTTTCGGGCAAATCTTGAAAAGAGACCCTGTCTTTGCAATTTTTTTTATTGCATTTCCAATGCTTTCATGTTCGTATCAGAACTTGGACAATTTCCAAAAAAAAAAAAAAAAAAGTGAGAGAGAGGGAAGAAAAGAAAAAATCCTAGCTGAAACATACTGGATAGGCCCTTGCCATCTTTAGGAGTATGTAGTTGCTGAGGGAGTTTGTCAAAATTCATTTCCATTTTTGGGCTGTCACTCATTCCGATAGCTCTTAGCAGCTATGCTCTGCCTTCTCTCATTTGTTCTGCAATTTTTGAGCATAAGAAAAATAAACTAACAAAGAGTTTTTTTTTTTTTTTTTTTTTAAAGAGAGGGACTGCTGCTGGCAGATGGTGAAAATAACCGTGTCTGGACAGGGGATAAGTAGATTTAAGAGCAGTTCATTAGAAAAATCTTAGTACTTGATATTTAACATTGCAAAAATACTCTGGCATGTTTAATTTAATTTTATTGTCAAAGCTTTCTAAAAATAATAATTACTCATATAGCATACATATTTACTCTTCCTTTCATATCTTACAGAACACTAGAATTTCTAACAACATAGGCTATTCATGTTCCATAAATTCTATATACTAAATTTTTATTGTTTTCTTGACACATTTCTTTTACTGTCCTCTTTCCCATAAATCACAGATTTTGTTTCCTTTATCACTTAAAATGCTCGAATCCACTCAATTTCTTTTTTTGTACTTGTAGACCTAAATTTCTTTCTCTAGCTCAGGCCCTTCTACTGAGCTCCGAGCATATATATCCAAGACTTTCTTCATGTCCACTGAATGTTTCAAAGGCCCTTTAAACTCAATCCCAAACCAAGCTCACAATCTTCTACAAGCATGAACCTTTTCCAGTGTTTCCAATATCATCCATCTAGTGCAATCTAGACACCTTAGCAGCATCTCTGCATCTTCCGAATGATCTCTCACATTCTACAGCCAGTCTATTACTGAGCTTTGCTAATTTTCCTTTTTGATATGTCTCAAATCTAATCATTTCTATCTATTTCTGCTGTCATTTTTCTAATCTATGCCTTCATAATCTTTTTTTCTGTTTTTCTTTTAAACTTTTAAGTTCAGGCGTATAAGTGCAGGTTTGTTACATAGGTAAACATGTGTCATGGGGGTTCGTTGTACAGATTATTTCATCACCCAGTTATTAAGCCTAGCACCCATTAGTTTTTTGCCCTGATCCTCTCCCTCCTCTCACCCTCCACCTTCCCCTCTATGTGTCCATGTGTTCTCATCATTTAGTTCCCACTTATAAGTGAGAACATGTGGTGTTTGGTTTTCTGTTCCTGCGTTGGTTTGCTAATGATAGTGGCCTCCAGCTCCATTCATATTCCTGCAAAGGACATGATCTCATTCTTTTTTATGGCTGCATAGTATTCCATGGTGTATTTGTACTATTGTGAAAGCTTCTAATTCCTTAACCTCTAGTCCTTCCTTCTTCCAATTAAAACTAGCTTGGCTTTTCTAATGGGCAAATCTGGTCACTTCACTCTCTTGCTTAAAGATCTTTGAAGGCTTCCCATTGTCTTTGGCATAGTTGAAAGACCTATTTTCTGTCTCTTTCCAGCGTCATTTTCTACTAAAGTCTCCTACATATTCTATGATCCAGTCACATTTAATTGCTTTCTGTACTCCAAGTACACCATACATCCTCATACCTTCATACCTTGTTTCTTTCCTGGACTAGTTGGCCAACTTCTAAGAAACCTTTAAGATTCAGCTCAACGTTCACTTTCTTTCCTTACCTCATCCCCCACAAAGTTAGGTAGTCTATCATTCCTCTTATTTCTATAACAGAGTGTACATAATTGATTATAGCATGTATCCCACAGCATTGGAATGTCGTATTTATTATTTTGTTTTCTACACTAGATAGGACATCTTTGAGAGCAGAGGCTAGCATTCATCTTTCATACCCCCACACTGCTTAATGTGGTGGCCCCCATACATATTTGTTTAATTGATGAGGCATGAACAAGTTATATGCTTTATCCTTTCAGCTGCCTTTTCTTCTGGCTCTCTAGTTCATAGGCATTGGAATTTCCTTTGTTTTTTTCTCTCCAGAGGGTCTTAATATCCAAGATCATAATTGTTTTACCTTTTTCATTCCCTTTCCTTTAAAAAAAGACTCTATGAAACATTTTAAAGCTATAGTTTGACTACTTTTTAATTAATTTATTTATTTAATTGTATTGGGTTTATTGCAATTCTAGAATCAGGAAACACTTCATTCCATAAAATAGAATAAATGTTCTGATGAGTTGAGCAGAAGAGGTTGGCTTTGTAGGCAGAGAAGAGCTGCAGAAAGCAGAAGCAAAGAACAAATAGTGTATTCGTTGTTTCAAAGCTACTTTTCCTGTAAGACAGGGACAGGGAGACAGATCAGAGAAAATAGCTGATTAGTTAACATCAGGTTACTTCAGGCTGCTTCTTTTGCATAAAGATTGAAGCAGAGGGAATTTCATTATCATGCCGATTGAAGATTTAGCTGGTCTGTTGGCGAAGGTCAGATAACAACGAGTTTGGGTTTGGTGACTCAATTTTTATTTTTTTGGTTTGGTGACTTCATTTTGATTGATTTTTAGTCTGTCCTGTTGGGGCCTAGTGCAGAGCTTAGTCAAAAACAATTACTTCCTGCCGGGTGTGATGGCTAATTCCTGTAATGCCAGTACTTTGGGAGGTAGAGGCAGGTGGATCACTTGAGATCAGGAGTTCAAGACCAGCTTGAACAACATAGTGAAACCCCGTCTCTACTAAAAATACAAAAATTAGCCAGGTGTGGTGGTGCATCCCTGTAATCCCAGCTACTCGGGAGACTGAAGCAGGAGAATCACTTGAACCCGGGTGGCAGAATTTGCAGTGAACCAAGATCATGCCACTGCGCTCCAGCCTGGGTGACAGAGTAAGGCTTCATTTAAAAAGAAATTACCTCATATAACTTTGACATAATACTACCTTATAATTATTCAAAGTATATTAAATTATACTTTCTATTTATTTATTTATTATACTTTAAGTTCTAGGGTACATGTGCACCACCTGCAGGTTTGTTACATATTTATATATGTGCCATGTTGGTTTGCTGCACCCATTAATTCGTCATTTACATTAGGTATTTCTCCTAATGCTATCCCTCCCCCATTCCCCCACCTCACAGGCCCCAGTGTGTGATGTTCCCTGCCCTGTGTCCAAGTGTTCTCTAAATATGCTAAATTGTCATGATGTAACATTTTTAGAGTCTATTGGCTAAGGCTTATATGTAAAAAGTAACTACTTACATATAAGCCTTAGCCAATAGACTAAAAATGTTACATCATGACAGTTTAGCATATTTAAAGATCAGGTATTGCTGTGTTTCCTCCTCCACATGCTATTCTTTTGGGTAGAGATCTTTCCTGCTGCCCTCACATTTTAACTTCCTGTTTGTTATTAGAATGTTCTACAAGACTCATCCTCACCCTGGTCGTATTCTATTTCTTTCTGCTTCTTAGACATTTTTTAATGTCCTCAGGAGTCCATCAATTTTTACTTTATGTGCCTGGTTCCTCTTTGATGATTCTTTGTGTAAAACTTTCCTGATACTACTTTCTTTCTTTCTTTTTTTTTTTGGATCTTGACCTTTAGCTTCTGTCATTTTCTTTACCACATCTTTTTTGTCTTTATGCTTTTCTTTCTGTGTCTTTTGACATGCTTCAAATTCTGTGTTACTTCCCTCCTTCTGAGAGCTCTTCCTCCTCCCGCCTATTTTTTTTACAGATAGTCAGCTTTCATATGGAGTAAGGTCTATTATTCTCTTTCACTTTGGTCTTTCTTTGTGCTCCTCCCCACCCTCACCACACATACATTTACTCAAGTACTTCCGTCCGTTTTCTCGTCTGTGTAACTTTATACAGTCTCTTATAAGCAATGGAAACTCATCACATTCCCTCAACTGTCCTGCTTGCTCATCTCTGATTACTGTGTCTTCTTTCCCTTGCTTCCTCTGTTGTCTTTACTCCTCTCTACTTTTTGCAGAAGTACTCTTCTTTATCCTGCATTGTCTGGATATTCCGTGTCAGTTTATCTTTCATGAAATCCTTAAAACACACCCAATTAATTAACACACTTGGTATAAGATAAAGGATCATAACAAATCAGTGAGGTAAGAATTAGATTATTTTGCAATGTTGAGAAAACTGGTTAACTATTTGAAAAAGAAAGCCTCACATCTTGCACTAAAATAAATTCCAAATTAATTCATGAGCTAAATATAAAAAATGAAACCATAAATACTAGAATAAAGTATAAGTGGATAACTGATGATGGGTTGGAAAAGAACTTTCAAAGCATAAAAGCAAAGAGGAAATCATGAAGCAAAAACTCAATGTGTTTATGTATGTAACTATTACATTCTCTATGCACTAAAAAGCATAAAAATATATTATAATCAGAAAGCAAGTTAGGAAAATGTTTCTGATGGATATGGTCAAAGACTAATGCTCTTAATATGTAAATAACTAACAAGACTTTAACTAAAATGACATTGACTAGACAAAATACATAAATAAGAGAGTTCACAGAAATTTTAAAAATCAAATATAGTGACTTAAAACATACAACTTAAACAAAACTATTGCTCATGTAATACTGGCATGCATAAAGTGAAATGAATATTTTCATATAGTGCTGGGAAGAGTGCAAGCAGCCTTTCTGGAAAACAATTTTTTTTCTCTCTCTCTTTCCAAATGTATGTTTATATACACATATGCACATATAACACACAACAGATATGAAACTATAAAATGTTCACATTTTATGTTTGCGTTCTTAGAATGTATGCTAAGAGAATATTAAACTATGTAGCATTATTTATAATGATGTAAAGTTAATGATTAAATATCCAACCATAGAAAGATGATTTCAACATTTATAAATGGAATACAATGCAGCTATTAATAGTTATGTTTTCAAAAAATATTCACTTCTTGGGAAGATATTAATAATATAAACAATAAAAATGCAGATATACAATCGCATATACAAAATGATACAAATTAAAAATATATATTGAATGAGTCAAGTAAATACATTAGTGTTAATGATGTTGAGACCATAGATAATTTTAACTACAAAAATATTTACCAATAATTTTCAAAATTTCTTATGGCCACATTTTACTTCTGACATTAAATAAATAACAAATGTTGCTTTATAAGGAAAACGTATGGCTCTGTTTGCTTTCTTTTTGTTGACATGCTTATGGTTAATTTGCATTGCTTTGAAACTCATGAAGCTTTTAAATAAAAAGAAAAATTAAAAGTACTTCCTTCTACTCTTTTAAGTGTGATTTTGCCCCCAAATCTCTTATAAGCCTCTGGCCATTTTTTATAATTGCTGATCTGAAGATCATATTCAATGAAGGATCTAAATTACTGCAAGTGTATTCTTTGGAAACATTCCCATTAAAATATTAATTGGGAAGCCCACCACCAATTCTTGGGGTAACACGTTTGTGCTTTCACACAAATAAAACTTCTTTTGAAGGGATTCTCCCCTTGTCCTTCTTCACCCCTTTAAAAAGTCCAGCTTCCAGCGGATAAATTCCTGGACACATACACCCTCCCAAGTCTAAACCAGGAAGAAGTCAAATCCCTGAATAGACCAATAACAAGTTCTGAAATTGAGGCAATAATTAATAGCCTACCAACCAAATAAAGTCTAGGACCAGACAGATTCACAGCCAAATTCTACCAGAGGTACAAAGAGAAGCTGCTAACATTCCTTCTGGAACTATTCCAAACAATAGAAAAAGAGGGACTCCTCCCTAACTCATTTTATGAAACCAGCATCATCCTGATAGCAAAACCTGGCAGAGACACAACAAAGAAAGAAAATTTCAGGCCAATATCCCTGACGAACATCGATGTGAAAATCCTCGATAAAATACTGGCAAACCAAATCCAGCAGCACATCAAAAAGCTTATCCACCACGATTAAGTTGGTTTCATCCCTGGGGTGCAAGGCTGGTTCAACATATGCAAATCAATAAACGTGATCCATCACATAAACAGAACCAATGACAAAAGCCAAATAATTATCTCAATGGATGCAGAAAAGGCCTTCAATAAAATTCAACACCCCTTCGTGCTAAAAACTCTCAATACACTAGGTGTTGATGGAATGTATCTCAAAATAGTAAGAGCTATTTATGACAAACCCACAGCCAATATTTTACTGAATGGGCAAAAACTGGAAGCATTCCCTTTGAAAACCAGCACAAGACAAGGATGCCCTCTCTCACCACTCCTGTTCAACATATTATTGGAAGTTCTGGCCAGGGCAATCAGGCAAGAGAAAGAAATAAAGGGTATTCAAATAGGAAGAGAGGAAGTCAAATTATCTCTGTTTGCAGATGAATGATTGTATATTTAGAAAACCCCATCGTCTCAGCCCCAAATCTCCTTAAGCTGATAAGCAACATCAGCAAAGTCTCAGGATAGAAAATTATTGTGCAAAAATCACAAGCATTCCTATACACCAATAATAGAAAAACAGAGAGCCAAATCGTGAGTGAACTCCCATTCGCAATTACTACAAAGAGGGCTGAGCGCGGTGGCTCACGCCTGTAATCCCAGCACTTTGGGAGGCCGAGGGAGGCGGATCACAAGGTCAGGAGATCGAGACCATCCTGGCTAACATAGTGAAACCCTGTCTCTAGTAAAAATACAAAAAAATTAGCCAGGCGAGGTGGTGGGCACCTGTAGTCCCAGCTACTTGGGAGGCTGAGGCAGGAGAATGGCATGAACCCGGGAGGTGGAGCTTGCAGTGAGCCAAGATCATGCCACTGCACTCCAGCCTGGGCCTGGGCAACAGAGTGAGACTCCGTCTCAAAAAAAAAAAAAATTACTACAAAGAGAATAAAATACCTAGGAATACAACTTACAAGGGATGTGAAGGACCTCTTCAAGGAGAACTACAAACCACTGCTCAAGGAAATAAGAGAGGACACAAACAAATGGAAAACATTCCATGCTCATGTATAGGAAGAATCAATATTGTGAAAATGGCCATACTGCCCAAAGTAATTTATAGATTCAGTGCTATCCCCATCAAGCTATCATTGACTTTCTTCACATAATTAAAAAAAAACTACATTAAATTTTATGTGGAACCAAAAAAGACCCCACATAGCCAAGACAATCCTAAGCAAAAAGAACAAAGCTGGAGGCATCATGCTACCTGCCTTCAAACTATACTACAAGGCTACAGTAACCAAAATAGCATGGTATTGGTACCAAAACAGATATATAGACCAGTAGAACAGAACAGAGGCCTCAGAAATAATGCCACACATCTACAACCATCTGATCTTCAACAAATCTGACAAAAACAAGCAATGGGGAAAAGATTCCCTATTTAATAAATGGTGTTGGGAAAACTGGCTAGCCATATGTAGAAAACAGAAACTGGACCCCTTCCTTACACCTTATACAAAAATTAACTCAAGATTGATTAAAGACTTAAACATAAGACCTAAAACCATAAAAACCCTAGAAGAAAACCTAGGCAACACCATTCAGGACATAGGCATGAGCAAAGACTTGTTGAGTAAAACACCAAAAGCAATGGCAAAAAAAGCCAAAATTGACAAATGGGATCTAATTAAACTAAAGAGCTTCTGCACAGCAAAAGAAACTATCATCAGAGTAAACAGGAAACCTACAGAATGGGAGAAAAATTTTGCAATCCATTGGTCTGACAAAGGACTAATATCCAGAATCTACAAAGAACTTAAATTTACAAGAAAAAAACAACCCCATCAAAAAGTGGGCGTAGGATATGAACAGACACTTCACAAAAGAAGACATTTATATAGCCAACAAACATATGAATAAAAGCTCATCATTACTGTTCATTAGAGAAATGCAAATCAAAACCACAATGAGATACCATCTCACACCACTTAGAATGGCGACGATTAAAAAGTCAGGAAACAACAATAGCTGTGGAGAGGATGTGGAGAAATAGGGACACTTTTTCACTGTTGTTGGGAGTGTAAATTAGTTCAACCATTGTGGAAGACAGTGTGGTGATTCCTAAAGGATCTAGAACCAGAAATACCATTTGACCAGTCCCGTTACTGGGTATATACCCCAAAGATTATAAATGATTCTACTCTAAAGACACATACACACATGTGCTTATTGCGGCACTGTTCACAATAGCAAAGACTTGGAACTAGCCCAAATGCCCATCAATGATAGACTGGATAAAGAAAATGTGGCATGTACACACCGTGGAATACTATGCAGCCATAAAAGGGACGAGTTCATGCCCTTTGCAGGGACATGAATGAAGCTGGAAACCATCATTCTCAGCAAACTAACACAAGAACAGAAAACCAAACACTGCATGTTCTCACTCATAAATGGGAGTTGAACAGTGAGAACACATGGATACAGGGAGGGGAACATCACACACTGGGGCCTGTAGAGGGGTGGGGGGCTAGGGAAGGGATAGCATTAGGCGAAATAACTAATGTAGATGATGACTTGATGGATGCAGCAAAACATCATGGCACATGTATACCTATGTAACAAACCTGCACGTTCTGCACATGTACCCCAGAACTTAAAGTATAATTTAAAAAAAACCCTACAAAAAAATCTTGCTTCCTTTTCTTTCCTCCTTCTCTCCCTTCCCTTCCCTTCTCCATTGCCTTTCTCTGCTTTCCACTTTCCTCTCTTCCACTCCTTTACCCTCTCCCTGTGCCTTTATCTGGCTTCTGCTCTCATCAACTCTATGTACTTTTACTTCCTTCACTTATGCTTCTACATTTATCTTTGTTTTATACTTGTTTTATTTTTTCCTATGTGAATTCTTCTGATTTTGCACTTCTCTGTACCCCACTTCTCTATTATCTTTTAGGTTGACACCCTGGACAGACATGCTAAAGTGCTTATAGACTAGCATAACCTTTCCCCTTTTTCTTCTATTAGGAAACAAATTCATTTTTGTAATTTGATCAGCACTTGCCTTTGGGGTTTGACAGTCCTGTTGCTGATACATGTTCATTTTACTTTCTATCATAACCCTTAGACTCTCTTGTAATTCCATTTTACATTGGTGCATTTGATTATTCTTTGTGAATCACATTACATTTATGAATGCTTTATTGAATCTTATTTTATTGATTTCTGTCCATTTAAAAAGTTTATCTTGCTCACATTCTGTTTTATGCCTATCCTGCATTGTGCAGGAACACCTGCAAATTTTATTAGTATCCTCTATCTTCTATTCTCAAAGTAGTAAATGAAAATATTGAATTGTATTGAACTCAGAGAGGACCCCTAAGGGACCTACTTGACACCTCCACCCAATCCAATATTGACTGTTAGTAACAACTCTTTTTACTCAATTTGTTTGAAATAGTTTTACATCTAACATATCCATCTATGGAACTTTCACCTAATTTGCCTCTTTAAAAAATTATTTGCTTGCCCAAGTTTCCACCAAGTTTATATATATATATATATACACACACTAAACTTATCCTGTTGAAGGAAGGATGAAATTGTGGTTTCACATGGTTTGTTTTTGACAAACTCATGCTAGCTTTCATGTGCCTCCTCATTTCTTTAAGGTCTAAATTGATCATTATTAACAGCTTCACATATTGTGTTAGTTGTTCATTGAGCTGATTCCGTAGAGAATTTACTGAATTGTTGCTCTCTAGAGTCATGTTTTTCTCTATATACAGCACTTCTACACTATCTGGAGGCCCTGGTTCTTCAACAGGCAACCAAAATTGTTGCTTCTTGATCTGTGCAATTCATCTGTTAGCTCTTCTAGGTTCAAAGGATCATCCCCTGGCCCATAATATATGCTAAAAACATAAAGTATCTTCTGGTTATCCTAGTGAGAGTTCAGCTTTAAAACATTTCATTTGCTCTTTTATTTAATAGGGTTGGTCCTTTTGTTTTTATTTTATATTTGTTTCTTAAGACCAGATCTTTATTTTGAAGTCATCTTTATAATTCCTATTTCACTCCCCTCCACACACCAACATAAAGCCCCCCCAAATCTTTATACTGTAGAGAGGGGATGTTTTTTGATCTGGGTGTGGCAAAAGCATTTCTAACTATGACATAAAATGAAAATAATCAAATATTAATAATATTATTTCTTAAAAATAAAAAATCTTTTATGGCAAACCACCAAGCCAAAATTTAAAGATAATTGACAAACTGGCAAAAATTTATTTGCAGTTTATATCCATGATGGGCTATTATCTCTAATATATAAAGGTTTCCTATAAATCAATAAGAAAACACTAAAAATCAGTTGAAAACTGAACAAAGAATACAAATTGATATTTTATAGAAAAGGCTCTTAGTCATATGAAAAGATGCTCACCTCACTCATAATTAGAGAATGGCAAGAGATACCATTTTCACCTTTTTGGCAGACATGAAAACAATTTGATAATATTCTGTTGGTATGGCTGTGAGGGATATGAAGCTGTTTTTGCATTACTACAAAGACATACCCAAGACTGGGCAATTCACCAAAAAAAAAAAAAAAAAAAAAAAAAAAAAAAGAAGAGGTTTAATTGGCTCACAGTTCTGCAGCCTGTATAGGAAACATAGCAGCATCTACTTCTGGGGAGGCCTCAGGAAGCTTCCAATCATGGCAGAAAGCAAACGGAGAGCAGGCACATCACATGGCAAAAGCAGGAGCAAGAGTGAGGGTGGGAGGTGCCATGCACTTTTAAATGACCAGATCTTTTGAGAGCTCACTGTTGTGAAGACCATACCAAGCCATGAGGGATCTACTCCCATGACCAAACACCTCCCACCAGCCCCCACCTCCAGCATTGGGGATTATGATTCAACATGAGATTTGGGCAAGGACAAATATCCAAGCTATATCATAGAGAAATAGACATTCTTATTTATCATTATTGGTGGAATGTAATTGATACAATCCCTATGGAGGACAATCCACCAAAACCATAGTGTATTTGCCTTTTAACCTAGCAATATATTTTCTATGAACATATTCTACAAATATATTCTCATGTATAAAATGACATATGTTCCATATTACTGATTGTGGCAGTGTTTGTAGTAGGAAATGATTGGACAAATTCTAAATTTATATTGGTAGGGAACTGGCTAATAAAGTATGGTACATTGAGGCAATAGAATACCATGGAACTGTAACTTTTTTTTTTAGAGGATGAGGATACTCTTTAGGGATTGATAAGAAAATATTTCTAAGACATATTACTAAGTAAAATATTTAAAATTCAAAGTGGTAATCTATGATTGGGGTAGGAGACAGAGAAGAAAATATATTTCTATTGGTCTATAAATGCAATAACAAAAATAACAAATAAAATAAAAATAACAAACTCTTGAAAGACAATAAAAATTATTAATAGTGGTTACCATTTAGGGGCATGTGAACTAGAGATGGAAGAGCTAGGGTTAGGAAGAAGATGTTTTTGCTTTTCATTATTTGAAAAACATGTATTATCTAATGCAAGTACAGCCTAATAAATCCCACAGCCATACAAACGGGATATTATCAAATTGTTTTCATATCTGCCAAAAAGGTGAGAAGATGTTCTAAGTTGGTGATGAGAATCCAGCAGTATACATCAAGGCATGTGGGGTTCTGGCAGAGGGGTACAAAATAGTATTAACATTTCCTTCTGCTTCTTTGTGAAATTAGATTTTTCAACTTATCGTACAAAACATAAAACAATAGAACTGAACACTCCCTTGTAAATTTATGTTTTATACTTGATTTACTTGTTGTTTCCACAAGGTATCTCCCAGTTACATTGATTATATTGCCAGATTATCTGATGATTAAGGCCATTAACAATCCACTCGAGTAGTCAGCATAACAATGTTTAGTTGCCTTGCAGTAACAATTAGGGAATGAAGCAATTTACCATAATTAGGTACTATCTGAAAAAAAGTATCCACATTAAGGGAAGTTAAAAAGACTTCCTTTTTTATGGTTAGGGATGACTGTTAAAAAAGTGTTGTTTTCTGAATTACAGAGAAAATTATTGCACTTTTAATTTGCTCATTATTGCAAACACAGAAACAACAAATGGTTCTTGTTCAGAGTTTGCCCCATGTGGCTTTGGGCAAGTTTCTTAACCTTTCTCTGTTCTTGTTTCATCATCTAGTAGGCAATGATAATAGTCATACCACAGGCAGATACTGATAGGTAATTAATGTTTGCAAAGTGCTTTGAGATCCTGGGAAGGAAAATATTCTACAAATACAAATGGAAGATTTACATAACATATTTTAATTTATTGTAATAGGTTTATTCAGACTTAAGACTCAGCAGGGAAAGCCCTTTGTTTCCTGTTCTTAATTTCCCTTCATCAAATAAGAACATTTAATGTATTTTTTTGTATTTGTAATATCTTTTCTAGTTTTTGAATGGTGTTCTCTATTCTTGTAGTCTGTCTGGAATAAGATCAGCATTTGCCTTTTGGTGTTGTTCAATCATCCAGGAACTCTACCCAAATAAGATGGGATTACTCATTTGTGAAACAGAATTTTTGCCTGTTTGTTTCAGAAATACTGCCCTAGGGAGGACAGGACATCTTATTTAGACATTGCTTTGCATCACTAGATTTTACACCTTGTCTGTTCCTGGCATCCTGGGTCAACGAGAGGAGGAAAAGTTAGAGGACCAGCAACTAGAAGAGGAAAAGGTAGAGGACCACAGAGCTTCAGTTAGGTGGGTTGGACATGATATTCCAGAGACAGACATTCTATCTTAGTCACAATTTGGAAAACTTGTAGGTATTGGGAAACCTGGTTAGACTGGTGGAACATAGATATGGAACGTCAGATGTTAAGTCAGTCAGTTGGTACTCAGCTCGTCATCTCATATTTCTCTTCAAGTCTGCCCAAACCTAGAAGAGGATTGAGGTATTAGGTTGTGAAATCTAGTAGAGATTCAGAATAGTGACCAAGTCAGAAGCTTAGTGAACAATGTCAACATGGGAGTGGGTGTTGAAGGAGAGGGTGGAAAGAAGAGCTACCAATTAGAAAGGGAGAGGGGAAACATTTCCCTGAGAAAATGGATCTCAGACTTTTAAAATTCATTACCATGAACATGAAGTGCTTATTATGTGCCAGGCATTAAGCACTTTACAAGCCTTCTCATCTTTAATCCTCTCAAGAAGTTTATGAGCTAGATACTATCATTGCCCCATTTTATAGATGATGAAACTGAGGAATATCGATATAAAATGATTTGCCCAAAGCCACACAGCAAATAGTTGACAGAGCTAGAATTTAACTCAGGCAGTCTAGCTTCAGAATCCATGCAAATAATTACTGTTCACCACTGACTTTTATTGTTGGTCGGTAGGTAGCAAAGGGGATGTGGGAGAAAAGGCAAAAGCCTTGGAGATGTTAACTGAGCCATCAGATCTCAGGGAGGCTGATCTAAATCCAAACTAAAATGGATGGTGCATCTGGATCTGCTGATATCTCCTTCAATTTGAATTGGATCAGGAGCTGGGAACAATTTAGGTTTGCAATTTAGGGCACCATTGTACTCAGCTATGAGGAACCAAGGAAGGAAATAGGCAGAGAAGCATAAGTGGGAGCAATAGCCACCTCATAGTACAGTACTGTAATTAGAATTTTTTATTCTGCAGCTTTTCAGTGTCGTCTACATAACCTTCATTGAGTCAAGTTGGTTATGACTTGTGGGTGAGCTTTAGAATTTAGTAAAACCCACAGAACTATGCTAGAATATTAGCTTAGCCCTGACTCAAAAAGAAAGTTGCTGCCTTCCAGCTCAATAAATCTTGATTGTTTACTATGATCCTCAATACAACCATTGACTAATCTTAATCCTTTTTAGTTAATGAGACCAGGTAAAAATCACAACCTAAGTTTGCCTGGGAGAATCATATATATAGAAACTTACCTTTTCACCTCCAACATTCTTGATGCTTGAACTAGATTTGCATGATCTTCCTGAAATGTAATTTACCAATTTGAACCTTCCAAAAATAGTCAACCCTTTTGAAATGAAGAATATACACATATATATAAAACTCACATATATAATATATATAAACACATAATATATAAGTGTATATAACTCTTATTTATGTAAGCTTCTCAACTGAAATTGTAAACTGAATCCTTGAACTGTAAAATTCTTATGCCACTGTAATGTCTGGAGGTAAGAAGGGAAAAGGAGAGTGGAAAAGACTTGATTGGGCTGGTGATATAATTTAGAGAAGGGATAGGGAACTAACATGTATTGTATGCCTACTCTATAATGGGCCTATGACAAATGAGTTACATATACAATATGGTCTTAAAATAACTGTGAAGGAATAGTATTGTCTTCATTTTACAGGTGAGAAAACTGAGGCTCAGGGAGGTTAAAAAATTTGTTCAAGGTCACACTGCTGGTAAGTGATCAAGTCAAGTTGTGAATTCAGATCTGTTGATTGTGAAGTATAATGCTACAATGGTCCTTCATATTTTTTTCATTGTTTGTTCTTCTTCTCTATTGGTCTAGTGTCAACTTAAAAGTACAGCTCATTTGAAAGTCACTTATTTTATCCATTTTATGCCACAGTTGCTACAGTCGATTTTTGAGGCTAGTAAAATAATTATAATGATGATTCTAACAACAATAATAATAATAATGTTAATAGTAACAAAAGTCATTTAGTGATCTGTACTGAAGCCAGACAGCATAACAAATACTTTCCATGGATACTTTCATTTGGTTCTTTACAACAAACATTGTAATCTAGGGACAGTGATGATTCTTATCTGAGTAAACAAGCTCAGAAAGGTTACCTGACCCTTTTTGTTTTTTTAAGACAGAGTCTCGCTCTATTGCCCAGGCTGGAGTGCAGTGGTGGGATCTCTGCGCACTGCAAGCTCCGCCTCCCGGGTTCACGCCATTCTCCTACCTCAGCCTCCTGAGTAGCTGGGACTGTAGGTGCCTGCCACCACACCTGGCTAATTTTTCTGTATTTTTAGTAGAGACGGAGTTTCACCACGTTAGCCAGGATGGTCCCAATCTCCTGACCTCGTGATGCACCCGCCTCAGCCTCCCAAAGTGCTGGGATTACAGGCGTGAGCCACTGTGCCTGGCTGGTTACCTGACCTTTTTAGCATGAAATAGCCGATGAGTATCCAAGTCAAGACAGAAATTCAGGTCTGTCTGCTTACAAAGCTCAAGTTCTTTGCTGTTACCTCTTCATGTTCTTCTGAAATATTTTTGAGTTACATTCATCATAGGTAAAAATCTGGGCTTTAAGTATCTTTATGCAGCATCGTCTTCTGTGATGGCCTTTAACCTGCGCACTGCTGGAATGAGAAATGACACCTCAGCCTATAAAGTGGTCCTGTGTTGGAATCCAAAAAGAATCACTATGAGTCTAGTGTGTAGTCCCTGTTCTTTGTTAACCCTTAAGTATGCTTCACTCTTACTTAAAAGTAGTATCCTCAGTGTTAAGTTCAATGCTTACACATCTGGGTCATTTCAGGTCTGTTTTCTGGTTGCACTCTAGAATGTCACTTCTGGGAGTAGAATTGAGATGGGAAGGTGGGGTCACGGTGATTTTCTTTCAATAAATTTTGGTGTGAAAAGTGGAAAAAATTAATAAGGGGGTCTAAAGTGGACAGAGCAGCAAGAGGAATTTGTCACAAGTTTATTAAAATTACTGCCACAGAGAAAAGGCCCTCATGAAAAGCCACAAAGCTTCTTGCTGTCTTGCATAAATAAAGCTTAAAGGTTTCTATTTCATGTGGCAATTCAAAGTGCTTTTCATCAAGAAGGCACAGCAGTGCCTCTCATTGCAAAACATAAAGCCCCTAAAAGTTAGATTGCTCTCTCCAGTTTTTAAAAATGGAGGATGCTGAAATCTCACCACTTTGGAAAGTAAAAACTGATACTTGGAATTCATGCTAAGAAGATCTGAGGTACAAAGGAAGCCAGTGTGAAAGCATCCCACTCATCCATAAAGCCACATGCAAGCTGAGGTTTTGGGAATGCTTTTTAGAAGTTTTGGTCACGAGTTAATCAGTTCCCAAGATGAGAATAATTGGTGCTGTCTTGGTGTTACTTGTGTAAGAATTTCTTGTTCAAAGGACTTGCGCCATGAAAGACATAGGTGACAACATTAAAGGTTGCAAGCCGACATTACAAAACAAGTTTGGTAAGGGACCTGTCAGTAACAGGTACAAGCAAATATGTTATAGCTTGAGTCAGGCTGGAGCCAGGCTGCCTGCATGCTGTTCCCTTCTGCAGATGGGGAACCACTTGGTAAAGCTGAGATGGATTTGGAATTTAAAACTACATGGTGATTTTAGTATTTCATTTTCCTGCAAATCAGTTCGGATGATTCAAAACCAAACCAGATGGCCATGCAGCTACTATGAAATATCAGCTACAGGCCAACCTTTTATTTTTCTTTAGAACATTACCTCTTACAACAACCTTACTTTCCAAAGTGTCTTAAATACAGCAAAATACACTTCACTGGGGGAGAGTCTATGATATGCCTTTTTTTTTTTTTTAAACTGCCATTAGAATTCTTAGGAAGATCTAATGCTTCTCAGAACTCAGAAAGCCAGTATGTACTCAAAGGCTGGAGAATGTGGAGCAACTTGATAATCATCAGGAGTGGGTTCAGGGGATGAGAGGTTGTTGGGATTGCACTTTGTTGTCTGCTTTTCAATTGATTTTGTTTCTGACTAAAACAGCAGAAGGAAGCATGATGAAGACAGTTACAGAGCTGGGAAAAGAAAGTTTAGCAGGCCTAGCAGCCGATATAAGGTTGTTTTGGAAGAACGTTGTCAACTAGAAACATGATAGCCCTGCTAACTGCTGTTCTCTCTTCCCTTTTAACCTTTTTCCTTTCATATTTTAACTTTATATTTTGAAATACTTTTAAGCTTACAGAAGAGTGGGAAAAATAGAGAAAGTTCTTGTGTAACCTTCACCCAGCTTCTCCTCTCATTGACATCTTACATAACCATGGCAGATTTATCAAAACTAAGAAATTAACATTTATACATTATTATTAACCAAACTGCAGACTGTATTCAGATTTCACCAGTCTCCCCACAAATGTCCTTTTTCTGTTCAGGATACGATTCAGGATTTCATGTTTTATTTTGTCATCATGTCTGCTTAGTTTCCTCCAACCTGTGGCATTTTTTTTTTTTTTTACTAGTCTTTCCTTGTTTTTCATGACTTTGACACTTTGAAGAACACTGAACACAATATTTTGGAAAATTTCAATCTGGGTTTGGCTGATGATTTCTCATGATCAGACTGGAGTTACGGATGTTTGGGAAGAATGCCACAGTAGTAATATGCCCTTTCTTATTCACATCATACCAAGATATAAATGATAAACACTTGAGGTATCATTCATGATGTTAGTTTGGATCAGGTCTCCTTTTTTTTTTTTTTTTTAATTTCGAAACACTTATTTACCTTCCCACATCACCAGTCATCAATTGTGTCATGATTGTGACTATAGCTTCTCATGGAGAACATCCGTCTTTGGTCAGTACATTAAAAGCCCCTGGTTTCACAGCCCCACAAGCCCTCTTTGCAATGACCTGGGTCCCCTTATTTTAAATAATCTACCTGTAAAGTGGGTTGCTTGGCTAAGTGGAGAACTTGATAGGACAAAGTAGAAGAGTACCTACATGAATGCTAGACACTCAGCAAATGTTCATTCATTCATTCATCTGGCAGCAATTAATTGAGTTGACCAATACAACAAATGTGTCAAGGCTGTTTATACATTTGTCTATTCAGTAAACAAATTTTTATTAAATGTTTTTTCACTTGTGTAATCACTTGTGGAATCAGTCAAAAAAATTACCTTACCAACTAAGAAAATCCAAATACCACTGCCAAAAACACAACCACCAATCAGTGATATAATAAATGGTAAAATATGGTAGTATCTTTTAAAAATCTTTTTTCTTTTCTTTAAACTTTTAAGTTCGTGTGCAAGTAGTATATTTTATTATTAATATTGTTGTTAATCTTATTATTATTGCCTCGAAAGATGAAATGGGTCCCTACTATAGGCACCTGTAGAGCCTTCCCTCAGGAGTTGTCAGGAACTGATATGTTTGAGATCTCGCCCTACTTGCAAGCTGTTACAATTTCATAAATGCTGTTAAAAAACACAGATTTCTGAATAAGAGACAAAGGATTTTATTAGTCACATCAAATAGCAGTAGTCACAGTACAGCATTTCCTTGCACCAGTTTCCTCAGCCCCAATTCCCACAGGGCAATATAAAGAGGGCCAAGTGATATTTGCACACGCAGTGGGTCAGTTACAGGAGATGAATCTTGAGCTTAGGGAACCCAAATAATTTATAATCAGCAGTAATATCTTCTCTTTGTTCCAGAGGGAGCCACCGTCTCAATCTTTTAAGGCTGTTAACTATGCAAACATCCTTGGAACGCTAGTCTGGAACAAAGCCATTCAGTACCTCTGCTCACTAGATGTGCAGAAACACCAGATACCTATGGAGAATTGTGTCACAACAGGAAGTAGTATACAGCTACACAATGTTATCTGCCCTACCAAGAGTGATGAAAGAGGGGAAAAATTCCAAAAGGCAGGCATTTCCTGATTGAATATCTTTGCCTCTGATTCGCCATTTAGGCCTGCTTGTGCTGTTAAGACCTTACTCAGATTTTTAAGATGATAGTCTGATCTCTCACCCTGGAATGTATTCCAGAACAGGAATGCCTGTGTTCTTGGTATTAATGTAAATCTTACCTGTATTCTGAGACTGAGTTTCTGCCTAGATGCTCTTGCCCAGTCTAGTACCATGGACTCACACCCTGGCTTCCTTACTTGGCTTTCGCAATTGGCCTGCTTTTTCCAGTATGAACCAGTGTCTTGAATTTGAGCTCAGATTTCTTCTCTACGTTGGTTAATGAGTTCCTTTTCAAACGGTTATATTTTGGGGTTGAGGTAAAGGTTTTTAGAGTACTTCCAATCGTGTATGTAAGCAGTCAACTATTTTCCCTATGTGTAGGTCTGGCACCACAGACCTGTAGAAGTCTTCTCTTTAATTGTACCATTATTTTGAATGTAAAAAAAACAAATAAACATGTTGTTGTCATTGATCTGGCTGTAGATGCATATCATAAGATAGAGAGATCACAGGCAAAAATGCTAGAGCTCTCATTTATAAAGGCAGTTTCAATTTTCTCACCTCTTTCTATTCACAGCCAAGTAACCTTTTTGGGTAATTTTTAATTTAAAAAATTTTTAATGGTGGTAAAATATACTTAACATACTGTCTTAACCATTTTTAATTGTACATTTAAGTGGCATTAAGTACATTCACATTATTGTGCAACCATCACAACCACCCATATCCAGAGCTTTTTTATCTTGCAAGACTGAAACCCTCTACCCATTAAACAACAACTCCACTGTTGACTCATCCCCCCAGCCCCTGGCAACTACCATTTTACTTTTTGTCTTTATGAATTTGACTACTCTAGGTCCCCCATAAAAATGGAATCATACAATACTTGTCTTTTTGTGATTGGCTTATTTCACTCAGCATAATGTCATCAAGGCTCATCCATGTTGTAGCATGTGTCAGAGTTTCCTTCCCTTTTTTTAAACTTTTATTTTAGGTTCGGGGGTTCATGTGAAGGTTTGTTACATAGGTAAACACATGTCATTGGAGTTTGTTGTACAGATTATTTCATCACCCAGGTATTAATCCCAGTACCTAATAGTTGTCTTTTCTGATCCTCTCCCTCCTCCCACCTTCCACCCTCAAGTAGACCCCAGTGGATGTGTTTTCCTTCTTTCTCTATATAAGTTCTCATCATTTAGCTCCCACTTATAAGTGAGAATATGCAGCATTTTGTTTTTCTGTTCCTGTGTTAGTTTGCTCAGGATAATAGCCTCCAGCTCCATCCATGTTCTCACCAAAGACATGATCTTGTTCTTTCTTATGGCGCATAGCATTCCATGGAGTATATGTACCACATTGTCTTTATCTAATCTGTCATTGATGGGCATTTAGGTTGATTCCATGTCTTTGATATTGTGAATAGTGCTGCAATGAACATCAGCATTTTTGTATCTTTATTGCAGAACAATTTATATTCCTCTGGGTATATACCCAGTAATGGGATTGCTGGGTCGAATGGTAGTTCTGCTTTTAGCTCTTTGAGGAATCTCCAAAATTGCTTTCTGCAACAGTTGAACACTCCTACCAATGTCGTATAAGTGTTCTCTTTTCTCTACAACCTCAGCAGCATCTGTTATTTTTTGACTTTTTAATAAAAGCCATTCTGACTGGTGTGAGATGATATCTCTTTGAGGTTTTGATTTGCATTTCTCTAATGATCAGTGATATTGAGCTTTTTTCCACATGCTTTTTGGCTACATGTATGTCTTCTTTTGAAAAGTGTTTGTTCATGTCCTTTGCCTACTTTTTAATTGGGTTGTTTGTTTTTCTCTTGTAAATTTAAGTTCCTTATAAATGCTGGATGTTAGGCCTTTGTGAGATGCATAGTTTGCAAATATTTCATCCTATTCTGTAGGTTGTCTGTTTACTCTGTTGAGTTTCTTTTTCTGTGCAGAAACTCTTTAGTTTAATTAGATCCAATTTGTCAAGTTTTGCTTTTGTTGCAATTGTTTTTGGTGTCTTTCATAAAATCTTTGTCTGTTCCTATGTCCAGGATGGTATTGCCTAGGTTGTTTTCCAGGGTTTTTATAGTTATGGGTTTTACACTTAAGCCTTTAATCCATCTTGAGTTTATTTTTGTATATGGTTTAAGGAAGGGGTCCAGTTTCAGTCTTCTGCATATTGCTAGCCAGTTAACTCCGCGCAATTTATTGAATAGGGAGTCTTCTCTCCATTGCTTGTTATTGTCAGCTTTGTTGAAGATCAGATGGTTGTAGGTGTGTGGCCTTATTTCTGGGTTCTCTATTCTGTTTCATTGGTCTTTATGTCTGTTTTTGTACAGTATCATGCTTTTTTGGTTACTGTAGCCCTGTAGTATTGTTTGAAGTCAGGTAACATGATGCCTCCAGCTTTGTTCTTTTTGCTTAGGATTGCCTTGGCTGTTTGGGCTCTTTTTTTTTAGTTCCATATAAGTTTTAAAATAGTTTTTTCTAGTTTTGTGGAGAATGTCATTGGTAGTTGGATAGGTATAGCACCGAATATGTAAATTGCTCTGGGCAGTATGACCATTTTAATAATATTGATTCTTCCTATCCATGAGCATGGAACGTTTTTTCCATTTGCTTGTGTTTTTCTGACTTCTTTGAATAGTGTTTTATAATTCTCATTATAGAGATCTTTCACCATCCTGGTTAACTATATTCCTAGGTATTTTATACTTTTTGTGGCAATTGTGAATGGGATTGGATTCCTGATTTGGTTCTCAGCTTGACTATTGTTGGTTTATAGGAGTGCTAGTGATTTTTGTACATTGATTTTGTATCCTGAAACTTTGCTGAAGTTGTTTATCAGCTGAATGAGCCTTTGGGCCAAGATGTTGGGGTTTTCTAGATGTAGAATCATGTCGTCTGCAAACAGACCTGATTTGCAAACAGAACAGTTTGACTTCCTTTATTTCTTTCTCCTGCCCAGGTGCTCTGGCTAGGACTTCCAATAATATATTAAATAGGAGTTGTGAGAGAGGGCATCCTTGTTTTGTGGCAGTTTTCAAAGTGAATGCTTCCAGCTTTTGCCCATTTAGTATAATGATAACTGTGAGTAGGTCATAGATGGCTCTTAATATTTTGATGTATGATCTTTCAATACCTAATTTATTAAGAGTTTCTTTTTTGTTGTTGTTGTTTTTTGAGACAGGATTTCACTCTTGTTGGCCATACTGGAATGCAATGGCATAATATTGGCTCACTGCAACCTCTGGTTCCCATGCTCAAGTGATTGTCCTGCTTTAGCCTTCCAAGCAGCTGAGAATACAGGCACATGACCCCAAATCCAGCTCATTTTTGTATTTTTTGTAAAGGTGGGGTTTCCCCATGTTGCCTGTGGCTGGTCTCAAACTCCTGGGCTCAAGTGATCTGCCCACCTTGACCTCCCAAATTGCTAGGGTCACAGGTGTGAGCTACCATGCCCAGCCAATTTATTAAGAGTTTTTAACATGAAGAGTGTTAAGTTTTATTGAAAGCCTTTTCTGTATCTATGGAAATAATCATGTAGTTTTTGTCATTAGTTCTGGTTATGTGATGAATCACATTTATTGCTTTGTGCATGTTGAACCAACCTTGCATCCTGGAGATGAAGCCTACTTGATTGTTGTGGATTAGCTTTTCCATGTGCCGCTGGATTCTCTTTGCAAGTATTTTGTCGAGGATTTTTTCATTGATGTTCATCAAAGATATTTAAGTTTTCTTTTTTTGATGTATTTCTGGAAGGTTTTGGTATCAGGATAATGCTGGCCTCATAGAATGAGTTTGGGAGGAGTCCCTCCTCCTAATTTTTTGGAATAGTTTCAGTAGGAGTAATACCAGCTCTCCTTTGTACAACTGGTGGAATTCGGTGGTGAATCCATCAGATCTTGGGCTTTTTTTGGTTGGTAGGCTATTTATTACTGATTCAATTTCAGAGTCTGTTATTGGTCTGTTCAGGGAATCAGTTTCTTTCTGGTTCAGTCTTGGGAGGGTGTATGTGTCCAGGAATTTATCTATCTTTTCTAGGTTTTGTAGTTTGTGTGCATAGAGGTGTACTTAGTAGTTTCAAATGTTTATTTTTAGTTCTGTGGAATCGGTGGTAACACTGCCTTTGTCATTTCTAATTGTGTTTATGTGTATCTACTCTTTATTTGTCCTGCTAGTGGCCTATTTTATTCATGTTTTCAAAAAACTACCTCCTGGATGTGTTGATCTTTTGAATGGTTTTTCATGTCTTGATTTTCTTCAACTGAACTCTGATTTTGGTTATTTCTTGTGTTCTGCTAGCTTTGGGGTTGGATTGTTTTTGCTTCTCTAATTCTTTCAGTTGTGATTTTAGGTTGTCAATTTGAGACTTTTCTAACTTTCTGATTTGGGCATTTAGTGCTATGAATTTCCCTCCTAACACTGCCTTAGCTGTTTCCCAGAGATTCTGGTATGTTGTATCTTTGTTCTCATTAGTTTCAAAGAACTTCTTGATTTCTTTCTTAATTTTATTATTTACCCCAAAGTCATTCAGGAGCATGCTGTTTAATTTCCATGTAATTGTCTGTTTTTGAGCAATTTTTTTAGTCTTGACTTTTATTTTTATTGTGCTGTGGACCGAGAGTGTGTTTGGTATAATTTTGGTTCTTTTGCATTTGCTAAGAATTGTTTAATGTCCAATTACATGGGCTCTTTTAGAGTATATGCCATATGGCTATGAAAGAATGTATATTCTGTTGTTTTAGGTGCAGAGTTCTGTAAAGGTCTATCACATCCATTTGTTCCAATGCTGAGTTCAGGTCCTGAATGTCTTTGTTAATTTTCTGCTTGGATTATCTGTCTAATACTATCAGTGGAGTGTTGAAGTCTCCCAGTATTATTGTGTGGTAGTCTATGTCTTTTGCAGGTCTTTAAGAACTTCTTTTATGAATCTGGGTGCTACTGTGTTGAGTGCATGTATATTTAAGATAGTCAGGTCTTGTTGAATTGAACCCGTTGCCATTATGCAATGCCATTTTTTGTCTTTTTTGATCCTCCTTGGTTTGATGTCTGTTTTGTCTAAAATTAGGATTGCAACCCCTACTTTTTTCTGTTTTCCATTTGCTTGGTAGATTTTCCTCCACCCCTTTATTTTGAGCCTATGTGTGTCATTAAGTGTGAGATGCATCTCTTGAAGACAGCATAGCATTGGGTCTTGCTTTTTTATCCAGCTTGCCACTCTGTGCTTTTAAGTGGGGCATTTAACCCATTTACATTCAAGGTTAATATTGATATGTATGGATTTGATCTTGCCATTATATTGTTAGCTGGTTATCATGTTGGCTTGTTTGTTTGGTTGCTTTGTAGTGACAGTGGTCTGTGTGTTTAAGTGTTTTTGTATTAGCTGGTAGCAATCTTTCCTTTCTATATTTTATGTTCCTTTCAAGATCTCCTGTAAGGAAGTTCTGGTGATAACAAATTCCCTCAACATTTGCTTATCTGAAAGGATCTTATTTCTCCTTCATTTAGGAAGCTTAATTTGGCTGGATATAAAGCTCTTGGTGGGAGATTTTTTCGTTAAGAATGTTGAATATAGGCCCCGAATCTCTTCTCACTAGTAGGGTTTCAGCTGAGAGGCTCACTGTTAGCCTGATGAGATTCCCTTTGTAGGTGACCTGCCCTTTCTAGCTGCTTTTAACATTCTTTCTTTAATTTCGAACTTGGAAAATCTGATGATTATGTGTTTTGGTTATAATCTTCTTGTGTAGAATATTGTACAAGTTCTCTGTATTTCTTGAATTTGATTGTTGGCCTCTCTAGCAAGGTTGGGAAAATTTTCATGGATGATACCCTGAAATATGTTTTCCAAGTTGTTTGCTGTCTCCCTGTCCTTTTCAGGGATGCAAACGATTTGTAGATTTGGCCTCTTTACATAATCCCATATCTGTTGGAGGTTTTGTTCAGTCCTTTTTATTCCTTTTTCTCAATTTTTTTTCTGACTGTCTTATTTCAGAGAACCAGTCTTCAAGTTCTGAGATTATTTCCTTGGGATTTGCCATCCCCCTGAATCTCAATGATCTTCATTCCTATCCACGCTCTGAATTTTATTTCTGTCATTTTAGTCAACTCAGCCTGGTTAAAAAGTCTTGTAGGAGGTCTGTTTTGGTCATTTGGAGGACATGTGACACTTTGGCCATTTGAGTTACCAGAATTGTTGTGTTGGTTCTTTCTCATCTCTGTGTGTGGATGTTCCTTTAACTGCAGTGTAGATTGAGTACAGTCAATAGACTTTTTGTCTGGATGTTTTCACTAGACCAAGGCTTTGTGCAGGGTCTTTATTTGAAGCTGACTTCTTGTCCCTGGTTTCAGAGTGGGGGTATTTTAGCAAGGTATTTTTGGTGTTGAAGCTTTGGGGTGTGATCCAGTAGGTGACACTTAGGCTTATTTGTCAGTTGGTAGACTCGTGTGTGGCTCCCCATGTTTCCTCACAGTTATGCTCTGAACGTGTGGGTTCCTCTCCCCATTGAGTGCTGACTGCAGATTTCAGCTTGGTACTCCTGGGCTGCCCACTGCAGCTCTGGGGTGATCTCCGTGTTTATTTTCCTTCCCCAACTTGGAGGCAGCAGAGGAAGGGAACTTAGTGATGACTATGGCCAAGGGTCTTTTGCTTATCTCCTGGGGGCTCCACCCAAGAGAGATGCAGGTCAGCAATCACTCAGTGCAATCAGCCCAGGACAGTGTGTCTGTGCTGTGGGCACAAGCCAGGGTGTTCCCTGTCTGTGATGAGCAGTGGGTGGTGTGTGGGACCTATGGGAGATGGACTGGCCTCCTCTCCTTGGGCCAACTGAAGCTTGTTGAAGGTGTGGATAAGGCACTTAGTTTCTTTGCTCCTTCATTAGTCCGAGGGTAGCAAGGGCAATTCCACTGCAGAGGAAGTGGCAGAGAGGCTTTCAGTTGTCCCTGGAGACTCTGTTCAGGGAGTTGATACTGGCTCAGTAGCTCTGGTGGGGGGTGCCTGGAGGCCCTACCTGGTAAAGAGATATGAAAATGTGCACCCACGTAACAGTCTGGCCCCTTTTCCATAGGGTTGCTACAGTATGCTGGGGGCCTGCTCCTGTCCCTAGTAGCCTCAAATTTTCTAGTACCCAAAGGTGTCACCAGTGAAGGCTACAAAACAGCAAAGATGGCAGCCTGTTCCTTGCTCTGGGAGGTCTGTCCCAGGGAGGTATGGACCTGTTGCTGGTTTGAAGATATCTGTAGGAGGTGGTTGAAGACCCTAGTTGGGAGGTCCCACCCAGTGAGGAGGAACAGGATTGGGAACCTGCTTTAAAAAGCAGCCTGACCATGTTTTATAGAGCAGCTATCCTGTGGTGGGGGTCCACTTTAGCCCCTCATCACCTTGGACTCTCCAACGTCTGAAGGCTCAAATAGCTAAGTCACCCAAACAGCAAAGGTGGTGGCCCACCCCTCCCTCTTTGAGTTTTGTCCCAGGGAGGTTTAAAATCTCTGTCAACTGGAGAAAACTGGTGGGGGTGGCTGGAGGCCCCTGTTGGGAGGTCCTGCCCAGTGAGGAGGAATGAGATCAGGGACCTGTGTATAAAAGCAATCTGGCCATGTTTTTGTAGAGTAGCTGTGCTGTGCTGTGCTGGGGTACCACTTCCTCCCCCAGTCAGTCTGGACTCTCCAAAGCCTAAAGGCTGGAATGACTAAGTTGCCCAAACCACAAAAATAACCTCCTGCCCCTCCCCTGGGAGCTCCGTCTCAGGGAAGTGCAGTTCTGCTACTGGTGGTTGGCTGGAGTTCCAAGTCAGTGAGTCTTATCCTGTGAGGTGCCATGAAAGTCGGGTCTGCGGAATGTCACTGCTCAACCTCCTGGATTCAGCCCCTTTTCTAGGAGTATATATGGGGTCTAACTTCCCACTTAGCTGGAGTTGTAACTACTTTTGCCTGGAAGGCCAGAAAGCCTGGGTATCTAAGACTCCCAAGTCTCCAATTGTGCCTGAGCAGCTGCTCTGCCGAGACTCCACTATCTCTGTGTGTCAGATTGAAGCTCCTGGTGGAGTGGGTTCACAAGGGGCTCTTCTGACCTGAGAGTTGCAAAGATCTGTGGGAGAAGCATGAGTTCCTGGGATTACCCATTCACTCACTGCTTCCCTGGGTGGGAGAGGTTCCCTTGGCTTCCTGTCACTCCCAGGTGGGCATCATCCGGCTTTCCTTTTCAACATTCTCTGTGGGTTGAGTTGTTTCCTTGATTAGTCCCAGAGCAAGTACCTGGATGTTTCAGTTGAATGTGCTATATTTACTTGCCCCTTTCATTCCTCTCTGTGAGAGCCACGCATACTAGCTGCTTCAAATTGTCCATGTTGGCCACTTCCACCACAAATTTTTATTTTTGACTGAACTTAGTAGCTCTTGGTCTAGGCCCAGGGGCTAAATCTCCTAGAAAGTTAGAATTAAATCTATTTACTTGTTTCTGAGCTACATAAAGGGGAAATGAATAACATGTTTTGAGTGCATTTTTTCCCAGTGGGCATATCTTTGAAGACTCACTGTCTGTCTGCAGCATGAAAACAGTGACAAATCTAAGCAAGTGATACTCAGGATAAAAACGGGGGCAAAAATATTTGGTCCCCTTTTCAGAAATAAGAATAAAGATACTGGAAGTGACTTTTTTTTTTCTATTTTATTGAAGAAGGACAAAAAGTAGAATGTCTTTGTAGTGGTGGATACAGACACTTTCACTCTATTGCTAATGATATTATAATAAAACTACCATTAGAGATTCTTGGTCCAAGTCCTGACTCATATCACCTTAAAACTAGAAGGGACCCTAGAATGTAATAAGCACAATCTGCTTGTTTTTATGGAAGATAAAGGTCAGAGAACTTATTATCAAAGATCATAAAAAGAAATACTGCCTAAACCAGTATTTATACTTTATTTATTTATTTATTTATTTATTTTATTTTTTTGAGGCAGGGCCTCTCTCTGTTGCCCAGGCTGGAGAGAAGTGGAGTGATCATAGCTGACTGTAACCTCGAACTCCTGGGCTCAAGCATTCCTCTCACCTCAGCCTCCCAAGTAGCCGGGACTACTGGAACACGCCACCACACCCAGCTAATTTTTAAATTTTTTGTAGAGACAGGGTCTCGCTATGTTGCCAGGGCTGGTCTTGAATTCCTGGGCTCAAGCCATCTTCCTACCTCAGTCCCCCAAAATGTTGGGATTACAGGCATGAGCCACTGCACCTGGCCTATACTTGTTTTCTTAATGCTATAGTGCAAATTAACTTATAGTAGGTGCTCGATAAATAATTATTGAAAGGATAAATGAATGATTGAAACACTCCACCATGCATTATCTGTTCTGTGTTAATAATTCTTGTTTTAAGTAAGCTTTATATTAAAGTGCCTACTGAAAAGTCCACAACTCACTAGTGTACAGAAGGTGAATTTTTAACAAAACTAACATACCCACAAAATCACTACTGAGATAGAAATAATTCATTACCAGTATCCCAGAGGTTCCCCTGTTGCCCCTTTCTAGTCACTATGTCATCTCCCCAAATCACTATTCTGACTTCTATCCCAGTTGATTAGTTTTGCTTACTTTTTGAAATTTATGTATATGAATCATACATTATATGCTCTTTGCTGTTTTTTAGCTGAATATTAGGCTTGCATATCTAAAACATTTAATTATATTTTTGGTTGTAGCTGTAGTTTATTTTAATTGCTGTTTAGTATTCTGCTATATGATTATGCCACAATTTACTTATCCAGTCTATTATTGGTAGATATTTGTGTTGTTTCCATATTTTTGCTCTCATGAAGATGGCTGCTATGACCATTCTTGTTCATGTTTTTTTGCTTCACATGTGCATTTTTTTGGTTTGCATATGGGTACATATAACAAGGAGTGCACTTGTTAGTATATCAAATGTTGCTGAGGCTCTAGCTTATATGCCTTGGGCCCATCTACAAGGTCACTTACAACTTCAGTGGACCATTCTTGTAAATGCTAACATCTTCCTGTATCAAGCACCTGGGTTTCTCAACTATTCTTTCATTGGAGTGCATAATCTACTACAATTAATGTAATTACTAATATACTTAGGTTTAAATTGTAATCTTGCCATTAGCTTTATATTTATCCAGTATTTTCTATAATCTAGTTCCCTTTCATTTTGCCTTCTTTTGAATCAACCAAATATTTTATTATTCCATTTCACCCTCTAATTGCTTGTTATTTATATACACTTCTACTATTCTTTCAGTGATTACCTATAGATTACATCATACCTCACATATACCCTGATATAATTTAGTATTTGACTACTTTTTTTTACAATTATAAGACTTTATAATACTTTTACTACTACTACTCATACAACAATCCCAAATTACCTCTACCACATTTGCATTATTGTCATCATATATTTTAATTCTACATACATTTAAACTCCACAATTTACTATTATTCTTTTATATATCTAATGTTGATTTACATTTATCCATATAGTCTGTCTTTCAAGTGCTTTTTATTATTTCCTGAATTTTTGTGTGCCCATTTGGGATCATTTCCTTATGCCTAAAGAACTCTCTTTGGGATTCTTTTTTTTTTTGGTGTGAGTCTGCTGGCTGGTACTGAAATATATTTTATTTGTCTAGAGGTGTCTTTTTAATTTGCCTTCGATTATGAAGGCTGTTTTTTTTCTGGGTAATAGAATTCTAGGTTGGCTGCTATTTTCATTCAGAACATTAAAGATATTATTTCATTGTCTCTGGCTTCCATCATTCTGTCAAGAAGTTGGCCGTCAGGCTTATTGTTCATTTGAAACATGAACATTTTCTGTTTTCTTTTTCTTCTTTTTTTGTTTTTGTTATTTTTAATTTTTTGAGATGGAGTCTTGCTCTGTCACCAGGCTGGAGTGGAATGCAGTGGCATGATCTCAGCTCACTGCAACCTCTGCCTCTTGGGTTCAAGCAATCCTCCTGCCTCAGCCTCCCGAGTAGCTGGGACTACAGGCGCGTGCCACCACACCCAGCTAATTTTTTGTATTTTTAGTAGAGATGGGGTTTCACCATGTTGGCCAGGATGGTCTCGATCTCTTGACCTTGTGATCCACCCACCTTGGCCTCCCAAAGTGCTGGGATTACAGGCATCAGCCACCGCGCCCTGCCCATGTTCTGTTTTCTTCTCTGGTTGCTTTTAAGACTTTTTTTCCTTTGATTGCCAATAGTTTTACTATGATGTGCCTAGATGAGAGTTTCTTTCTATTTTATTCACTTAGAGTTTGCAACAGTTCTTAACCCTTTGGTTTGATGCTTTAAATCAATTAAAAAAAATTTGTGACCACGCCCTCTTTAAATACTTTTGTCCAATTTTTTTTCTTCTTTATCCCTGGACAACAAGTAGATACATATGAGGAGTTTCGATTACATCCTATATGTTTCTTAAGAATTTCAGTTTTTTCAATTCTTTATTTTTATCATGGTTCAGCTTGGATATTTCTTACTAATTTATCTCCTGCTGTCCTAATCCTCTCTTCAGCCATTTCCAATCCTCCCTTAAATTCATTTTTGATTGAATGCTAGACATTGTGTATAAAAGCAGTAGAGCTTCTGTGTAATGTGATATTCTTTCAAAGAGAAAAATCTTTATCTTTTGACAAGTAGCCAGAGTGGGAGCTAATCACCTTAATCCAATCTGTAGCTATGCTGAATCAAGACTGGATTTCAAACTTTATAAAGCTTGGCCTACTTCTAATTTGCTTTCACTCCAAGTATCTTTCTCTCAGGGGATTGTTGGGTTTCCCTGAGCTCCTCCTCTTTTGAGGACCTTGAACTCCAAATTTGTCTACCCGGATCCATTAGGTAGATGATAACTTCACTGAGCTTTTCAATTGTTTTCTGATCTGCTTAGTTTCTAGCCTTGTACAGCCTAAATATCAGCCAATGCTGCAAGGCATGCAGAATATTGGGCTTACCTCAATGAGTTTACCTTTTCTCTGGGATCTTGGTCCCCACAATTCCTGTCTTGGAAGCTATTTGAAACTTTCAGACAGATTATCTTTCGTACTTTATCTAGCTTTTCTAGGTGTTTTTATTGTGTAATTAAATCACTACATGCTACTCTGTCATAATTAGAAGAAGTGGTCATAACCTAAGTGACACATTTCAAATATTTAAAATTTGTAAGATATCTGTATCCTGTGAGGAATAGCTATTGAATAAATGTTTAGAGAGTAGTTGGGGTGATCTGGCTTGTTATGAGTTTGTTATTTCTGATGGAATTTTAGTAAATATATGTTATGCCAAAGATAGATGTGTTTTTCTACTATATTCAGCTTACTGTAACCTAAAATTTATAATTAATTAAAATTTACAAAAAACACAAACCCTCAAAACTTTATAACATTATCTCACTTGATTTACAATAGAAAATCTCTGGTTAAATTGTCATGTGAATAGGGTTCTATTATGCGCTTATTTTGATGCATATGAAATAATTCTTGCCGAACACAGCATTATCTGGATTTAGGGATTTGTAATTATTATTTCATTTTAATTAATATTTTAAATGTTAACATTTCAGTATATTTATGTATGTGCAAACACTTGGATTAAAAAATGTAAGCAAGTTGGTAGAAGCAGCTGCCATGATTCCAAATTGTAGTCTAACACAGTGCTATTATTCTTTCTTAAAAACAAGGTTTTATTATTGTAGGGGAGGGAGTTGGGCTTGAAAAAGTTTAGTGAGTAATCTTATGGTAGTAAGTAATTAAAACTCAACAGAAAATTAACTTAAGCCAAAAGGACTTTATTGACTCATGTCTTAATTAGTTCAGGCTGCTATATCAAATTACCATTGACTGGGCACTTAACACACATTCATTTCTCACAGTTATGGAGGCTGAAAGTCCAATAAGAAGACAACCAACAGATTCAGTGTCTGGTGAGGGCCCACTCCTTGGTTTATAGATGGCTATCTTCTCCCTGTGTTCTCACATGGTGGAAGAGGTGAAAGAGCTCTCTGAGGTCTCTTTTATAAGGTCACTAATTCCATTCATGAAGGCTGTACCTTTATGACTTTATCATCTCCCAAAGACTCTACCTCCAAATATCATCACATTGGAGATTAGGATTTCAACTTATATGCTGGGGGAGTGTGAACACTCATTCCATAACAGCTCATATAACTATAAAGTCCAATAGTTGATTCTGGCCTGAGATCTATCTGGATCAAGGGGCTCATTAGATGTTGTCAGGACTTGGCCTTTCTTTCCTTATTTCAAGTTAGTTTCCTTTTGTAATTTTGTTTTTTTTTGGGGGTGGGGGCTAGGGTGGGGTCAGGCTTTTTCTATACAATAAGAAAGATTACTCCAAGCCTACTTCCTCATGTTTGGTAGGAAAACAGAAGAGAACCCCTTTACTTACTATTGTTTCTATATTATATATTATGGAAGGGCTCTGGCACAGTATGAGTTGTGCACCCAAACATAAACCAATCTCTTACAAGGATATGGTATTATATTTGGCTGAACTTTGGTCACATAGCCATCTGTATTGTCAGGGAGGGAGATCACTGTGATTGATAGCCCCTACATTATCACATAGGGAAGGGAGGCTGTTTATTACCCTTTTGTTGCCTAGAATTGTCTCAGGAATGATTGTTGAAGAACCTAGAATTCTTCTGTAAATCTACAAGTTACATGTGATCATAAGAAGTCTGGAAGACATATTCAGAAAGCTCTATGTAGTGCCTTCTTTTTCTCTGTACTCAGCTACATGGCTGCATTTTGGTGGTTCTTAATATGTTCAAGTTTTGGGTTCAGTTCCTCTACATTAACTGGTGGCATAATAGCTTTGGCCTGAATATATTTAGAAATAGAAGAAACTTAGTGAGAGGAGCATCTCTCTTGGCTCATCCTGACACACTTGTTCTCAAGATCTTCCTTTGGGAGTTATTGTCTACAATAAGCTTTCACTATCCTTTCCTCTTAGCTCTTGATTTCAACCATGTGCTCCCACTTGGCTCTATTGAAACTCCCCAGATTATTCATGTTTGGGGATTGGCTAATGTTCGAAAGGGCAGTTTATAAAAACTCTTAGGCCAAGGCAACTCATTACTTAAGTTGTCAGTGTTCTTTGTTCTGCTTACTGGCTTCTGTTCTGAATATTTTTCCTTAATCTTTTAGTTTATACAAAATTTCTGGTTGCTGATGATGTTAGAATTATGCTTTTGTTAATCATGAGTGTGATGGAGCGGTCGTGCCCCAGAGTACTGAATCTTAAAGACTACTTGCACTTGGGAGGTGGAAAAGATACTAGCGGATTAACTCCGAGAAGAGAACTAACATTTATTGAGTGCCTAAGATCTACTAGGTGCTTTGCAAATATTGTAAACTGTTACATGATCTTGATAGAGGGAATAACACCTTAATTTTACAGAATTTATGGCTCAGAGAGGTGAAGTAACTTGCCTAAGGCCATGCAATTATTCAGTGGTGGAACTGGGGTTCAAACTTGCAGGTAATTTTGACTCTAAAGCCTGAGTTCTTTTCAAGGAAGTCAGTAACGGGATGAAATTTAGACAGGGAGGGAGGAGAATATGGTCACAGATGTGTTCATGCCTTCTACCTTTCAGAGAAAATAAACCCTCTGGGAAACTGAGGACTATAGTGCTAATTAAAGACCAAAATCAGTATCAGGATTTCCAGGATTAAATCTGTAGCAGGGACACATACTGAAGATATTAATAGCACAGGTACTAGGAACCCAAGGGAAAGTCAAACAAGACCACTGAGGAAAATGGGTTACAATGCCAGAGATATCAAGTCAATGTGTCAAACTTAGAGACCAAAGGCAGGTCAAGGCAAGGTTCAAAGCTAGATGGAAATAGGGTAAGTGCATAGAGGTTCAGAATGAGTAGGATGGGAGGGAGGGAGAATTTCTAAAATTATTGCCCTCCATATAAGTGGGTATTTGTGACTCACCATTAAGTAACATGGTTTATATTTTAAACTGTTAACAATGAGTTTAAAGGGCCAGAAAACACACAGCTAAAAGAGGCAAGAGGTCTCAGTATATTCAGCAAGGAAAAGGTCCAAAAAATAAAAATAAAAAAGAAATAGGTGAATGTCCTGGAAAGCAGTGATTAAGGCCGTGTTGCACTAAGACTTGCAGAGCACTAATTAAAAGCTGCCAAGTATTCTATCCCCAGGTCAAACCCTTTGAATGGGAGATGAGAAAGCAGCTCAGCCAAGGCTTTGAACTGGCTAGAAATCCAAGACAAAGAATGACAAATAAGTCTAGTTCCCAAAATAGCAGTTGCTGCCACTAGTCAATGAACAGTTTTCCAGCTTGCCCAGTGTAAAAGGGATTGTTAATCCCCCCATTGTCTTTCTAGCCACACCCACAGATCAGTACTGCCATCAGTCTCTTTACCCACCAAGCTCTGGCAACTCTTAAAAGAAATTTTCCATGCACTTTAGTTCAGTGCTCTAACTGTCACAGCTTACAAGCCATGCCCTGGTTCCTTCTGCACCTGGAAACTATGGGTGGGGGCTGGTTTTCTGGTAGACCTCAATGACTAATGCACACCTGCACATTCCTTTGTTCGTATTGGCAAGAGAAATATTTCACAGAACAATTTGAAAAGTGTGTTGTCAAGAAATTTGGGAAACAGTTCCTACATGGGCCTTGTTTTTTCAGGACTGAAATTTTTGAGATTTTGTAGAATCTTAAATTATATTTTTTCTCATAACTTGTTTTTCCTTGCATTTAATTTAGTAGTCTTTACTTGGACGAAAAGATTAAGAATTACAGTTTCTTTTAATATGAATGGATCCAGGAAAGTGTATCTCCTTTCTTTAGTTAGCATGCTTGCTAATTTGGGGAACTTGGATATGATTTGTAGATTATTGTGCTGTTTCTGGGAAGTAACTTTGAGGATCACCTTAATTTGTGTCTCCTACTAATCTACTCAAGCTAACATTAACCAATTGTTATGTCTTCACAAGGAAAAACAATCTGCTATAGCAAAGGGGAGATTTTAAGGTCAGGGGAAATTCCAGTTCTTTGGAATGGAGTGAGTGGGAGTGGAAACCTAGGAATTGAAAAAGAGTGAGATCATGATTTGCATTCAGACACCTAACTCACACTATTAAGAGTCAATCTTCATGCACAGTAGATATCCAACAAATGTTCTATCATGTTGCTGCAGTAGATTATGGATGCCCATCAAGAAGCTAGAATGGGAGAAGTTTTGTTTTAAGCAAGGTTTTAGGAAATAAGATCTACTGAAGGACCCAAGAAAGAAAGTCTGAATCAAAGCAGCAAACCAGATTCAGTAAAACCAATGATCAGGATAAAAGTTTAATCAGAAAGTCGGGTGAATGGAAAAGAACAAATGTACAGTTAATGAAGAAACAATGCAGGATGTACAAAGCTCATGTTGTTTCCAAGGCAATTGGTAATGCAAGAAGTCTAGAGGCATATGGTCCAAATATAGTCTTCAGAGAATATGGGGGTAAATAAGCTGAAACTGAAAAGATAAAATAAGATAGAGGGACCAGACTAGAATTACTGGGCCAGTACCTATAAATTCATGATAGTTTGTAGGTATGGACAGGTTTTGCTTGGTATGAACAGTTTTGAAAGGCAATGTAAGTTCGCAGATGTCATAGTCGGTTACAGTACAAGATTCTTAGCACCCATTGAGCTGTATAAAGCCAGCTTCACACATTTGCTATTCTTGCCTGGTTTAGGTTTGATATTTGAGTTTGTGACTCCTGGTGGAGTCCATCTGCTTGAGGCTCTATCTCCACATCATTTCAGTTCCTGTAGCCAGTTAGTCCCAACCATCAGGAATGCCTTTACCTTCATCTCTGGTAGTACTAAGGCTATTTTTAATCAGAAGGAGTTTAGGGAAGTTTGGTATAGTGCTTCCATTCTTCAGCAACATATTGTGGTGCTCATCCAGTGTCTGGTATTGTCTCAGCAACTGGGATATTTCCTTATCCTTGTAAATAAACTAAATCTTATACTTCAATTTCATTATCCAGGCCCTTGAATTGTTCACTAGTGTTGAATTTCTGTTTTTACATCCTGTCTAGTACCCCATTTCTGTTTATTGATATGTTGCAAGAGCCCTTAGTTATGGAATAAATTTGTGAGTATTTGTCTAGGAATTTTAGTCATTTTAAAGCCTTTGGTTAACCACCTTCCAATCTTAAATGATCTGGCCTAAGAGAATATACAGCATGGCAATTTATAAATCAGAGTTATTCATAAAGTTATTACTGAACAACACCAATATTTGTCAAAAGACTATTACCAAATGAACAGCCTAAAAAAGATGAGGAAAAACTGGGAAAATGAAACTGAGAAGAAGGGAGAATGATAAATTACAAGTAGGTATATAAAGCATCCTCTTTCACACACATACATGCAGACATACACATGAAACAGCTTTGGTAAACTGAAATTGAAATGATAAAATGAAAAATTTGGTATGATAGTGTCTTAGTCCTTTTTGTGTTGCTGTTGCTATAAAGAAATACCTGAGGCTGGGTAATCTATAGAGAAAAAAGACGTATTTGGCTCATGATTCTGATGCCTTGAAAGTTCAAGATTGGGCATCTGCATCTAGTGGAGGACTCAAGCTGCTTCCACTCATGGTAGAAGTTGAAGGGGAACTGGCTGTGTAGAGATAACATGGCAAGAGAAGAGGCAAGAGAGAAGGGAGGGGAGCAGATGCCAGACTCTTTTAACAGTCAGCTCTCTTGGGAACTGATGGAGTGAGAACTCACTCACCCTTGAAGAAGGGCATTAATCTTTTCATGAGGGATCTGTCCCCATGACCCAAACACCTCACATTTAGCCCCATCTTCAACACTGGGGATCAAATTTCAACATGTTTGGAGGAGAGAAAATCCAAATGATAGCAGATAGTCTTTGGTGCTTTTCTGCAAATAGTTGTCATTCCTCTCCCTTTCTGTCCCCATTTTAAGATTGTGCTTCCTGACTCCCCAGTGGCTTGGTGGAACTGCAGAGTGTTGGCCAATGGATTGTGAGCAAAGGTCATATACCTCATTGCAGGGCCAGAAAGCAGAGAACATTTAATCGCCCGAGTGAGATGCTTTCTAGATTTCTTTCCCTTTGTCTCCCTCTGGCTGGAGATGTTCCAGATGGTGGCTGCATTCTCAGCCCGAATCCCTGAGAGATCCCTGAGTAACTACAATGAGAAAATCATTCTTCTAGTACCACCTTCACCTCCAGCAACCCATGATAGAAAGGTAGCATCAGCAGAAAATACACATTTATTATTTTAAGCCACAGACATTTTAGTGTTTTTATTTTTGTTATCCCTACTGCAGCATAACCTAGCCTATTTTGACTGATACCTAGCTTAGGTATCAGACTTCTCCTATCAGTTTCCTGAAATAATAAGTCATATCTTTACTAGTGATGAACGGCAACCTGGTTTTGAAAGGAAAAGTGTTTTTGAAAATCAAAGTGGGGATTGCTGATTTAGAAGAATGATTCCCATTAGCTATTTTCTTACTTGTTCCTGGACTAGAAATCCCCTAGCTAAATACTGACCAGGATGACACAGCTCAGCTTGAAATTTGTATGAGAGCAAGGATATCAATACACAGGCTGTTTGCTGACTAAGCCTGTAGATTCCAGCACGGAATTGACAGTTTGATTTATTCTACAAAAATGGGCTTTAGGATTTAGTTTTGGGTCAAAATGAAAAAATGCCAGGGGACAGCAGAAAAAATTTATGATGATATATTGTTTAACTGTGAATAAGAAATATTTGAGATTAGATAAGAAGCCTAGCCCCAAAAGACGGGGTAGGCAGCCTTCATGTCATCTTACTCCTATCCTTTGCACAAATTCTCATTAATATCTTTGACTCCGTATTTGTTATTTGTTTCACTTCAAGTCAACTAGCAATATTATATAACCCACATCTTGTTAAATATACTGATGCTTTCAGAATTAAGTATTATCATATTGGAAAATTATCAAACTACTGAAAATTGAAATATTTAACAACTGCAATGTATTGGTTGACTGAAAATCTGTGTGCAGAATTCTGTTCAGCCTCTGATTAGGCTATTTCATCTTGCTAACATTTATAGAAATCTACCAGGGAGTCTAGTTAGAAGTGCTTTGCTTTAGCTTTTTTCCTTGTGAGCCAGTTGCTGAACAAAAATTCAGATATCCAATTTTTAAAATAACTTTTTTCTCATTTAAATATAGTAAATGATAATTATTGAAAATACAAACAAAAAAGTAAATAAAAGCACTCAAGTTTATTATCAAGAGAAATTAATGTTAATATTTTATATACTTTTGTAAAAATTGGATCATACTCTTTGGTAACTTACTTGTTTCACTTACTATATCATGGGATTTTTCATCTCTTTAAGTAAACTTTTACAGTACATTTTGTGGCCTTATTCTATCATATGGATATACAATAATTTGTTTAACTGATATCCTTATAAATGCACAAATACATTGTTTCTAACTTTTCTATACCAAATACTGTAATGAATAGTTTAATAGTTAATATTTTCTCATTTTTACACTTCTATAATATTTCCTTATGAAACATTTATAGGCAAGAAATCCCAGGGGCAAAGATTGTATACATTTTGATACATGTTGGAAAATTATAAAATTCCCTCCTTGTAGTTCACATTTTCTTCCAGTTATGAATAAGAGTATCTGTTTCTCTGTACCTTTACAGGCACTGGCTACGAGCATTTAAAAATATTTGCCAATTTGAAAGGCAAAAGCCACAGATTTTACATTTGAAAGGTAAACCTCCTGGAAAAAGAATGACTTCTTGTGCAGTGTGTTCTTAAATAGAGCTATATTTTAGGGTCTAGAAGTGGTTAATTTTTTCCTAACTCTTCCTTTTAAATTTCCCACAGAGCTTTGTTTTATGCAATGTCATCAATCATAACTAGAGATGTGCTCCATACAGTAACTCACCAATCATTCAAGTCCTGGTAAACGTGTAATATTTGCAATTTGTGTCTATTGCACATATTTATCTATTTATTCCACTGTCATCGTCTGTAGGAAAACAGCTATATTTGCCTCTGTAGCATCATTAGAGAGAGAAATAAGTTAGCAGTTTTCACCTGTTTGTATTCCTTTATCTGATATACTGTGGAATATGATTTGTGAAGTAATGATGCTGAATGAGGAATCAGCATAATGGCAAGGAAAATATTTTTTAATGGAAAGCCTCTTTTTTATTGTTTCACCAGTTGGAAAGGTAAAGTATTCAGAAGGGAAGAGCATGTCATCATAAAACTGAGTTGGATAATAGGCAATAAGGCATAACGGCATTTCCTAACCTCTTGGATAAAGCTTGCAAAAATCTTCAAGAACCGATTACACAGAACGATATATCACTAAGGTGTGAGTTCTCTTTAATTGCTTTGTGATTTTTCCATAAATGGCAAGCATATTGCTTGGTGGAAATAGTAATAAACAGGAGCTCTCTCTAGTTTGGCATTCTCTGGCTTGCATTGGCACATCTGTGGTTCCTGGATTATTTTTTTCAGACCATTTCACTGAAAGAGGAAAAAAAAAAAGAAAGTCAACTTCTTTTCATGCCCCACCTCTGATAACATCCAGTGGGAAAATACTGGGATATGGGGCTTCCTTCTCTATTTCTGCGGCTAACCACAGTTTCAAGTTTTGGAAAAATTGCTAAAACTAGTAATAATATGTTGGGGTCTTTGTTCTCTTCCTTACTTTCACGTGGGACAGATAGTGTTTTGGATGTTGATTTCACCCACTCATTTATTTAGTATACCCATCCCTACTCCTACTAGTATTTTACTAAATATTTACTAATTATAACACCTACCAAGAGAAACATCTACTTTTTGAGAAGAAAGTAGGTCAAGAAGATAACAATCAACTGTGCCAGCTCATTGTGCAAGTTCATTGAAATAAGATCAAGAGTCATATACCTAGTGACAGCTCTAATCACTTTGATTTAGTGTTTTATTGACACTCCTGAAATTCTGTAGCATGTGAATTAATAGAATCCTTAACAGTGATTGGAAAAATCACTCTTCTTGGTGATTCTCATTTTCTTCTTCAAGTAATATTTAATGTAGCTTTTATAATAATTGATATAAAATTATTAGATTTTTCCACACCTAGACTTCCAGCTTTGGGTCATAGACTCAAAAAAGACTTTCGACCAAAGTCTTTCATTAGTGTGATAGTTAATTTTATGTGTCAACTTGACCTGGAACAGAGTGCCAAGATAGTTGGTCAAATGTTCTTCTGGGTGTGTTTGTGAGGGTGTTTTTAGATGAGATGAACATTTGCACTGGTAGGCTGAGTAAAGCAGATTGCCCTCCCTAGTATGAGTGGGTATCATCCAATTAGTTGAAGGTCTGAGTAGAGCAAAAAGGCTGAACCTCCCATGAATAAGAAGGCACGTCTTATGCCTGACTGATTTTGACCTGGAACACTGGTCTTTTTCTGCCTTTAGACTTGAACTTAAATGTTGGCTCTTCCTGGATCTTGAGCCTGGCAGCTTTCAGACTAGAAGTGCACCATAGGCTCTCCTGGGTCTAACTGCAGATCTTGGGTCTTCTCAGCTTCCATAATTTTATGATCCAATCCTTGTAATAAATTTATTTATGGATATATATACACATATATTAAATATTTTATATATTAGATATTTTATAAATGTTTTAATTTAATATTTATTAAATATTTTATATCTACAATATTTTATGGCCTCCATAATTTTATGAGACGATCCTTGTAATAAATTCCTTTAAGGATATATATACATATATTAAATATTTTAAGTATATTTTACATATGCATATATTAAATATTTTATATTAATATATTTGTGTACATATATTAAATATTTTATACCAATATATTCATGGATATATATACATATATTAAATATGTTATATCTGCATATGTGTGTATATGTGTATATACATATATGTTATATACACATATATGCAGATATAACATATTTAATATATACATATATACACACACACATATACACAGATACACATACACACACATACTATTGGTTCTGTTTCTCTGGAGAACCCTGACTAATATAATGACTAAAGAGATCATTTAATTAGAGATGAGTGTATGCTCCATTAGGTTCTTCATTATTTATTCCTCACATGGAATTCAAATCCTTGTGGGTATCTTCAGCATCTATGTGGCAGTGGACTGTTACTATCAACAGCACATAGATGCTGGGATAAGGCTGACTCAGATAGTGATGATTATAGCAAAACTCTTTCTATATTTTGTTTTTGGTAAAGAATAAGAAAACTGTGGGAAATTATACTTGTAGATAAATTTGAATAATGACTAGGTTATTTCTTCTTGTACTTTAATATACCTAGGGCATAGATTGCATGGATATTCCATGACTTGTACATAGTAGGTAATAAAGAAATATTTATTAACTGGATATCCTCAGTTATATAATACTTTTACTTCTTAAGTCGTAATGGGTGGTGATTAGGGACTTTGCTAGTTGCACCAGGCTTATGCATCTGTTAAGAAAGTATCACCCACTTAGTACTAGTTTCACAGAAGATCATGCAACCATTTTGTGTTTCTGAAAATTTATTATAAATATAAGAATTGACACAGTTGGCTATATAAAAATTGATTAGTTTGGGGGTGAGATGGGGTGGGGTAGAGATCCAATTATCATTATCTTCCTTTCATCTGAATATCCTGTTTTCCTAACCTTCTCAGATTCTGCAGCAAAATTCTGTAAGGAAAAAAATGAAATCCCTTACAGAATGACAGCAAGGAGGAATGAACTGGGTCAAGGGACTTTAGCTTTAGCCTGATAATTTCAATCTGACCCAAGTCAGTAATGAAACTTGCTAGATACACTATGGGAAATTTGATGATAGTCTAGGGTCAAACTTAATGGGCAAGTGCATCTATCAGCACAACACATCACCACTGAGCAATCACATTTATGATCTCAAAAGAATTAAAGAGGCAATGAAGGCAAAATGCTTCTCAAGGAAAACAGGTAGGCTCCTCTCTGTCAAGACTGAGATTAAAATCCTCTGAGCCAAGGTTCTATTTGCCACCTTTAGTGCTAGTGCCACAGAAGTCAAGTCATGGACTTCTAATTTGATTAAAAACTTAAGTGCCCTCAATTTTACTGCTTTAGGTTTGCGTTATGCATCATTGAGTCATAAGATGGGAAGCATCTGTTTGAATTTGCAAGAAAGTATCAAACAGAGACTTTTTAACATAGCTCATCAAGACCCAGCAAAGGCAGCACAACCAGCAGGTCAAATGGGTAATATTATGGATATTTCCAGATTCAGCAGGTGCCAGGAATGCCTTGTAACTTGCCTTGTCACCAGGTTGCTAATTATTATAGTCCAGGTTCCAGGGTCATGGGATGGACGCTGAAGCATATACTGAATGAACATCTCTAGTGCAGGTGTGATTGAGGATTGGATGTCTATAAATAAGCTATAATATGGTGTCCAAAAGATAAAGGTGAAAACACCAGAGGACTCTTGTTCTCAATCAATAAGTGAGCATCTATTACAGTGTTTTCATTGTGGGATACAATGCATTTGGCAAGGAGGAATTGATCAGTCTTTGCAAAAAATCTAATAAAGGCAGCCTTTAGTTTCCCATTTTTACTTTGCTCATTGGGAAGAGTATACGAGGTGATGTCTGCTTGCCTAAACTCTCAAAGGCTCTAAGATAGTGGCTCTCAACCTTGACTGCACATTAAAATCACCTAGGGAACTTTAAAAACAAAATCCAGTGCCTGAGTCCTGGATCACTCCCCACCCCAGGAATTTTGACTTGATGGCTCTGGGATGAGATCCAGGTAAATAACAAATTTAAGGGGTACAAGTGCTTTTTTGTTACATGAATATATTGGGTAGTGGTGAAGTCTTGGCTTTTAGTGTATCCATCACCCGAATAAGGTACATTGTACCCATTAAGTAATTTCTCATCATCTACCTCCCTTCCACCCTCCCCCTTCCAATTCTCCAATGTTTATCATTGCACATTCTTTTTGAGATCTCACTTATAAGTGAGAACATGAGGTATTTGACTTTATTTTTAAAAGTTCCTCGGTTGTTTTTTAAAGCAAAATGTTTGAGAGTCTAATAATTCAGTTAGATTCATGTGTTAGCTCCACCCATAGGCCAAATAGGTGGCACCCAAGTGGTGAGATTTCAAGTGTTCTGAAAATATGTTTGGCCCCTTGGTATTTTTCTGGCATCAGCCCTGCCATACCACCTAATATAGCTATGTTATGATTTGTATATCCTAGCTAAATTGCTGATTTTTTTGGGAGAAGTGATACATTAATACCTTACTTTGAATTTATTTATCAGATTAGCTAGCAAAGAGAGCATGGATTTTAACAGTGGAACCAAAGATCATTAGATGGAGTGATACCTATGGAGGGAAGTTATGCCTAGGGAGACTAATCTTCCCATCTTCCCATTTTGCCTAAGACTGGGGGGTTTCCTGGGATGCAGGACTTTCAGTTTTAACAGTCCTGGGCAAACCAAGATGAGTTGGTATCCATAGGCATGGATGTGGCATCAAGACCTATAAGGGCTTTGGGTGCCTGCCTAGGAGTGAAGGACTCTAAAGGAGAAGCAGAGAAGACATCAGAATGAAGGACCCGTTTCTCCTACTTTGCCATTTGGTCTGGTGATGATATACTATGACAACAGTGGGGCAGGATCATTGAAAATAGTGTGGGTTATTTATTTTTCTTATTTTCTAGAAGAAACAAAAAATAGTTATATATTTTTTTGTTGTATTTTCTTTTTTATTTCTAGGAGATAGAACATTCTGTGGCTTTGCCTGGGGGTGGCGTGTAGTTTATCTTGTCAAGTTTATGAATACGATGATTGGCTTTCGGAAAGCCTCAACTCAAGAGACTTTCCAGAGAGCTTAACTGGAAGGAGAAGTCCAGAAGCGAGGCCTTTGAAAGTGGGTTGGAAGAAGCAGCAGGATAGTGAAGGAACAGACTTTGAAACTAGTTAGGGGATTGTGGATTGGGTTATCAAGAAAACTGAAGTGCTTGAGCTGCGTGTGTGTGTGTGTGTGTGTGTGTGTGTGTGTGTGTCTAGAAGGCTGTGTGGTATACCTAAGGATGCTAAATCTGAGGCCTATTCTTCACAAAAATTCCTATGTCCAGGATTGTACAGAAGCTATTGAGTGGTCCAATTTTAAAAGTCCAATGAGAATTTATAAGTGGTGCCTGGTGTAAACCTATAATCAGCAACCTTCCCCAATGTTCTGCTCTATGGGAGACTGTTGGGATGTACAGTAATGAAGGCCATTTAATTTACTGCAGGTCCAGTAGAATGAGGGCTCAGGGTAAAATTTGGTTAAGGTTAAACAAAAATTGATGTTTCCAATATGCACAAGTGTGTGGAGAAAAATTTATACCCACTAAATTTGCTATCAAGAACCTACTATATGGCAGGCACTTTATTATTATATATTATTAATGTTTATAACCTATGAAGATGTGTATACATGTATGTGTGTATATAAATATAACAAGTATATATACATACACATATAATTATATAATATTTATATGTAATACATACATTTTACAGATGAGGATCAGAGAGCTAATGCTGACTCACCACATAAGTTATAATAAGTGGCCATTGCAGAACTGGAAAGTTTAATCCATGCCTGTCCAATTCCAAATCCTGTGCTGACACCACTCATCATGTTACTTCTGTATTGGTTAGATACATTAACAGGAAAATATAATACTGCAATACTTCTCTGGCTATTTGTTTCCTTTCTCCAAAGGAAAAAGCACAGATACATATTGAAGGAGCAAATGTGATGACATGTTTTGTGGGGTTGACCTTGCTTCCTTGGATCACATTTTCACTGCTTTCAAAACCTCTGGACTGAACTTAGTCTCTGGGATAGGCAGTTCTGTGATAGAATTGTTTGGTGCAGATGTTTTGGGGTGTGTCTGTGTTTCTACCTGGAACAAACTCAACTTTATTTCTAGACACTTTTAAATGTGTTTCATGTGGCTTGTGACCACAATTCATCACCAGTGATTTTTCTCTTGGCCAGTTTCCATCTATCATTCTATTGCAGCAAGAGAAAGGAGAGCAACTCTAGAAAGTGGCATATAGCCTGGTAATTATTTGCTTTCCTAGCCCAAATGGAGCAATTTTTAGGTAAGTGGTGCCTCTTTTGGCTTCCTAAGGTTACTGCATATAATTTTGACAGGGCCTAAGTAGACGAAAATTCATGGAGACAATCTAGCTTTAAACAAGGTGAAACCATTAAAGGATTGAACATAAGAACAAGGATGGAAGTGGATCTAGTCACTAGTCATGTTCCTAAGGATTCTTGCTATGGTTTGTCTTCAAAGATATAATTAACACATGTTAAGAGTAGATAGACCTGAGTTTGATTCCAGCTCCAAACTTGCTGTGTGACTTTAGGTAAGTCACATAAACTCTACACTGTATTATCTTCTGTCTTTAAAACAGAGATGATAATATATAACTCATGAGGCTTAAATGAAATAATGTATGTAAGAGTGCAGTATCTGGCATGTAGCAAATGCTCAATAAATATTAGCTGCTATCATCATCATCATCATCATCATCACCATCATCATCACCACCATCATCATTTTTCTTTTGTAGTAAACATCACATTCGATTTGTAAAAGAATCATATTATTTCCCTTTAGATTTAAAAAATGCTTAAAAGTTTATTTTTCTTATTTTGTGTGTCTACACATTTGTACAATTCTGTAAAAACAATTTAGTGTAATGATTTTTAGGTAATGTGTAAATATACACAGAAAGTAAAAAGCATGTATAAGCCTGATATTATAAATTAAAATATTGCCCTTAATGAGTCAGGAATAGTTTGGAAATAATAGGACAACCTGTCTTCTAGGATCTTAGCTTAGTTTACCTTGTACTGTTGTCAAAACATGTTTTGACCTTTGATTATATATGTATTTTTGCTTCTGTTGAAACTGCATTGCCTCAGTCAAAAAAAGGTGTTTATCATCTAATATGTTCCAGGGTCTGGTGATATTCAGGACACGGTAATGAATTAGACATAATATTTCGCTGAAGAGAGTTCTAAATCTAATAACTGTGCCACTTCAGTAGCAGAAGTTGGTTTTCATGTGGACTTGACCATATTTACCACCTATACAATATATGAATGATCAAGAAAAGCTTTGATGTAGGAGGTTAAAGTCTTTACCAGTTGGCAAGGCAATGTCAGTGCCCTTTACTGACAAGGATTTTCAGACGGAGGAAGGATTAGATTTAGATTTCTCTTTAGTGGCTGTTTGGATCCACATCTATGCAAACTCGTAAAGATGAATAAGTATCAGAGGGCAGAGTTTGGTTCAAATATAAAACTTGAAACAATTTGAAAATTTAATGTGCACCTCAGCTCTATAGAAGTGTTTAAATAAATGCTAAATGACCAGAGGTCTGGGTGGTGGTAGAGTTCTTTCATGAATTTAATAGGAGATTGACCTCGATGGTCTTTCAGGTTCCTTTTAGCTCTGAGGTTCTATAAAACATGGAGAACTCTCTAGTGGATTAGATTTCCATGTTGTTAGCAATAATTGTTTTTTCAGCATTTCTCTGTTGGCATAATAAAACACATGTAGTTTGTTGGGCAGTTTAATTCCTTAATTTCACCCTTGGAGAGTATAACTTGGATAATTTCTTATATAAAGGTACACAAGACTCTTGGGATTCTAATGTTTTCTTATTGTCAAAAGATAGTATCTATAATGGTACTTGACTCACAGTAAACAGCAGAATAGTACGTGTCTATTGCTATGTGCAAAGTACTTTCTCTTATCAAAGAGCACACCTTTATCTTAGTTCTTACCAAAGAAACCTCAATTTTTTTCTGCTTCTACCTTCTGGGATTCCCCCAGTGTGGCCTAGTGAATTACCCCCCTGTAGTTTCAGCTTTGTTTCAGTTCCCAAACCAATCCCCCTTTAAAGCTTTTGATTGTTATTCTCCCTGCTGGTCTACTCAGGACACGATTGCCTAGCACTGATCTCTGGGCTCCTATAGTGTTCTTAAGTCACTTTGTATTTGTCTGTACTATACAGACTAGTGGCCTATAGGACCTGTGACATAGTATTCTAATGCTGACAACTGTTCTTCTATATTGACTCTTGAGTTCCAGCTTTTCCTTCCTGAGTACCCCAATTCGCAGATTTAAACTATTGGTTTGAACTATGCTCAACAGTCATGTTCTGATAATTGGTCTAGTGTATCTTCCTTTTTCATCTGGTATAATAATAGTAATAATAGCTATCATATATTGGTGCTTACTATGTGGCAACTTCACCATACTTTTAAAATAGAGATGCAAAACTGAAAAATTCAGAGAAGAGTAGAAAACAAGATTAGAATGGGTTTTTCTTTTCATATGAGAACATGCTACTGGGATAGGGATTTTACTTTAAAGGCAAGAGGTAATTGGAATCTTATCTTCAATGGTTGTTATGGGAAGAGATATTTAATAGCTTTTTTATTCAGAGATTTAAAAATGGAAAAGTGCTTAAAACAGAAGCAATAGAAATTTCTATTGAAAATAATGAAAACCTTTATGGTTATCAAGGTGTAGAAAACTCACTGTGGGCAACCAAAGACTGTTGATTAGCCTGTTCCTGGTTTAAAAAATTGCTTCAAAGCTGGCTACAGAAGGCTGTACAATTCACAAAATAATCTAAGAGCTGTTTTAGGTACTGTGTAAACATGGAGAGAATGAAAAATATGTGAAAGATTGATATTATTAGAGCTAAAATATTTTGCTGATTGACTTCAAAAGACTTGATAACTGGTCCTGGAATGTTTCCTATCTAGCTGCCTGAAGGCTGGAAGATGGACCCTCTAAAGGTCATCTAACACTCAGATTCTTGACATTCTCTGACGTTTCAATAGTGAATGAAAGCTGTTTTGGATCAGACAGAAAACTTGGTTACTTCTCTCAGCATCAGAATTCAAAAATGCACATTTTTCATGATCTCTGTGATGAACAGGCAATTTGCATGTTTGGATTTATCACTCTTAATGATCATAATTAAATATGATTCATCATTGTAGTTTTACTAATAAATCAAAGTAGATCACAAGGCAAAATCATTTGTCCTATATAGCCATTTGTGCACTTTTATTCAGAAAGAAAAGATTATACAAGGGAGAAGAAAAAGACTTAATTTAGATTCCAGTGTTAACAACACCTTACTCTGCAAGACTATAGTAGACATTTTCTCAATATCCACAGGAATTCTAAGAAAGAGTTAAGACTGGGACTTCAGTTTTCTCACATGTGAGATGTTGCTAAACATATATAAATACATTTGTGTACATAAATAAATATATAAAACCTATATAGGTGCTATATATATACTAAATATATTACTTTATGTGATAAGATATTGGAAGGATTGAATGAGATGTATGTACAAAACATCTAATAAACTGCATGGCACTCAGAAAAAGCCCAATAAATGTTAGCTACTTGCTCAGTGTATCATTTTTCAGTACATTCCTGGGGCATCTTTGCAATAGTATTGCAATGCTGATTCATACTTAGCTTATAGTCAGTTATAAATTCCAGGTCTCTCAAGCTATACTAATTTTTAATGGGGGCTCTTCCATCCTGTATCTGTGGTTATCTTTTTTTGATCTTTAAGTCCAAGCTTGTTCCTAATGCTTTATGTTTTCTCCCGTTGGCATTATTCCCCTTTGTAGGACCATTTTACCAGTTTATCAGTGCCAATTTGTATGTTATTTCTGTATCTATAACACTGCCAGTTTTAAGATCATATAAAGGCCGGGCGCGGTGGCTCACTCCTGTAATCCCAGCACTTTGGGAGGCTGAGGCAGGCGGATCACAAGGTCAGGAGTACGAGACCAGCCTGACCAACGTGGTGAAACCCCATCTTTACTAAAAATACAAAAATTAGTCAGGCGTGGTGGCGTGCGCCTGTAATCCCAGCTACTCAGGAGGCTGATGCAGGAGAATCACTTGAACCCAGGAAGCAGAAGTTGCAGAAGTTGCAGTGAACAGAGATTTCACCACTGCACTCCAGCCTGGGCGGCAGAGCGAGACTGTCTCAAAAAAAAAAAAAAAAGATTATATAAAAATTTGATTAACATACTCTTACTTTCTTAGTACTGGAGACTTGGTCAAAAGTCCTAATCCCTTTGCCTTTGCTCAACAGAAATGCTAGCTCTGCTCAGAAGTCCACAGATACCTAATAAGGGGCTATGAAAGAAGGTGGAACATGCTTAATCCTTTTGCAACTTGAATTTTTATTCTGACTTCTTATGGGCCCTGGATGTCCAGTTACAGTGTTACTTCTGTGACTAGAATTAGGTTGTTCATAGATGGTTTCTGTTTCCCAGCCACCCAAGTTTTATTAATGTCAATTTTACTTTCAAACTGTGTGGACAACAGTAGTCCTTGGGATGTGATTGTTATTACAACTCAATTAAATCCTCTTATAAATGTATAATAAAATACAAAATCAAATGGGCTAAGATTTAACTGCTCAGATTTAATTTGCTGGTTGAAGAATTAAAATAAATCAGTTTGAAATGTTTTCTAGTTTCTGTGAAAGGTAAATGTTTAAAAATAACTATTGTTCATTGAAGATTGCTTGGGTTTAACCTATCTTCTAAAATACAGTTTGTTTTTATGGAGATAATTGAAAGAAATTTAGAATGAATCACTGAGTTTAGGTATAGCGTGGGGTTGTCCAAAAGTTCATCAATTCATATTATGTGAAGAAATTGGGAAACTAAGTAGGTATCATTTATCCTAGTCTTCAGAGTAATTACTCTTCAGTTGATTTAGCATACTAGATAAAAATGAAGGTTAATTCCTATGCTAATTGAAAAAATTTTGTTAGCTTTTTTATTGAGTATTGCAATGCACATAGATTAATTGTAAGCTTTAGTATATTGCATTCAGATCTCTATCATATATAAAACACATAGATCAGAGCATGTCAAAATTTAGCTTATAATATGAATTAATGCAAGACACACTTGATCTTTGTAAGATAAAATATTTCACTGGAAAATAATAAATAATGAGGGAGGTAGCTTCTGAAATATTGTTTAGGGTTATTAGGGGCCACAGGCAAAGAAGAGGTGGTGGCAGTCCTGCTTCTCCCTTGTGTTAATGAGAAAATAATTGTTTGAGAATATCTTTGGTTTCAAGCAAAATCCCAGCAGGGAGGGCTTTGAAGATTTGTTCTTCATCCCCTTTGACGAAGAGAGTGCTAAAAAGACCTTAGAAAGATGTTAATCAAAATTGTTAAAGTTCCAGTATTCTAAATCTCCTTCACTGGAGGAAAAAATACATTCAAATAAACTTCCTTCTGCATACAGATTCCAGTACTGTTTGTTGAAGTTGTCATTGTGAATGCATTGTAATGTACTTAATGTACGTCCATCTTGAGTTCCCTAAGCACCTTGATTCCACTTCATAGAGCAGCCATTTGATTTATGCCTCAGCACACCAGGATGGCTCTAGTGTTGTCCTCTAGTATGTTCACCTTTCCCCTCCATAATGTAGATTTGATACCCGTTTCAGTATTTCAATAAATAACAAGACCCTGTGATTTTCTTCTCGAGAATAAATAAAAAGCTTCACCTGCTTATTCCAGGATCCTGATAGAGGACTCAAAAAAATGGAAGAGATTTTCACTTGACCCATGGTTCTCAATTCATTTACATTTTGCTTAGTATGGTGACTCTTGGCTTTGTGTCTCCATGTGCTGAAAAGGAGATCAACTTTCACTGAAATATATTTATATATTGCAGTAAAGATTAAATTCATCAAAATCACGAACAGATTTTTTTTTTGACCTTGACTGCAGGAAGAAAGAAACAAGACAATAAACTTTCATCAGTGATTTATTCTAACAACTTCCTTGGAGTGTCTTGAAGTCAGTATAAATTTGGTTTGGAATTCTATAAGTTTACTTATACCCCTAAATAATAATAATGAATGGCCAGAATGCTGGTTTAAGAGGCCCTGCAGTTTATCAATCAACATATATTTGTTTAGTTTACTACGCCAGTCACTAAGGATTTTTTTATATGCCTTATGTCCTATGTCACAAAAATGAATGAAGGCACATTATAATAATGGACAACAAAAAAACATTGAAACAAAAAATGATTTCAATAACCAGAAGCCCTATTCCCTGAGCATTTTGGCTTATCAAGCTTCCTTAAATACAGAAGCCTCACTGGTCCAATCCAGGTTAGCTTAGATGAATATTTATTCTTCCTGAAAAAAATTTTATTTTTGTCCAAGACTACCATTTTTGGTGCTTTTATAGGTTATTTTTAATGTTTATTTTAGGTTCACCAGTACATGTTCAGGTTTGTTATATAGGTGAATTGTGTGTCATGGGAGTTTGGTGTACAGATTTCGTCACCCAGGTAATAAGCATAGTACCAGGTAATAAGCATAACAGTTTTTTGATACTCATCCGCCTCCCACCTTCCAGCCTCAAGTACGTGCTGGTGTCTGTTGTTCCCTTCTTCTGAATAAAATCTTACAATCAACATAATAACTGAAATATAGAAACTGGACCTGGCATCTGAAGACTGAAGTTCAAATTCAAATTTTGATATTAATCAGCTATGTGACCTAGTTAATCAATTTCTCAATGTTTCCGTTTTCTCATCTGTAAAATAGGGATGACAGTACTTAAGGTACAAGGCTGCTATAATGGTTAAATAAAGCTGGGTGTGGTGGCTCACACCTGTAATCCCAGCACTTTGGGAGGCTGAGGCAGGAGGATCACTTGAAGTCAGGAGTTTGAGACTACCCTGGCCAACATGGCGAAACCCTCTCTCTACTAAAAATACAAAAATTAGCTGGACGTGGTGGCGCGCGCCTGTAATCCCAGCTACTCGGGGGGCTGATACATGAGAATCACTTGGGCATGGGAGGCCAAAGTTGCAGTGAACCAAGATTGTGCCACTGCACTTCAGCCTGGGTGATGGAGTGAGACTGTCTCAAAAAATAATAATAATAATAAAGTTTAAATGAGATAATGTGTAAGAAAATGCTTGCAAACTGTAAAATGTGACATATAATTTTTATTATTCAAACAGTTGATGTTTTAAAGTCTGGAGAATTGTTGCATTGATCTTATGCTCTCTGGAGTATCTAAATCACCTTGGTGCTTAATTCTTGTTTATTAAAACACTTGAGTGTTCCTCTACTACTCAAACTGCCCTTGAGTGGTGGTAACAATTTCCATATGATTGGTAAAGGTAAGAGATCAAGAAAGATATAAGAATACTTTGCTATATGATATTGATGAACAAAAGTGCAATATATAATGTATTTGTATATGTTAAAGCCTCACACGTCACAAAACTGCTTTCTTAACTAGATGTTTAGATACTTACGTGGTGGTTTAGTCCTCCAAAGTCCAGATTCACTACATAGTTTCTTTTGTTTGCTTTCCCTGTAGTGCCAGGCCAGTCTGCCTGTTTCTGATTTATATTTATTGAATATATTGTATGGGTGAATGGTAAATAGGCATTCTGTTTTTTTGTTTATTTGTCTTAGTAACTTCATTTGGGCTTTCCACAGGGAAAGTGTTCAGTTTCCTGAGGAGCACAGAACCTCTCACTGCATTTACCTACCCGCTCCTCTCCCGGAGAGCTAAACATTTCCACTGGAGCATTATAGCTCCAATGTACCCCTTTCATCTCCATAATGTAGATTTGATGCCCATGTCGGTGTTTCAATAAATTACAAGACCCTGTGATTTTCTTCTCTAGAATAAATAAAAAACTTCATCTGCTTATTCCAGGATCCTGATAGAGGACTCAGCTTGAGCCCGGACAGTTTTCCAAAAGAAGTCGTGAAGGCTTTTATTGTCCAAATAATTTTAGGCTAAGCAAATCCAGTCTCTGGAGAAGGTCCTGGGGAGAACAGTGGTGCAACATTGTTTTCACACCAAGAAGTAAAATTGATCTTTAAATGAGCTCTTATTTTGCTTCCCGTCTCCTACAATTTTAAAGTTCACTTTTCTACAATTTGTTTTTATTCTTCGCAAGTAACTTATGATATTAAACTGTCAGTTATCTGTGGAAATAAGGCTAACCTGTATAATTGAAATCCATTGATAATCATAAAGACTTGTGTTCAGCTTCTGTCTTCAATCTTCTTCCTCCTAAATCCACTTTAAATAAAGACAGATCTGCTAATAAGCAGCCCACTGTGGTGCTTGTGCTTTCCTCCTTCCCTTCTCATCCTACATTGGAGATCTTAATGAACAAAGACATGCCTAAAAGCCAGGCAGTCAGGAGGAGGAGAAGCGGAGGTCACGGATAATCTGGAGAATGAATAATCAGTGCCTTGAAAATGAGAGGCGACTACACTCATGTTTATGTACGATTCTTCTCAAGTGACATTTGTGTCTTCCATCCCACCTGCTACTCCAGGAATTTGGTTTTCTGTCCTTGGGAACTACAGAGTCACATAAGTTAAGAACTGCCTGCCTTCTTGTCTCAAAACCATTATTTATAGCCATAGAATGACAGAGATAGAAGGGATGTCACAGGTCATAGAGCAACTCATTATATTTTGCAGATGAGCAATTAGGATCCAGAGGGAGAAATGACTCCTCCAAAGTCATGGAGCTTGTTAGCAGCAGAAACGGGACTGAAAGCCAGGTTTTTGGACTCCTAGTCTAAGTTTATTCTGTCACATCTCACCTTTCAATCTTAAACTTTATTACTCTAAAGCAGAGGTCCCCAACCTTTTTGGCATCAAGGACTGGTTTTGTGGAAGACCATTTTTCCACAGGCCAGAGGTGGGGGATGGTTTCAAGATGATTCAAGTGCATTACATTTATTGTGCACCTTATTTCTATTATTACATTGCAATATATAATGAAATAATTATACAACTCATCATAGTGTAGAATCAGTGGGAGCCCTGAGCTTGTTTTCCTGCAAGTAGACAGTCCCATCTAGGATTGATGGGAGACAGTGACAGATCTTCAGGCATTAGATTCTCATAAGAAGTGCATAACCTGGATCCCTTGCATGCTCAGTTCACAATAGGGTTTAGGCTTCTATAAGAATCTAATGCCACTGCTGATCTGACAAGAGGCAGAGCTCAGGTGGTAATGCAAATGTTGAGGAGTGGCTGTAAATACAAATGAAGCTTCACTCGCTCGCTCACTGCTCACCTCCTGCTGTGTGGCCCGGTTCCTAACAGACCACAGACTGGTACTGGTCCATGGCCTGGGGATTGAGGACCCCTGCTCTAAAGTAGTCACTGTGAAGTCAGTTCTGCTGATTTCATCTCTTCATATTCTCCCTAGGATGGAAGATGCTAGACACTCTTTCTCCTGATTTTCTTTTACTGTGTTCACTTCCGTTTCACTCCATCCTCAATGTCACTGCTTTAGTTCAGGCTTTCATTGCCTCTGAGATTTTGCACATATTATTCTATGTAGTGATCTCTTTTCCTTTGTCTACCTAGAAAATGTTTGTGCTTCAAGATGATGAAGGCTTTAGCTGAACACTTCCTGATCACTTGGACAGAGTTAATTATATGCTTTGTGATATCACTGAATCATTTACATAGCTTCATTATATTACCGTATGATAAATATTTGCATGTATCTCCTGTATTGCACTGTGAACTTCTTGAAAGAAAGAACTTTGTCTAATTTTCACTCCCTTCTTTCTGTACACAGTGCCTGAATGTAGGGCTCAGTAAATAAGCATTCAATGTGCCAATGTCCAATATAATTTGTAAGTCACAGTGATGGCCAGACATTTAAGTTAATAAATACAGATGACCTCTTTTTATTAGTTGGGCTATGTTATTTTGGTTAATATAACCTTCATGTTCATTTTAAAAGTGTCAATCAGTCATACTTTTGAAAATCTTGCATAGGAAGCAGAATTTGAATTAATGAATTTGTTTGGAAAGCACATTTACAAGGTAAGCCCACAACAGAAAACTGTCTGTGTAATGTATTTTTTAAAATAATTTAAATATATAAATACTAGAGCTGCCTTTTCAATCCTTAGTACTGAAGCCTTACATCACTATCAAGAGAAAATATAATTAGGTATATGAAATGTAAAAAATTATAGTACATTAACATGAGAGTATCAATACATTGTTTTTCTTGGCATATATTTGAGAAACATCAAGGGAACACAGTGTTGTTTATTCATATCATGAGCTAGAAACAAACCTAATGCAATGGGATTATTTTCTGTGCTAAGACCTAAACAAGATATTTAAAGAATGAATACTTGGGTATTTTTGCTTGTTTATATTTCTGTCTGAAAGTTTACATACCTGAAAAGTTGGTAAGTATTGCAAATATGGGACTATTGCATCCAGGCAGAATTTTTTGCCTGTTCCACCACTGCTTCTGCTTCTCTGCTTCCTTCTCTATCTCTTCATCTTCTTATAGCATCATTTGTTTTGTTGTTACAATTGCAAAAAGTTGTGACAATTGTAAAAAAGCTGTATGGGCCATGGTCATTTTAACGATAACTTTATGTATACAGTTGAGGTTCAAGTTTAAGCATCATTCACCATGAATCTAAGGTCTTCCCTCCTATGTCACAGAGGTTGCTGCATCTCTGGACAGCTCTTGTGGTGTTGTGCGTGGAAATCAGAAATGAGTCCATGCACTCATTTTGCCAGAGTCATGGTCAAAAGCACATCAATAAAGAATCAGCACCACCAAAGAAGCAAATTTGTCATCCATAGTTTAAAAGGAACAGGTGATCCAACAGTAATTGTTAGTCACTTCATTAACTAATTGATGAATTTTTTTAATTTTTGGAGTGGATTCCAACTACCAACATTTGATACCGTCCTAGTGATCATTTCCTGCACATTCACATATCCTCAAGATGTTAAAAATCCCAAGGCTTATTTATCAGAAAAATGTAATTAGGTCTTACCACATTGGAGTGCCATGCCTAATAGATCTGTGGCTCCCATACTAAGGTTTATGATATGTGTATATATAAATGAAAGCTGTCTATCACTTAATTTTCCTCATATTGTTATGAATTTTTTATGCCATAGGATAAATCCAACCATTCAACATTGTGCCCTTGGTGTTTTATCAAATCATAGCTTGGAGCAATTTAAGAACAGTTTAGGGGATAGCTTTAAGGTATAATGCAAACCAGAAGGTCTAATTCCTCTAATCCCACAAGCCTACTTCTACTTGCTTGAGTGTCCAGAGGGGGTTTGCTTAGCCTTTTGTTCTAGAAATAGATGACCTTAGAAGTGAAATAATAAATGGATGAATAAATGAGTGAATGAATGATGATGACAGATCTTTCATCCAATTCTAGCATGATAGAATAATATAGAATGTGGGGTCCATTTAGCATTAAAGGAGATGAGTAATACATACTAATTAGATCCTTTTTTGGGAAAAGTGAAGTAGCACCTAACTGTATTCAAGGCCAATCCTGAGCATGATAGAAAATGTAGCACCATTTGACTTGAATTCACCTTTGGCCACTTTTATGCATAACTTTTATATTTTTTCTTTTTTATATACACCGATCCTTGGGAAAGACTGTGGCTCTGTAAAAGCTCTGTGTGCTGATCTTCTTCAGCTCATGTCATTTCAATGCTTCAGACCTTTCCAGATCACTTTTCATCACCTACACACCCTGGTATCCACCCTTTTGGGGTTTTGCTCTGTGATGGGGTTACTGGGATGGCCTAACTAATGCATTAATAGCTGAGTGGGTAATTACCCATTAGGTAATATCTGCATCTCAATTAAGACCTTCCAAGTGTTAACCTTATGAAGCAATTATAATGGCAAATATTTTAACAAATGTGTAGCAAAAAATATATGTCTTGGCACAATTCTGGATATAAAGAGATGAGGAAGATGTAGTCCCTATATTCCAAATGTAATGAAGAAATAGATATTAAAGTAGATGCATAACAGTGTGATATATTAATTGCTACAATAGAGAGATGGACACAGAAGGAGACGACTATGCCTAGGGCATTGGGGTAGACTTCATAGAGGGAGTGAAGTCTGAACTATTATAAATAGTGTTTTCCAGATTCATATTTTAAAAGTTACCCTGGTATCAGAGAAGAAATTGGATGAGGCCAAGGCCAGAAAATTTTTAATCTTCCAGAAAAGAGATGACAATAGTGTGAAGTAAGGGAATAGGAGGAAAATGGAGGAGAGTTGGCAATTTTCGTTTTTAATTTTGTAGATAGAATCAACAGGACTTGATTGGTGATTGTTTTGTATATGTAGTATGATGAAGAAGAAGGTGTTGAGGAAAAATCCAAGGATTCTGGTTTTGAAAACTATGTAAATGGTGAAGCTATTAGGTGAGATTCAAATTATAGATGAAGTAGTAGGTTTAGGATGTGGGGAAGGAAGACATTGACTTTTCCCTTCCTGTTCAAAGGATGAGTAATTTGGAATGGCCACGGTTGGTAGGCCCAGGTAAGTCCGTTCTCCAGCTCTTCCTGTTAGGAAGTTCTGTCCAAATTGTTCAATCTGGATAGCATTATCCATATTGTCCAGAGCCCTGCACTTGTATTCTTGATTGTCATAATCATGCTATATATTTGAAGCAAGTATACCCAAGACTAATCTTCAATAATGTAGACTTGGGAAAAAATGAAGCAAACTTTTTTCCCTTATGAAAAAATGTTTTGGTACCCTCTTCTGTTACAGTTTATGAAATCTGCCATTTATTGCATCTCTTTGGGATTAAGATACTGTTGTATCTGGTAACAAGTTAGGCAAAATTAAGTTTATTTCAGTAAATGAATGCTACTACCCTGAGGGGTTAGATTTTGGGAGTTGGGAAAAGGGAATTTGAGAGCATAGGATGGCCACCTTCTAGGTCCAGGAGGACCTTTGTGGCAGGAAGACATGGGCTATATGGGAGTAGCTTGTAGGTCCTTGGTGCCTGGAAGAGGAAGGGTATATTGAAGAAATTATGTGCCCTTTTCTCAGTTTTGATGAGGGCTGGGCTTCTGTGAATGTTTCTTTTTATTAGAAAGCTACCTACAGGAGTGTTATGAGATTTAATTAATGGTTGCCAAATACTTTGCAAAGATAATGTCATGTGTAAATGATTAATAATGACAGGCAAAAACAGCTATGTCTCTTGTTTGTGAATGTACCCTGAATTATCATTTTCTGCTATAGATCATGGGAGCACATATGAAATGAATCTAAGTAAGGAGCAGATTACACATCTTACTTTGATCAGAGGGTAAATTCCTCGTCAAGACAAAGTTGAGGGATAGGTAGTAAAAGAGGGCTTGGTTCTATTTCCTAATCCAACTACATTGATGTTCCAGCAGTTGGCAAGTCTGTTTGTCATTCTGAATAACCTGAGTCCTCCAACATTGGCCTTATTCAGATTGGCTACAGGATGCCAAGCCAGAACCACTAGTTTTCTTGACTCATTCTCTCAAATAAATTAGAAGCATTTCCTTACCTTCTTTTTTAATGCCTTCATTCTTCACAATCAATTACCATGAGTCTATATATTCAACCTGCAGAATGTCTCTCTTATCTGTCCCTATTTTCCATTTCCTTTCTATCCTTTCTTAGGACCTCAGAATGTTTTTTTCTGAGGTATTGTGATAGTCTTACTCTTCCTCTATTGAGAACAGAAAGATAAAAATTATCCACCATGCAGATAGCATGACTTTGGTTGGCTATCTTGGATTTGTCCCTGCAGATTCATCTTCCAGCCTTCTCCACCCTCCTTTGTGCCTTGGACGGTGGGCCTCTTTGGACGGTACCAACAGTCTCCACTCTGCTCTCACTTCTCGTTGTTTATAGCCAATGCACTCACAGAAGATCAGAAGGCTGGAGAAAAGAGAGATCAGGTTACAAGTTGACTGTGGGTTCATTTTTTTCCCAAAGGCTAGAGTCTCAGCTTTATTTGGATACTGGGAACCATTTTTTTCTCATTATCCCTTTAGCTTTAGGGTGATGATGTATCTATACCTTTGCTAGTCTGGAGTGTTAATGAGAACTTGGTTTTTCTTACCATATTATTTTATTTTAACCCTGTCAACAATTTTTAAGTATCCCTTCATTAAATTGTCCTCAATTATTCCATTTGAATATACTGCCTCTTTACTGCCAGGACCCTGTCTGATACAGTGGCTTTACTGGACACTGGCTTATTTAATTACTGCCAGAAAGAAAGAATTCACAGAATTCCCCAAAACCAACTTTGTTTGTTTATTTGGTAGATATTACCCAATATTTATTTGACGTAAATAGCGAGCCTATGGAGTGCATTCTTTCAGTTATTTAGAAGTATGCTTTGCAACCAGTTTATCTGGGTATTCATCAGAGAACTATACTTCATATGGATGCTGTATTAGTTATGATAGTCTAAACTCATGCTACAGTAACAATTCTTCAGTGATTAACGTAACAAAAGTTTATTTTTACTTTTTTTGAAGTCTGCTGGATGTCTGGGTGATTCTCCAGGGATGTGGATCTTTCAGGAAGTTACTTGGCAATCTAAGGATCTTGTATTCTATGATCCCAACCTGAGGTCTTCTCCAGTATTATCCTAACAAGAGAAGAGGAAGATTGGAGAGTTATCTGGGGACTTTTCATTGCCTCAAGCCATAAATGACCCATATCACTTCCAATCACATTTCATCGATGAATGACAATTAGATTGCCTTGCCCAACATCAAGGGGGCTGGGGAGAGGTTTTTGTTTACCAATGAAAGAGGGCCATATGCCCAGGAAATGAGATTTGTTAAAACACATCTGCTGTATAACAAGGTTGGCTTTATAGTTAGGTGGGTATTTGGTTACACATATGTACTTATATTGTTTTTTACAGATTAAAATTATTGTAGCTTTGATCTTCCATTTGTTTCCTAGAGTAGCCAAATTTTTAAATGAGACAACCTCTGACTTGCCTGTAATACTTTCTTGGCATGTCCCCAGACAGAGTTATGGTTTTCTTCTATTAAGGTGGGTGTCCTTGGACAATATATAACATGTACCTCTGCATTTAAATGAGCATGATAGAATAGCTCCATAGCTCTATTCAGCTAATCATCAGAAAGTATAGGCTTGGGCAGGGTGGACAAAAAAAAAAGTACAGGCTTGAAGTCCTTATATAAGGAGTATTGTAATAAACTACCCCTTGAAAGTAGTTGTTGTATTTCATGAAAGGTTGCTGTTTAGTGTTCTTTACTACATTTCACAGCATCATAAAGAGGACCCATAGATGAATTCTTCTCTTGATAACAGGAAAAGTGATACTTTCTCTGAATGGCTTAAAATAATCTCAAGGACAATAAAAATTGCATAGACGGACATGTTTCCCTTTTGATATTTGCTGCTATTTCCTTAGAAACTAAATTTGTTTCCTTCTAGCAAGTATAACTTGCTTCAAAATGTGCATTTGGCTTCACTCCTTGTTTCATCTTATTTATCCACTTTGGATATGTTGTATTGAGATACTTCTGCAACTAAGCTAACTTTTCCCTTGCTATCTCACAGATTCCTATATCAGTTTATTTATTAATTTATTTATTTTTATTTTGTTTTATTATTATTATTATACTTTAAGTTTTAGGGTACATGTGCACAACGTGCAGGTTAGTTACATATGTATACATGTGCATGTTGGTGTGCTGCACCCACTAACTCGTCATTTAGCATTAGGTATATCTCCTAATGCTATCCCTCCCCCCTCCTCCCACCCCAAAACAGTCCCCGGTGTGTGATGTTTCCCTTCCTGTGTCCATGTGTTCTCATTGTTCAATTCCCACCTGTGAGTGAGAACATGCAGTGTTTGGTTTTTTGTCCTTGCAATAGTTTGCTGAGAATGATTGTTTCCAGCTTCATCCATGTCCCTACAAAGGACATGAACTCATCATTCTTTATGGCTGCATAGTATTCCATGGTGTATATGTGCCACATTTTCTTAATCCAGTCTATCATTGTTGGACATTTGGGTTGGTTCCAAGTCTTTGCTATTGCGAATAGTGCTGCAATAAACATACGTGTGCATGTGTCTTTATAGCAGCATGATTTATAATCCTTTGGGTATATACCCAGTAATGGGATAGCTGAGTCAGATGGTATTTCTAGTTCTAGATCCCTGAGGAATCGCAACACTGACTTCCACAATGGTTGAACTAGTTTACAGTCCCAGCAACAGTGTAAAAGTGTTCCTATTTCTCCACATCCTCTCCAGCACCTGTTGTTTCCTGACTTTTTAATGATTGCCATTCTAACTGGTGTGAGATGGTATCTCATTGTGGTTTTGATTTCTCAGTGGCCAGTGATGATGAGCATTTTTTCACGTGTCTGTTGGCTGCATAAATGTCTTTTGAGAAGTGTCTGTTCATATCCTTTGCCCACTTTTTGATGGGGTTGTTTATTTTTTTCTTGTAAATTTGTTTGAGTTCATTGTAGATTCTGGATAATTAGCCCTTTGTCAGATGAGTAGGTTGCAAAAATTTTCTCCCATTTTGTAGGTTGCCTTTTCACTCTGATGGTGGTTTCTTTTGCTGTACAGAAGCTCTTTAGTTGAATTAGATCCCATTTGTCAATTTTGGCTTTTGTTGCCATTGCTTTTGGTGTTTTAGACATGAAGTCCTTGCCCATGCCTATGTCCTGAATGGTAATGCCTAAGTTTTCTTCTAGGGTTTTTTATGGTTTTAGGTCTAACGTTTAAGTCTTTAATCCATCTTGAATTAATTTTTGTATAAGGTGTAAGGAAGGGATCCAGTTTCAGCTTTCTACATATGGCTAGCCAGTTTTCCCAGCACCATTTATTCAATAGGGAATCCTTTCCCCATTTCCTGTTTTTGTCAGGTTTGTCAAAGATCAGATAGTTGTAGATATGTGGCATTGTTTCTGAGGGCTCTGTTCTGTTCTATTGATCTATATATCTGTTTTGGTACCAGTACCATGCTATTTTGGTTACTATAGCCTTGTAGTATAGTTTGAAGGCAGGTAGCATGATGCCTCCAGCTTTGTTCTTTTGGCTTAGGATTGACTTGGCGATGCGGGCTCTTTTTTGGTTCCATATGAACTTTAAAGTAGTTTTTTCCAATTCTGTGAAGAAAGTCCTTGGTAGCTTGATGGGGATGGCATTGAATCTATAAATTCCCTTGGGCAGTATGGCCATTTTCACGATATTGATTCTTCCTACCCATGAGCATGGAATGTTCTTCCATTTTTTTGTATCCTCTTTTATTTCATTGAGCAGTGGTTTGTAGTTCTCCTTGAAGAGGTCCTTCACATCCCTTGTAAGTTGGATTCCTAGGTATTTTATTCTCTTTGAAGCAATTGTGAATGGGAGTTCACTCATGATTTGGCTCTCTGTTTGTCTGTTATTGGTGTATAAGACTGCTTGTGATTTTTGTACATTGATTTTGTATCCTGAGACTTTGCTGAAGTTGCTTATCAGCTTAAGGAGATTTTGGGCTGAGACGCTGGGGTTTTCTAGATATACAATCATGTCATCTGCAAACAAGGACAATTTGACTTCCTCTTTTCCTAATTGAATACCCCTTATTTCCTTCTCCTGCCTGCTTGCCCTGGCCGGAACTTCCAACACTATGTTGAATAGGAGTGGTTAGAGAGGGCTTCCCTGTCTTGTGCCAGTTTTCAAAGGGAATGCTTCCAGTTTTTGTCCATTCAGTATGATATTGGCTGTGGGTTTGTCATAGATAGCTCTTATTATTTTGAGATACGTCCCATCAATACCTAATTTATTGAGAGTTTTTAGCATGAAGGGTTGTTGAATTTTGTCAAAGGCCTTTTCTGCATCTATTGAGTTAATCATGTGATTTTTGTCATTGGTTCTGTTTATATGCTGGATTGCGTTTATTGATTTGTGTATGTTGAACCAGCCTTGCATCCCAGGGATGAAGCCCACTTGATCATGGTGGATAAGCTTTTTGATGTGTTGCTGGATTTGGTTTGCCAGTATTTTATTGAGGATTTTTGCATCAATGTTTATCAAGGATATTGGTCTAAAATTCTCTTTTTTGGTTGTGTCTCTGCCAGGCTTTGGTATCAGGATGATGCTGGCCTCATAAAATGAGTGAGGGAGGATTCCCTCTTTTTCTATTGATTGGAATAGTTTCAGAAGGAATGGTACCAGCTCCTCCTTGTACCTCTGGTAGAATTCGGCTGTGAATCCATCTGGTCCTGGACTTTTTTTGGTTGGTAAGCTATTAATTATTGCCTCAATTTCAGAGCCTGTTATTGGTCTATTCAGAGATTCAACTTCTTCCTGGTTTAGTCTTGGGAGAGTGTATGTGTCGAGGAATTTATCCATTTCTTCTAGATTTTCTAGTTTGTTTGTGTAGAGGTTTTTATAGTATTGTCTGATGGTAGTTTGTATTTCAGTGGGATCGGTGGTGGTATCCCCTTTGTCATTTTTTATTGTGTCTATTTGATTCTTCTCTCATTTCTTCTTTATTAGTCTTGCTAGCAGTCTATCAATTTTGTTGATCTTTTCAAGAAACCAGCTCCTGGATTCATTGATTTTTTGAAGGGTTTTTTGTGTCTCTATTTTCTTCAGTTCTGCTCTGATCTTAGTTATTTCTTGCCTTCTGATAGCTTTTGAATGTGTTTGCTCTTGGTTCTCTAGTTCTTTTAATTGTGATGTTAGGGTGTCAATTTTAGAACTCTCCTGCTTTCTCTTGTGGGCATTTAGTGCTATAAATTTCTCTCTACACACTGCTTTGAATGTGTCCCAGAGATTCTGGTATGTTGTGTCTTTGTTCTCATTGGTTTCAAAGAACATCTTTATTTCTGCCTTCATTTCGTTATGTACCCAGTAGTCATTCAGGAGCAGGTTGTTCAGTTTCCATGTAGTTGAGCGGTTTTCAGTGAGTTTCTTAATCCTGAGTTCTAGTTTGATTGTACTGTGGTCTGAGAGACAGTTTGTTATAATTTCTGTTCTTTTACATTTGCTGAGGTGTGCTTTACTTCCAACTATGTGGTCAGTTTTGGAATAGGTGTGATGTGGTGCTGAAAAGAATGTATATTCTGTTGATTTGGGGTGGAGAGTTCTGTAGATGTCTATTAGGTCTGTTTGGTGCAGAGCTGGGTTCACTTCCTGGATATCCTTGTTAACTTTCTGTCTCGTTGATCTGTCTGATGTTGACAGTGGGGTGTTAAAGTCTCCCATTATTATTGTGTGGGAGTCTAAGTCTCTTTGTAGGTCACTAAGGTCTTGCTTTATGAATCTGGGTGCTCCTGTATTGGGTGCATATATATTTAGGATAGTTAATTCTTCTTGCTGAATTGATCCCTTTACCATTATGTAATGGCCTTCTTTGTCTCTTTTGATCTTCGTTGGTTTAAAGTCTGTTTTATCCGAGACTAGGATTGCAACCCCTGCCTTTTTTTGTTTTCCATTTGCTTGGTAGATCTTCCTCCATCCCTTTATTTTGAGCCTATGTTTGTCTCTGCATGTGAGATGGGTTTCCTGAATACAGCACACTGATGGGTCTTGACTCTTTATCCAATTTGCCAGTCTGTGTCTTTTAATTGGAGCATTTAGCCCATTTACATTGAAGGTTGGTATTGTTATGTGTGAATTTGATCCTGTCATTATGATGTTAGCTGGTTATTTTGCTCGTTAGTTGATGCAGTTTCTTGCTAGCCTCGATGGTCTTTACAAGTTGGCATGATTTTGCAGTGGCTGGTACCGGTTGTTCCTTTCCATTTTTAGTGCTTCCTTCAGGAGCTCTTTTAGGGCAGGCCTGGTGGTGACAGAATCTCTCAGCATTTACTTGTCTGTAAAGGATTTTATTTCTCCTTCACTTATGAAGCTTAGTTTGGCTGGATATGAAATTCTGGGTTGAAAATTCTTTTCTTTAAGAATGTTGAATATTGCCCCCCACTCTCTTCTGGCTTGTAGAGTTTCTGCCGAGAGATCAGCTGTTAGTCTGATGGGTTTCCCTTTGTGGGTAACCCGACCTTTCTCTCTGGCTGCCCTGAACATTTTTTCCTTAATTTCAACTTTAGTGAATCTGACAATTATGTGTGTTGGAGTTGCTCTTCGCGAGGAGTTTCTTTGTGGTGTTCTCTGTATTTCCTGAATTTGAATGTTGGCCTGCCTTGCTAGACTGGGGAAGTTCTCCTGGATAATATCCTGCAGAGTATTTTCCAACTTGGTTCCATTCTCCCCATCACTTTCAGGTACACCAATCAGACGTAGATTTGGTCTTTTCACATAGTCCCATATTTCTTGGAGGCTTTGTTCATTTCTTTTTATTCTTTTTTCTCTAAACTTCTCTTCATGCTTCATTTCATTCATTTCGTCTTCCATTGCTGATACCCTTTCTTCCAGTTGATCGCATCGGTTACTGAGGCTTGTGCGTTCGTCACGTAGTTCTCATGCCGTGGTTTTCAGCTCCATCAGGTCCTTTAAGGACTTCTCTGCATTGGTTATTCTAATTATCCATTCATCTAATTTTTTTTCAAAGTTTTTAATTTCTTTGCCATTGGTTCGAACTTCCTCCTTTAGCTCAGAGTAGTTTTATCTTCTGAAGCCTTCCTCTCTCAACTCATCAAAGTCATTCTCCGTCCAGCTTCGTTCTGTTGCTGGTGAGGAGCTTCATTCCTTTGGAGGAGGAGAGGCGCTTGATTTTTAGTTTCCGGTTTTTCTTCTCTGTTTTTTCCCCATCTTTGTGGTTTTATCTACTTTTGGTCTTTGGTGATGGTGATGTACAGATGGGTTTTTGGTGTGGATGTCCTTTCTGTTTGTTAGTTTTCCTTCTAACAGTCAGGACCCTCAGCTGCAGGTCTGTTGGAGTTTACTGGAGGTCCACTCCAGACCCTGTTTGCCTGGGTATCAGCAGCTGTGGCTGCAGAACAGTGGATACTGGTGAACCGCAAATGCTTCTGCCTGATCGTTCCTCTGGAAGTTTTGTCTCAGAGGAGTACCCGGCCGTGTGAGGTGTCAGTCGACCCCTACTGTGGGGTACCTGCCGGTTAGGCTACTCGGGGGTCAGGGACCCACTTGAGGAGGCAGTCTGCCCGTTCTCAGATCTCAAGCTGCATGCTGGGAGAACCACTACTCTCTTCAAATCTGTCAGACAGGGACATTTAAGTCTGCAGAGGTTATTGCTGTCTTTTGTTTGTCTGTGCCCTGCCCCCAGAGGTGGAGCCTACGGATGCAGGCAGTCCTTCTTGAGCTGTGGTGGACTCTACCCAGTTTGAGCTTCCCGGCCACTTTGTTTACCTACTCAAGCCTGAGCAATGGTGGGCGCCCCTCCCCCTAGCCTCGCTGCCACCTTGCAGTTTGATCTCAGACTGCTGTGCTAGCAATGAGCGAAGCTCCGTGGGTGTAAGACCCTCTGAGCCATGTGTGGGATATAATCTCCTGGTGTGCCATTTGTTAAGCCCATTGGAAAAGCACAGTATTAGGGTGGGAGTGACCCGATTTTCCAGGTGCCGTCTGTCACCCGTTTCTTTGACTAGGAAAGGGAATTCCCTGACCCCCTGTGCTGCCTGGGTGGGGCGATGCCTCGCCCTGCTTCAGCTCACGCGTGGTGCACTGCACCCACTGTCCTGCATCCACTGTCTGGCACTCCCCAATGAGATGAACCCGGTACCTCAGTTGGAAATGCAGAAATCACCCATCTTCTGTGTCGCTCAAGCTGGGAGCTGTAGACTGGAGCTTTTCCTATTCGGCCATCTTGACTCCACCTATATCAGTTTATTAATTGGAGCTGTTTATTTACATCTAAGTGCGTCCTGGATTTACAACTCACCGAATAAACAAAGTTAATTATTAATAATAACATATGCACATAAAATCAGAGAATAACAGAAACATTAAAACAAGAAGGAACTTTAGCGAATTCAACTAGTCCAGCCTTTTCATTTTACACATAAAGAATCTGAGTCTCAGAAAGGTTAAGTTACTTATCTAAGGTCATAGATGTAATGGAGTAAGATCTGAGCAGGGAAATAATATTTTTTCTTTTATTTTAGTGACTTTTAAAATTACACCATCCTACTCTCTATGCATGTATGTATACCAAGAGAGATGCAGATACACATACAAATACACTATTTCATACAGAAAATACCATGGCTAATATTTGGCTGAGTTTAATTTTCAACAATAGCTAGATAACTCTTTTATATATATATATATTTTTTTTCTTTGAGACACAGTCTCACTTTGTCTCCCAAGCTGGAGTGCAGTGGGGTGATCTCGGCTCACTGCAATCTCCGTCTCCCAGGCTCAAGCAATTCTCCTGCCTCAGCCTCCTGAGTAGCTGGGATTATAGGCATGTACCACCATGCCTGGCTAATTTTTATATTTTTAGTGGAGACCGGGTTTTGCCATGTTGGCCAGGCTGGTCTTGAACTCCTGACCTCAGGCGATCTGCCCATCTCAGACTCCCAAAGTGCTGGGATTATAAGTGTGAGCCACTGTGCCCAGTCAACTCTCTTACATTTAACAGAAACTGAACCAACAGGAAAACCTCCATGAAGTATTTTTATGGTTATACTTTTCATAACTGATCCAATAAATTGGACTGATTTTTACATCAAAGGGAAAGAATTATTTTGTGAGTTTCCGATTATATTAAACATTAACCTTTTTTTTTGCTAACATTAGCCATTTGCCAGTCATAGAGCATTAGCTGCAATATACTTACATCTTTAAATATATTCATTATACAGATAAGCTTATAAATATTATTGAAAATTTGACAAGTTCTGACTTACAAATAATTGTCCCTCAATTTAAAATAAACGTTTTTAAAGATTTTGTCAAAATAAATAATTTAACAAAATTCAACCTGTTCTCATATAGAAAAGTGATTCCACATAATTGGAAGGATCTAGTTTGGATTTATTTAAGTTATTTGCAGATGGGTGTGTGTATTAGTCTATTCTCACACGCTATACAGACCTAAGACTGGGTAATTTATAAAGAAAAGAGGTTGAATTGGCTTACAGTTTTATGGTCTGTACAGGCTTCTGCTTCTGGGGGGACCTCATGAAACTTACAATTATGGCAGAATGTGAAGGGGACACAAGGACATCTTTACATTGCCAGCATAAGAGAGGGGGTGAAAAAGGAGGTTCTATAAACTTTTAAACAATCAGATTTTATGAAAACTGTATCACCAGAAAAGCAAGGGGGAAGTCTGCCCCCATGATTCAATCACCTCCCACCAGGTCCTTCCCCAAACAGTATCCCAAAGTCTTAATTCATTCCAGCATTAACTCAAAAGTCCAAGTCCAAAGTCTCATCTGAGACAAGGCAAGTCTCTTCTGCCTATGAGCCTGTAAAATAAAAAACCAGTTAGTTACTTCCAAGATACAGTGGGGGTACAGGCATTGGGTAAATGCTCCCTTTCCAAAAGGGAGAATTTGGCCAAAACAAAGAGACTACAGGCCTCATGTAAGTTTGAAACCCAGGAGGGCAGACATTAAATCATAAAGCTCCAAAATAATCTCCTTTGACTCCATGTCTCACATCCAGGCCACACTGATGCAATGAGTGGGCTCGCAAGGCCTTGGGCAGCTCTGCCCCTGTGGCTCTGCAGGGCTCAGCTCCCCTGACTGCTCTCAAGGGCTGGTGTTGAGTGTCTGCAATGTTTTGGGGTGCATAGGGCAAGCTGTTGATGGATCTACCATTCTGGGGTCTGGAGGATGGTAGCCCTCTTCTCACATCTTCAATAGGCAGTGCCCCAGTGGGGCTCCTACCCCATGTTTCCCCTCTGCACTTCCTTAGTAGAGGTTCTCCATGAGGGCTCTGCCCCCTTAGCACACTTCTGCAGGGACATTCAGGTGTTTCCATACATCCTCTGAAATCTAGGTGGAGGTTCCTAAGCCTCACCTTCTGCCTTCTGTTCACCTGCAGGCTCAACACCATGTGGAAGCCACCAAGGCTTGGGGGTTGCACCTTCTGAAGCAATGGCCAGAGCTATACCTTGGCCCCTTTTAGCCATGGCTGCAGCTGGCATGGCCGGGACACAGGGTGCCATGTCCCATGGCTGCACAGAGCAGTGGAGCCCTGGGTCTGGCCCACGAAATCACTTTTCTCTCATCTGGCCCACGAAACCACTTTTCTCTCCTAAGTCTCCAGGCCTATGATGGGTGGGGCTGCCACAAACGCCTCTGAAATGCCTTGGAGGCACTTTCTCCATTGTTTTGGCTATTAACATTTGGCTCCTCTTTACTTATGCAAATTTCTGCAGCAGGCTTGAATTCCTCTACAGAAAATGGGTTTTTCTTTTCCACCACATAGGCTGCAAATTTCCCAAACTTTTATGCTCTGCTTCCCTTTTAAATATAAGTTCCAGTTTCAGGTCGTTTCTTTGTTTATGCAAATGAGCATAGGCTTTACAAAGCAGCCTTGAACACTTTGCTGCTTAGAAATTTCTTTCATCAGATACCCTAAATCAGGGTACAGTGGCACCAGTCTCTTTGCTAAAGCATACCAACAGTGACCTTTACTACAGTTCTCAGTAAGTTCCTCATCTCCATCTGAGACCACCTCAGCGTGCACTTCATTGTCTATCTGTATCAGCATTTTGGTCACAACCATTTAACAAGTCTCTAGCAAGTTCCAAACTTTCCCTTATCTTCCTATCTTCTTTTGACCCCTCCAAACTGTTCCATCCTCTGTCTATTGCCCAGTTTCAAAGCTCCTTCCACATTTTTAGGTATCTTTATAGCAATGCTCCACTCCCAGTACCAATTTTCAGTATTAGTCAGGTCTCACACTGCTATAGAGACATACCTAAGACTGGCTAATTTTAAAGAAAAGAGGTTTAATCCACTCACAGTTCTGTGGGCTGTATGGGATTCTGCTTCTGGGGATGTCTCAGGAAATTTACAATCATGGCAGAAGGTGAAAGGGAAGCAAACAAATCTTCACATGGCCAGCATGAGAGACAGAGAGTGATGCGAGAAGTGCTATACACTTTTAAACAACCAGATCTTATGAGAACTCTATCATGAGAACAGCAAAGGGGAAGTCTGCCTCCATGAGTCAGTCACCTCTCATCAAGCCCCTTCTCCAACACTGAAGTTTACAATTTGACATGAGATTTGGGTGGGGTCATAGAGCCAGCCAAACCATATCAGTGTATGTGTCTGAAAATGAACACATCTGCAAATGGGATGTAATATAAATTATTTTATGTGTCAACTTGACTGAGTCATGGAGTGCCCAGATATTGGGTTAAACATTATTTCTGGGTATGTCCGTGAGGGTGATTCTGGATGAGATTAGCATTTGAATCTGTAGACTGAGTAAGGCAGATGGCCCTCCCCAGTGTGGGGTGAGCATCATCCAATCCATTGAGGGCCTTAATAGAACATAAAGACAGAGGAAGGTAGAATTTACTCTGTTTACCTGACTGCTTGAGATGGAATATCAGTCTGTTGTCTTTGGAGTAGTACTTACACCACTGGCTCTACTGGTTCTTAGGCATGCAAACCTGGGCTAGTACTTACATAATTGGTTCTCCTGGTTCTCAGCCTTTGGTCTTGGACTGGAACTACACAACTAGCTTTCCTGGGCCTCCAGCTAGCAGGTAGAAGATTGGGGATTTCTCTGCCTCCACGATTGTGTGATCCATTTCTTTAAAATCAATCAATCTATCTATCTATCTATCTATCTATCTATCTATCTATCTATCTATCATCTATCTATGTATCTACCTACCTATCTACCTACCTACCTATCTATCTACCTATGTGTGTATCCATCCATCCTCCTATTAGTTCTGTTTCTCTGGATAATCCTGGCTAATGAAAGATGTGTGTGTGTGTGTGTGTGTGTGTGTGTGTATGTTTGTGTGTAATTTTTGTCTTTCAAAATTAGCATTTAGAGAAAGAAACCTTGGATTCATGGTAGAAAGAAGTAATTCTCAAACACTTCTGTTATTTGTAAGGGAGAAAATTTTAAAAGGCAATAGAATAAAACTAAGACATTTATGTGGTATTCCTGAAATAACCATTGTCTATGCTGACATTTCATGAGTATAATGTCTTATTTAATTGATAGTTTTTCCATTCTCATTGGGAGGCTTTAGAATATGTGTTTTTGGATGTTAATTCTGGAAATGTGATATGTTCTGTCTACACTTATTTTTTTGTCTCTAAGGTTTAGTTTAAAAAGAACTTTCTTGGGGTACTATATTAAGAACTCTAAATGACACCAAAATAAAAAATAGGTATGAAACTGGACTATTAATACTTGTGGAATTTATAATGTGTAATAAATTACTGAGTATTTATCAGAACATGCATAGTGTAAGCAATTATGTATAGACGTTAATTTTATCTTTAAAGCTGCCAAGTGTTTTTCTCTTCAGTTTTAACAGCCTTTACAAGATGTCTACCTCGTTCTCATACTGCCAAATTAAATATAGACAATGTTATTATCTCTTGGGTCTTCTTCCCAGTTTATCTCCCACTGTGCATACACCCAATTGCAATTGGAATTTTCTTTCACTGTCATTTTCCTTGATTCCTGAAGCTATCATTTCTTTGGGTTCATTCTTCATCTGGTGACAGATGATATACCCTTTCTGAAATTCAGTTGGTTCCTACCTCATTGATTGATTTCTTACCTCAGTTCAGTTTTTTCCCCCACTCCAACATGGCTGTTTTCTACATATTTCACCTTTTTTTACAATTTCAGTTAGTTACCATTAGTACCAAGGTCTGAAAATTGATTTTCCCACAGTAGGAAAACACTCTCCATGATTTTAGTCAGTCTTTCAGAAAGGTTTCAGTGAAAGCATGATTATTCTTTTTGTCTCAATTCTTCCAGCTTGGATTAGTTTACAGCATAGCATTTGAAACACATGCCGTGTTTTATGCATCTGTTGTTCATCATGCAGTTTCAAAGAAGAAATGAGAAACTCATCTTTAACCTAACCTTATTTAGTTTAAGAAAAGGGCATAACAGAGACAGTTAAGATTTTTCAAAACTTCCCCTTTTTATCCTTAAAAAGTCTGTAGTTTCCTCTCTAGTTTTGAGCAGGTAGATACCTTGTCAGCTTTATTTATTGGCCTGGAACACAGTTTTTAGGTAAAAATCTCTTTTTGATTGGAGTCTACTTCATCTACAGGAAGATTGAAGACAAAAGTCTATTTTTTCTAAATAAATAAAACATGTCTTCATGGTTTCTTTAACCAAGAAATAATGATTGAGCCAATCTGGACTGAGCTAAGAAGAGGTCTGACTTCCTTTATGTTTTTACTTTTTATGATTAAGATAAGTAAAAATGAATTTATAGGATTTATTGAGATACTTGACATAAATCAAAATTCATTTTAGCTTTCATACAAGGTATAAATTAGTGAATATTCATTAACACCTCGACAGCAATTGTCTATGTATACTACATTCAAAGGAGATCTTTTTCCTCCCCCAAGGAGTCTTCCTTTGTTTCAAAGCCAAAGATGTTGAATTGCACAAGGAAAGCTTGAATTTTCAATAAAGGGATGTGAATTTCACAGTCAAAATAGTCTTTGCATATGAGAGAAACTTTTAAGGAAGGATTCTGATGAATTTTTGGTTCTCGTCTATCAAATACTTGGTGGTTATCTCTTGATAGGCTTGTTCAATAGACACACCTCTTGAAGTAGCTGACCATAACCATTAATATGTGACTCAGTATTGATGGCAGTGACACCTAATTTATGCCTTTTTAAAATTACAAATTACTGGCCATCTGGTCTCTCAAAAATAACCATATTCTTTGGAGGTTAAAAAAAACAGATTTGCCAAAATTGACAAATGGGATCTAATTAAACTGAAGAGCCTCTGCACTGCAAAAGAAACTACCATCAGAATGAACAGGCAACCTACAGAATGGGAGAAAATTTTTGTAACCTACTCATCTGACAAAGGGCTAATATCCAGAATCTACAAAGAAATCAAACAAATTTACAAGAAAAAAACAAACAACCTCATCAAAAAGTGGGCGAAGGTTATGAACAGACACTTCTCAAAAGAAGACATTTATGCAGCCAACAGACACATGAAAAAATGCTCATCATCACTGGCCATCAGAGAAATGCAAATCAAAACCACAATGAGATACCATCTCACACCAGTTAGAATGGCGATCATTAAAAAGTCAGGAAACAACAGGTGCTGGAGAGGATGTGGAGAAATAGGAACACTTTTACACTGTTGCTGGGACTGTAAACTAGTTCAACCATTGTGGAAGTCAGTGTGGTGATTCCTCAGGGATCTAGAACTAGAAATACCATTTGACCCAGCCATCCCATTACTGGGTATATACCCAAAGGATTATAAATCATGCTGCTATAAAGACACATGCACACGTATGTTTATTGCAGCACTATTCGCAATAGCAGAGACTTGGAACCAACCCAAATGTCCATCAATAATAGACTGGATTAAGAAAATGTGGCACATATACACCACGGAATACTATGCAGCCGTAAAAAATGATGAGTTCATGTCCTTTGTAGGGACATGGATGAAGCTGGAAACCATCATTCTCAGCAAACTATTGCAAGGACAAAAAAACAGACCACATGTTCTCACTCATAGGTGGGAATTGAACAATGAGAACACATGGACACAGGAAGGGGAACGTCACACACCGGGGCCTGTTGTGGGGTGGGGGGAGGGGGGAGGCATAGCATTAGGAGATATACCTAATGTAAATGACGAGTTAATGGGTGCAGCACACCAACATGGCACATGTATACATATGTAACTAACCTGCACGTTGTGCACATGTACCCTAGAACTTAAAGTATAATAATAATAATAATAAAACAGGTTTGACAAGGATATTCTGAAAATATTTCTGCCAATATGTAAAAGTCTACAAATGTTCTGCTTATCAGTTTATTTATTAATTTTTTTGTTTTTTTTATTTTTTTGAGATGGAGTCTTGCTCTGTCGCCCAGGCTGGAGTGCAGTGGCGCGATCTCAGCTCTCTGCAAGCTCTGCCTCCAGGGTTCACGCCATTCTCCTGCTTCAGCCTCCCAAGTAGCTGGGACTACAGGCACCCACCACCACACCCGGCTCATTTTTTGTATTTTTAGTAGAGACGGGGTTTCTCCGTGTTAGCCAGGATGGTCTTGATTTCCTGACATGGTGATTCGCATGCCTTGGCTTCCCAAAGTGCTGGGATTACAGGTGTGAGCCACCACGTTCGGCTGCTTATCAGTTTTTACACCTATATTATTTGAATACTTTATCTGACATGAGTCAGTGTTAGTTCACTCTTCAGGCTTAACTTATTTCTGTTTTACTTGTTTTGTGAGAGATGATGTTTCATGAAGTAATCAAAACTCTTCCATAAAGAATGTTTGTTTAATTTACTTCCATTCCTTTTCTTAGGTTATAAACTGTGCTTTAGCACAGAGGCATTTTACCTTTCCACTTTCTTACTTTTTTTCAGGGATTTTTGTTACTGCTGTTAGGCAAAAGAATGCTCCAACTGATTATAAGAATGTTAGGCTAAAGCTGGGAGTGGCATACTTTCCAAGAAAGTTAATGGAGATGGGGCTAAGGCAGAAGCAACCTTAAGTTCTGGGTTTATGCGGAGTTGGACAGTTCTGCGCCAGGAGGTATCTGAAGAAGGAGCAAAGTAATGGTGAACAAGCCTGTTATTTTCAATACTATTCTGTAATCAAAGAAACAGGGCTTCTTGGAGAAATGGTGAATCCTAGGGCTGGGGCACAGGATGTGTAAGATGAGCCTGTCATATCTTATAGAGCCATAAATTAAGGAAGTATTCAAAAACAAAATGATGAGGATGTCAAAGGACATAAGAGCCAATCTGAAAAGGCTCACAATGGCCAAAGCTGAAACAATTTGTTCAATACAATAAATAACAGTATTAAATTATAATCATAGTATTAAGTAAATAGACACAGACCAAAAAGATAAAAATAAATTATTGAATAAATAGATATGTTCATGAACAAATAAATAAAGGAGTACAGGTAAGTCTCTAATGAATAGTTTATGTAGATAACTTCTTTTCCAAAAGGTGGAATTAATTCTATCCTCTTGAGTGGGGACTTGAATTAGTGACTTGCAAAATTGGTACCAGAAAAGTGGAGCATTGCTATAAAGATACTTGAAAATGTGGAAGTGACTTTGGAACTGGGTAACAGGCAGAGGCTGGAACAGTTTGGAAGGCTCAGAAGAAGACAAAAAAGATGAAGCAAAGTTTGGAATTTGCTGGATACTTGTTGAATGGTTGTGGCCAAAATGCTGAGAGTGATGTGAACAGTGAAGTCTAGGCTAAGGTGGTCTCAGATAGACATGAGGAACTTATTGAGAACTAGAGTAAAAGTCACTCTTGCTATGCTTTAGCAAAGAGACTGGCAGCATTGTGCCCCTGTTCTTGGGATCTGTTGAGCTTTGAACTTGAGAGAGATGATTTAGTGTATCTCATGGAAGAAATTTCTAAGCAACAAAGTGTTCAAGATGTGGCCTGGTTACTTCTAAAAGCCTATGCTCATTTGCAGAAACTAAGAAATGACCTGGTGTATATATAAAAATAAATAAATAAAATAAAATAAAATAAAATGCATATCAGGAAAAAAAAAATGACCTGAAACTGGAACTTATATTTAAAAGGGAAGCAGGGCATAAAAGTTTAAAAAATTTGCAGCCTGACTATGAGGTAGAAAAGAGAAAACCATTTTCTGTGGAGGAATTCAAGCCTGCTGCAGAAATTTTCATAAGTAAAGAGGAGCCCAGTGTTAATAGTTAAGACAATGGGGAAAGTGCTTCCAAGGCATTTCAGAGACCTTTTTGGCAGCCCGTCCCATCACAGGTCTGGAAACCTAGGGGGGAAAAGTGGTTTCGTGGGCCAGACCAAGAGCCCAACTGGGGCACTGCCTATTGGAGCTGTGAGAAAAAGGCCACCATCCTCCAGACCCCAGAGGTAGGTCCATCAACAGCTTGCACCATGCACCTGGAAAAGCTGCAGGCACTCAGCACCAGCCCTTGAGAGCAACCAGGGGAGCTGAGTCCTGCAGAGCCACAGAGGCAGAGCTGCTCAAGGCCTTGCAAGCCCACTCACTGCATCAGTGTGGCCTGAATGTGAGACATGGAGTCAAAGGGGATTATTTTGGAGCTTTATGATTTAATGTCTGCCTGCCCTGCTGTATCCCTGTTGTTTTGGCTGAATTCTCCCTTTTGGAATGGCAGCATTTACCCAGTGCCTGTACCCCTTATTGTGTCTTGGAAGAAACTAACTTGTTTTTTGATTTTATAGGCTCATAGGCAGAAGGGGCTTGCTTTGTCTTCAATGAGACTTTGGACTTGGACTTTTGAGTTAATGCTGGAATGAGTTAAGACTTTGGGGTACTCTTGGGAAGGCATGATTCTGTTTTGAAATGTGAGAAGGACATGAGATTTAGGAAGAGCTTGGGTGGAATGACATGGTTTGGCTCTATGTCCCCCCCCCCACCAAATCTCATGTCAAATTGTAATTGTCAGTGTTTGGGGAGAGACCTGGTTGGGGATGATTAGAACATGGGGGTAGATTTCTTACTTGCTCTTTTCATGATAGTGAGTGAGTTATCATGAGATCTGGTTGTTTAAAAGTGTATAGCACTTCCCCTTTTAGTCTCTTTTCCTTCTGCTCCAGCTTTGTAGGACGTGCCTGCTTCTCCTTTGCCTTCTGCCATAATTATAAGTTTCCTGAGGCTTCCCCGGCCATGCTTTTTGTACAGGTTCTGGAACAATAAGCCAATTAAATCTCTTTTCTTTATAAATTACCCAGTCTCAGGCAGATGTTTATAGCAATGTCAGAATGGACTAATACAGTCATTAGCAAATAATACTTGTGTATGAAAAGAGGCAGGGAAAAGTGACTTCATAGAAGAGAAAGCTGACACACATCAGGTGATTAAGGCTAACAGCATCAATGATAAGACATGTACCTCTTATATGATGGGATGAAAATGGCACTATAGCTCTGTATTCTTTCTCCCCAAAACCCATACCAGACAGTTCTCCTAAAAACCAGGGGGGTTCATCAAGCAAAACAAGCAGACTGATAAACTGTCATAGGTCAATGAAAGCTAAAGAGACATACACGATTACTAAGTAAAATATGGGATCTTCAAACAGATAAAAGACAATAATGAAAAACTAATCAAATCTGAATAAAGTGGCTTTTTTTTTCCTTGAGACAGAGTTTTACTCTGTTTCCCAGAATGAAATGCAGTGGCATTATCCCAGCTCACTGCAGCATTGAGCTCCTGGGCTCAAGAAATCCTCTGGCCTCAACCTCTCAAGTAGTCTGGACTACCATCACGTGCCACCAGGCCCAACTTAATTAAATTTTTTTTTTTTTTTAGAGATGAGGGTTTGATTATGTTTCCCAAGCTGATCTCAAACTCCTGGCCTCAAATGATCCTCCTGCCTTGGCCTCTCAAAGTGTTAGGATTACAGGTATGAGCCATTGCACCTGGCCTGAATAAAGTCTTGAATTCGGTTAGTAGTAATGTACCAAAGTTGTTTCCTTAGTTGTGACAAATGCATCCTGGTTATGTAGATGCTAATAGTAGGGGAGACTAGGTGAGGAGTAAATGGAACTTTCTGTAATGCCTTTGTAATTTTTCTCTAAATTTAAAATTATTCCATATATAAAAGTTTGTTTAAAAACTGAACTGTTGTAAGCTTTTCCAAAATGAATAGACCACAGGACGTAAACTGTGCGCGTGTTCAAATTGTCACTTTTAGTCACACCTTACTTGTTCTGTTTGTCTATGAGATTTATTAGTCTCATATTACAAGTGTCCTCAGGCCAGTTCCTAGAGAGAATGGTGAAATTCCTAAATAATGGATGTCAGAATTGTTGAGAAGGTGGTGTGTATTTCCAAGTACTTGTAGCATGTGGTGTGAGAAGAGTCTTAAGTAGAATGAGGCTCTGTATAACTAGATGACTATTTGTAGGTTCAAATTCAAGGATAGGATCTGTTGGAGACAAAGAGGAAGGGAAGCAGCGGGAAGATGAGAATAGTGCCCCCACAGGAATAATTTTGGCATTGTGATAAATTTGTAATCAAATAGGAGACAGAGGTAGCTAAAGTTGGGGCCAGTTGGTGAAGAGAGGAAATGTGGAGAAAAGGAACAAAAATTTAGAAGGTACGTATGCAGGTGGGGTATAGGAGAAAGCTGATGACACTTGCATTTCTTTCCAGACTGAATGGAGGAGAAAGGGGAAGAGTGAATGGTATCAGTCCCTAGAAAAAGAAAAATACGATTGGTTAATTAAGCTACAATGGGAAGCCAATCAAGCAAAATTTCTTCGTATGCTGCATCAGACTTTTAAGCAAGTGATTCCATATTTACCAAATTTGAAATGATTGACATCTTTGGAATGATCTCAAGGTGTATGTTGTCATCTAGTTACTAGGTCTGGAGGAGAATGAGACATAGTTAGATCTGTAGTGATTTAAGAGGGAGAGACAAAATTATTGACACATTATGTTGAAAATCTCTGAAATAGATCTCTTTGCTTTATTTAGCAGCGGGAGCAGTGACATTAGGAAAACTTGGGATTGAGATGATACTGGAAGAAAAGTACTGAGAGAGCATTTGGATTAGGGAGTAAAAGCATAAGTGAGAATAGAGGGTGCTAAATTTCTTCTCTGGGAATTGGAATTAAGAAAATAATCAACAGTTTACATGTTGTAGCATGATTGACAAGAACAAACATGCCTAACAGCCAGCTTTCAGATTTGGGAAACAGCCAAATTTAAGGATAACAATTTGGATTACTTTTGCCAGAAAGAATACACTTAAGTACAAAAATAGTCTAATAACATCAAACAAGCAAACACACAAACAAGCAAATGTAGTGGGAAGTAAAGTAATGTGTGCTGCAACAATGTTTTATCCAAATGTTATCAAAGACTAGAGCAGTGTACCTCAACTTTCGATGCTTCATTGACTAGTACCAGAACCATGATTAAACCCAGAGTAGAGCTAACTCCAATTTCACACATTCAGTGTGATATTTCTCGACAATTATGCAGTAACTGAGAATATGAATTGGTAAGTTCAGTAACATACTCTGAATTGCCTATGATGTTATAAGGAATACTTTTCAAAACAGTTTATATTTTTTGTGTTACACTATTTCCATAAAGAGTTATATTTTTTCTGTTGTGAAAAAGATAATTGAGTAGCAAAGAACATTATGCCTTCTTTTCTCATTCATGGAGGCCTTGGTTATTCAGGCCAAATTCCCAGTCAAGGTACTGCAGTTGGAGATAGCATGTCTGAATTGATGACAATTTTCACCAATCATGAGTAGGTGGAATCATAATCATAAATCATAATCATAATCGACAATCGTGGTATGTAGAAATAGTTCACAGATTATTGGTCTTGTAAATTGTGTAATCAGAGCAAACACAGGCACTTTGCTTAATTAAGTACTAGTGGGGTGCATTGTGTATTCAGAATATGAGTGGAAGAAGGAAGTACTACAATGAGAGACTAATTGGTGGTGATAGTAGAAAGAGCTTCAAGTGGAACTGGAAGAGAAGACGTGAGAAAAAGATGCAAAGAGAGGCTAAAAAAACAGAGCTGCAGGAACTTAAGTTGAAATCTTTCCTTGTCAAAGCAGAATCATGGATGGGAGGAATGAGCTGATGTGTCATTGGTAGCAGGTGTATGAAGATGGAGCCAGGTGAGAAAAGGCTCAGATAAACAAAGCCTGGCCACAATCTCCAAAGAACATTCTGAGCCATTACATGGCTGTTTCTTCTTTTTTAATATTCAAAAAGAGAATTCTAATGCAACTAGTTGGGATTTTGCTTTTTGGTTTGTTTCTTCGCTTTAAAAAATTTCTTTTGATTTATTTTTTTATTTCAATAAGTTTTTCAGGAGCAGGTGGTGTTTGGTTAGAAGAATAAGTTCTTTAGTGATGCTTTCTGATATTTTGGTGCACCCATCACCTGAGCAGTGTACACTGTGCCCAATGTGTAGTCTTTTATGTTTCTTCTTAAAATTGCAACCATTTTTATTTTAATGGGCCCTTAGGGCCAATCTTGAAGAAATTCCGTCAGATGTACAATTGATAACAAATTACAAAAGCATTTTGAAGGTTTCATCTTATGCTCACCTGGTTGGCACTGGCTGAATTTCACAGTGCCCATCTTTCCTTCCCACTTGTCTTAGATCCCAAATTGCAAGGTTATTTAGTGAATACGAAGCAACAAGGTAAAGCAATTGCAACAGCTTGAGATTTATGCAGAGACTGTGTCATCCAGACTTTTGTTCCCTCTTCCAACTTCACAAAAGTGATGGATTACCAGACAAAGATCCACAGGATTTATAAATCAGCTCAAACATAATAGTGATGTTTGGAACTGGTACCAAGTTTACTGGAGCTAATTCTTTCAATTTTAGAGCTTTATATAACCCTTTCTTGCATGCACTGTGATTGCCTTTATAGATGGATTAATAAATTACTCCTGGTATACAGAATACATGGGAGGCTGACTGTTTGCACAGCGTGGGACCGAGACCTGAGTGTTCAAATATCGGAAGACAGCTGGAACACAATCTGTGCAAAGGCAATCAGAGCCACCAGGTCTATTCAATACTAACTTAGAACATCTAGTGAGAATTGGGAAAATCTCATTGAGTTATACATTTATAAATTTAGTAACCTGACATCCTCCCCTCTTTTTCCCTCTCTTTCATATATTTTGAACTATAAGACTAGCTCACTAGAGCAATTTGTCTTTGATATACTGAGCTCCATTTCCAAAATATGATATATGATAAGAGAAATTTTTCTTTGCAAGAATCGTGTATATATGTCTCTTTTATAAGGAGGAAGAAATCTTGGTTTTGATATGGGTTTCTCTGCTGCCAAAAAAGGATAGCAGAGACTGAAAACAACAGTATTTAAATTAAGCTAACTTTTGTGTCTCTCTTTGTTTAAAATAATCTCTCCAAAACTATAGATGAGACAGTTGTATAGGTTTACATTGCTTGCTTTTATATTTTTAGTGGTTTCTGTTAGTGTATTAATTACTCAATGTGTAGAGGATAAATGATGTTGGAAACAATACTAATGCTTTCGGGTCTTCAGAAGACTATATACACCAAGGAAAAAGCTTCACAGTGCTGCTTTTTATCCATGGGGAAGGCCCCAGAGTTTTAGGTCACCACAGACCTGCCTTAGCGTTATTCTGGTGAGGGATGGTCAGTGGTTCATTCCCACGGTTCAGTGGCTCTTTGGCTTGGGCTTAACTGGCTACAGATAGAGCTTCTGGAGGGATCCAGGTTGTTGAGACATCAAATATAAATTTTTAATGAAGTTGTGGAAATTCTTATTAAATGGTAAATCACCAGATTAAGAAGTCAGGGGTAGATGGGAGTGGTTATTTTTGCCAGATAAAAAGCAAAACTAAAATCCATAAAATTTACTCTTTACCTCTAAACTTCCCATATAATTATGATTACAGACCATCATCGTTGAGAATTCTCTTTTGAAATTAGTTATCTAACAGTCATGAGCCAATAAGATACACTTACATGTTTCTGAGGAATACTGTCTTTTGAAGGGAGTTAGTATAAATGCATACTAACAGAGTTTAAAATAATACTATCAATGACAGACTGAATTAAGAAAATTTGGTACATATATACCATAGAATACTGTGCAGCCATAAAAAAGAAATAGATTATGTCCTTTGCAGGGACATGGATGGAGCTGGAGGCCGTTATCCTAAGCAAAGTAATTCAGAGACAGAAAAACAAATACTGCATGTGCTCACTTATAAGTGGGAGCTAAATGATGAGAACACATGGACACATAGACAGAGACAACACACACTGTCCCTACCAGAGGGTAGAGGGTCAGAGAAGGGAGAGGATCAGGAAAAATAATTAACGTGTACTAGGCTTAATACCTGGGTGACGAAATAATTGGCACAACAAACCCACATGACACATGTTTACCTATGTAGCAAACCTGCATGTGTACCCCTGAACTTAAAATAAAAGGTAAAAAAGAAAAAGACTTAGAACTTTTAAAAACTTTTTTTCATTTTTCACTCACCAGTCTGTCTGATTTCTTTGGCTTCATCAAGATGAGGTGTTTCAGAGTCAAATAACCAAAGATAAGCAAATGGAAAGTTTCCAAAGACAGGATTACAAAGATTTTTTATGTGAGTCTTCAAATAAAAGTGTGAGTGGGAAAATACCCTAAAATTAAAGCTGATTAGCTGTATGGATGCCCTGGAGCTGATGCTTTTAGTTTGCCAACCTTTCATGAATACCTTAAGATTGATTCATTCAATCATTTTCTCTGATTACACATATTGTTACCTTGCAGTGTGTAAAACTATGAAAAAAGTTAAGGCATCTGTTTTGTTTTTGTGAGTATATATAAATACATATATATACACACCTCTATCATTTCTGTGCTATAATAATAAATTTGCTTTTGTAATTTAACTCAGAACGTTTGCAAGTTTTTATATAATGTAGTTAATATAATGTGACATTTCAACTATATTAAAATATGAATATTAAGGACTATATGCTGTCTAAGTCCACATGGGAAAAACCTCAGTGTATACTGACACAAGTTGTGCATGTCAATCAAGGGTGGAATGAAAAACTATAAATGCTGTATGAGGGAAAGCATCTGGAATTTTGTTTTCTTTTTTTCTTTTCTTTGATGATGGTTTGTGCAAGCAGCCATTGAGTTTCTGTTGAACCTCATTGTTCTACAGCAGCCCTGTGACCATTTAACACACCTCTTCTGAGGTGTGTTAATCCAATTATCTCACCTTGATGCATGTTACGTGTTTGGCAGAAATAATACCACGTATTATCTTTCTTGTTTTCCCCATGACTGAATAGTGGAAACAGCTCACATTTCTTAGGCTTGACCTGTTGAGCTTATGTTCAATACAATTTATTTAATGCTTGAGTACAATACCTCTACATTTCATAGCAATTTATAGTTAAGTGTGACTTTTATCCCCTATCAGGATGCAATAAATATTTGCTTCTACTGATTTCTGCTGGGAAGCAATATCTAGGCATTTCATATAATCAGCATGATGATTTTGTCTGGAGGGCCATGTTTGTTAAAGCTTTTAATGCACTATATACTTTAGTTCACTTTTCATCATTTATACCTATCCAGGGCTGGAAGGGACTTAAAAGGTCATATAGTCCTTATAGCAGCCACACCAGCCCTGTCCCTGACTTTAAGTAGCACCAGAAAGCCTTTAAAATTAGGAGGAATTGATCTGTTTTCTTAAAGATCTTCTTAAAGGAGATTCCTGACACCCATCAGTCACTAATTTATGTAACTAGCAATTCTTACTTTTGGGGCATTCTTCTTTATGTTAAACAAGCTTGTTAAGTTGCTGTTAAGAGCAGCTTCTTTTAATCCACCCTTAGTAGATATGGAAAATTGTTACTTTTCTGTGATAAACAAGAAAAAAGAGAGCAAAAATCCTGAAAACAGTTATGAAACCACCATTCTTAGCCTACTCTTCTCTGGGCTGAAGAGTTTCAAATTTTCCCTAGACCTTATTTGAATATATTTTAGTCACATTTGTCACTCTTTTCCAGATACTATTCAAGCTTTTTATGCCATTAAAAAATTGTGTATTCTAACTCTGGACACAGTACCCTAAGATTAATATATGGGTACGAAGGAATCACATCTCAAAATCTCAATTCCCCAAAGGACTTTTACTCTTTGATGAACCTCAAACTTTTGAAATCTAATTATACAGAGAAAAGGGTAGTTTCTGCCAATAGTACTTGCTTTGGTCCTCCTCAATTTCTAGTGTGGATATGGGCCATTTTTTTCCATTTCCGTTTTTAATACTCCTTTAGAAAAGAAGAATTTCTTCTACATATTTTCTTAATTTATCTCATTTAGCACAATAGTGAAATCACTCTTCATTGTCTGCTAAGTCAGCGAATGAACAATAATTTATTAAACTCCAAACTATGTGTATGGCACTGTGCCCACTGGATCCCTATGATGGCTTAAGCAGTATGGTCACCTCATGGCTTGAGTTTGAATCCAGTCTTGGAAAATTTTGATGCAAGCCTGCTCCTGGGATCCCCTGGCATTCTACAGATGTGAGAGTATGGACTCTGTTTCTCTGAATCTATATATCAGAAGTAAAGGGTCATTCATTCACTGATTTATTCACCATTTATTCAAAAAATATTTTTTAAACATGTGCTACGTTCTAGGCTCTATGTTCTGTGCTGGTATTCAATGGCAAACAAAAACACACATTAGACCTTCTCTTATGGAGCTTTCAGTCTAATAGGAGAAGAAGACATTAGAGAATCATACAAGTGCATGTATAATCACAAGAATAAAAATGCTATAAAGGAGAGGTGTAAGTGTCATGAGAACATGAGAACTGGCCTGTCAGGGAGAGAGGGGAAAACTTTCCTGAGAAAAAAACACCTGAGTTGAGGTGTAAAGGAAGAACAATGGATTCTTACTAACCCACATAATGTCACTGTACTTGCCTCCAAAAGCGATTAGATTTGTGGGGAGAAAGATGGGGGTCAGGTATGGAAGGGTAGAGACAAGATGGTAGTTGTATAGAATAATGCAGGTTCCCTCCAGGAACTGGATGGTCAGAATGCAAGCAGCAGATATTTAGACAAATTGCTGCTTAGCTTAAAAAGAAAAAAAACGAAAAAAGTAAAAGTCAATTGCCTCAGGTTTTCAATTTGGAGGGAAAAAGGAAGAAATTAAACCCTGGTACATAGATGTGAAGACCATGACTCAAGTAGTATTGCCTGGCAGAGGATTTTGTGATGACTTCTTTTTCTTTCTTAATTGGTAGTGTTGATAGGTGATGAAGTACTTTGGGGAATGTAGTTTTTTAATTTAAGTTTTATTTTAAGTTCAGGGGTACATGTGCACATGTGTTATATAGGTAAACTTGTGTCATGGGGGTTTGCCGTACAGATTATTTCATCACCCAGGTATTAAGCCTAGTACCAATTAGTTATTTTTCCTGATCCTCTCCCTCCTCCCACCGCCCCCTCCACCCTGTGGTAGGCCCCAGTGTCTGTTCTTTCCCTCTGTGTGTTTATGTGTTCTCATCATTTAGCTCTCACTTGTAAATGAGAAAATATGGTATTTGGTTTTCTGTTCCTGCATTAGTTAATGGCCTTCAGCTCCATCTATGTTTCTATAAGAGACATGACTGCATTGTTTTCATGGCTGCATAGTATTCCATGGTGTATACATACATATTCCTTATTCAGTCTACCATTGATGGGCATTTAGGTTGATTTCTTGTCTTTGCTATTGTGAATAGGGCTGCAATGAACATATGTGTGCATGTGTCTCTGTGATAGAATGACTTTTTAAAATAATAAAGTGATCCCATGGTTCCTACTAGATAGACTCCAATAGAATGGTAGATTTAAATGTGGGAGTTCAAAGCAAAATAATTCAGAATGAGTAAAATAATTGTGGAGTGTTCCCTAGAATGTTACAACAGAGGGTTGAAGACAGTGATTAAACAGGACTGACTCAACACATTAAATACCTCATAGAGTTATTTTAAGGCATAAACATGTTAATATATATAAAACCCATAGAAAATGCATAGCCAACAATAGACACAGTATGAGTAGTATCGTTATGTGCCAGACATTATTCTAAGTCCTTTTGTATGTATATTCTCGTTAAATCCTTAAACAATTGCACTCGGTTAGTATAATCCTCATTTTATAGATTAGGAAGCTGAGTCACAAAGAAGTTAAGTGACTTGTCTAAGATGCACAACTGGCAAAGCTTGGTTTTGAACCTAAATAATTTGAATCAAGAACCCATACTCTTATATAGTATATTATACTTTATCCCTTCTAAGTTTCATCCACATGTTTGTGTTCTATATAGTCTTAATTAGGATATATATGTGAAATTTATTTTTTATATTTTTAGTAAACATTGTTTTGTGAATAATTTTTATGATGCTACATTGTGGTCTTAATAGGTATTTTAAATTTATAAAAAATACTCCATTATGTTGATGTGCCCTAATTCATCTCCCTATTACGTTATTATGAAGCTTTTAGGTTGTTTATAGAATTTTGCTTTTATAAATATCACTATTATGGGTAACTTTGTGATACAGCTTTTTTTTCCTTTGAAGATCAGTTCTGAGGAACTAAATTGCTGGGTTATATGGTATAAACATTTTGAAATATATAAGAAACTACGACATATAAAACACATACACGAAATTAACAATCACCTATAATTCATTCTTTATTCTTTTTTATTGTATATGAATTGAAAACATTCTCTTTTCCTCACTTCTAGAACCATATCACACAGGAGACCACTGTTAGCAGTTCAGCATACATCCTTTTCAGGACACATGCACGTTTTCACATCCCAAAAGATATTTCCTCCCAGTTGACATCAATTATCAAAGAGTGCGTACATTCATGACTCTATCTTAGAGGTGCTTAACACTGGTGGTGCATCAAAATGACATATGGCATTTTAAAACATACATATACCTGGAGACCCTTTGCTAAATTTACTGAATAATAATCTTTGGATAATGGGACTGAAGCATGTCTCTTAAATCCCATAGGTGATTCTGAGTATCCAATTGGTTGAGAACGAATTATTTAATGAATAATATTATCCAGCTCTCATTTCTCTATCTTGTCCACAAATATATCATTAGTTCAATAGACATTCATTGAGCCAAATTATATATGTAAAATCCTAGATACTGGGCCAATAAGAATGATACAAACATGTACCCTACTCTTTAGAAGCTCATATTCTGTCAAAGAATACCAAAATTTAATTGGATAAATTAAAATATAATTTGGTAAGAAATAAAAACAAAGTATTTTGGGAATACAGAAACTGCAATAATCACATATGACAAAAATAAATAAGACATAATTGAGGAACTAGCATTTACGCTGGGTCTTGAAAACATGAGTAGGAGTTTGTAAAAAGGATGTCTCAGGCAAGGAGAACAGCATCCAAAAGGTACGGTGTGAAGAACAAGGCTGGGCATATTTAGCAAATGTTGATAATTAAATATGAGAGAAATGTAAAGTGCGTACATTCTAAAAGGTGGACTGAGTGACAAATTGAAGGTGATAATTATGTAAATAAAAGTTGATGGCAGCTTGTGAAAGATCATCCATCGTGTTCCCAAGTAGGACAACCAGATGGGTATGTCCAGAGGACACTTGTATATAAAGATGTAGAACTCATGGGAGAAATTTGAGCTGTGAACATCCACATGTAGATGATAGTTGAAGGTATGATAGTGGATGAAATCACCAGAGAGACTGTGTAGCTAACTAAAGGCAGAATTTAAGGGAACACCAGCCTTTAAGATGCCAAAAAAGGGGTAAAATAAAAACAGAAGGAATGGTCAAAAGAGGAATCAGGAGAATCCGGAGAGGATAATTTTGCCATGAAGGTCGAGTAAGAAGAGCATTTTAAGAAAGTTTTTTTTAAAAAAATGTTTTTGCATTCAGAATAGGGACAAATTGAACATCATTGTAAGCATAGGAAAATAGCCAGCGAGATGGCAGATATTGAAGATTTTCACAAATGTCTTCTGGAAATCCAGGTAAACTGTGTCTAAAGTGCATCTATGAGCTTCCAGCCTAATTACTCTATTTAAAAGGGAAATGAGGTGTAAAAATATGAAATAACAAAAAGACATAAATAGAGTTTTTTTATTTTTAAATCTTTGAATGGGAAAGGACTTTTAAAGTATAAAGTCAATGGAAAAAAATCAATGAGAAGACCAATAGATTTGACCATAGATTTTTAAAACTTCCATATGCCAAAAATATAAAAGCAACATAAAAAGACAAATTGGGGAAACATTTACAAAAAATATGACTGGAAAAGTGTTATTTTCATATATATTATATGAGCTTATGCAAATCATTAAGAAAACATTAAAGCCCAGTAAAAACTGTCAACAAACATGATCACACACATCAAAGAAGAGGGATTAAATGTAATAGTTAAATATAAAAAAGAAGTACAATCTCACTGCTGTTCAGACAGTTGCAAATTTTGAAATTAACATATTATTTGTTTTAACCAATCTGTCTGAGAAATAAATGCTCTGTATTGGCAAGTGTTCAGTGAAATGGACATCCACTTATAGTGATGGAACTAGAAATTGGTAATACCTTTGTAGGAAGCAATTTGGAAATATATATTAAGGGCATTAAAATGCTCATATCCCTTGACTTTGTAATCACATTTCTAAGAAATACATCCCAAGGAAAAATTCAAAACTCAAAAATAGCTTTGTTGCCAGGATATTTAATATAACATTGCTTATAATAGCAAAAAAAATTTAAAAAATCATAATTGGGCGGATAATTAAATAGTGACACACATGCATAATAGACTATCATTCACATTAATTTCAAATATTTAAATATTAAATTTGAATATGGATAAATTTTAATAAGTGGGGAAATGGCCTATAATTCAGCATTCTATGCTCAGAGCACAACACAGTGTTTGGCACAGAGTAGAAATTAGATACATATTTATTGGATGAATACTGAGAGAAATAATGTTAAATAAAAAGAAAGACATTAAACTGCAAATTTATAACATATCAAGTATGTAAAAATAATAGGTAATTAAAAAGATCCTAAATATACCAGTTGGAGTTAGAGGCAAATTATGGGTGATTTATGTAGACTTGGCATGACATGGTCTTGGTGAATCCATGTTGGCTCTGAATAAATCACAACTTCCTTTTCTAAGTGCCCACAAACTATTTAATATTCCATTTTAGAATATTGCCAGGAATAAACGTCAAGCTGATTGTTTTTTATATTTGACTTATGTATTCTTGTACATACTGAAAATTAGAATACTTGCCTGATTCTAGACTTCTAGAATGTATCTATCGAGATTTTCATAATTTCTCGAAGTTAACAGTAGTATTTGGTGATTATATGGAAGTTACATGGTCACTCAGGATCCTCAGGTGTAACTCCCTTGGGCCAGGAGTTAAAAAAAAAAAAAAAAAAAAAAAAAAAAAAAATCCCTTTAGAGCTACAGGTGTTTTTACTTATTAAGGACTTCAAACATTTTCTCTTAAGGAGGTTTATTCTACCAGTTTCTGCTGGGAAATCATTATCTTTGATGGATAAAACAGGAGTGGGGAAGTTCTTTCTAATCTAATCCAGGCAGGGGTCTATCTCAATTCTTCATCTTGTTCCAAATGGGGAAAAATACAAAAGGAACCGAAAATCCATTTTCTTATTCAAAATTCACTCTCATCTTTTACCTTTCTGACTGCTCTTATGAGTCCAGATAACATTTCATTTTTCCTTTTTCCTATTGAAAAAGTATAAAGAAAATCTGGATGGAGACGTTAATTGTGCCATTTGTAAGGAAATTGCTTTCACTCCTAATCTGAGCTTCAGTTTCCTTGGCTGTAAAACGTGGATCATAAAAATTTCCTTACCTGTTTTTCAGGTATATTATGACGATCAAATCAGATAATAGATAAGTAAATGCTTTGTAAATGTTGTGTTAGCACACATGCAGTATTCTTTTCATGAAATGATTTGCTGACCTGCTTCCTCTTGTCAGTCTCATTGATTCCTAATTATCATTCAGGTAAGTGCCATCTCTCTGAAACTTCCCCAAACATTTGCATGCATTTAATCCTCTAACTTCCTTAAAGGAGCAGTTATATTTTTGCTTTCCTCTGTAATCCTGTTACTTGACACATATTTTGACTGCTTTAAAAAGAACTAATAACTGACAACATTAATTCATTGTTTTATAATTGTTTATGTCCATGCCTGTCATCCCTCCCTAAACTCTAAACGTCAGCCTGGGCTTTGACTCCTTGAGACAAATTTGATTCATTTTTGTAACTCCAGTCTAGTGCTTCATACATACCAATGTTTGCTGAATACATGAATAAATCAATGAATGAATGAATGACAATACCAACTATAAAATACTATGCACTTGGCTCCATAGTTCAAGGGTTAGAGCACTGGTCTTATAAAATGCTATGCACACATAAGGAATTGTTCTCAGTTGTTTCATCTTCCTTTCTCTTCTTTATGTTATTTAAAACCTAATAAGCTACACAATATTATTCAGGCAATTAATACTTTCCTTTTGTGTCTCCTTCCTTCCTTCCTCTCTTTCTTCTTCCTCTCTCTCTCTTTCTTCCTTCTTTCTTTTTTCTCTTTCTTTTCTCTTTTCTTTTCTTTCTTTCTCACTTTCTTTCTTTCTTCTCTCTCTCTTCCTTTATTCCTTCCTTCCTTTCTTCCTTCCCTCTTTCCTTTCCTTTCTCCTTCCTTCGTTTTTACTTCCTTCCCTTCTCTTCCCTTCCGTTCCTGTTCCCTTCCCCTCCTTTCACCTCCCTTCCCTTCCCCTCCCCTCCCCTCCTCTTCCCTTCCACTCCCTTTTGACAGAGTCTTCCTCTTTTGACCAGGCTGCAATACAGTGATACAAACATAGCTCACTGCAGCCTCCAACTCCTGGCCTCAAGGTATCATCCCACCTCAGCATCCCAAGTAGCTAGTACTGCAGTTGCGCTCCACTATGACTAGCAGACAGATAGATAAATAGAAAGATCTCTCTCTCTCTATATATATATATGTATGTATGTATGTATATATATATGTTTGTGTGTGTATATATATATACACACACACACATTTTGTAGATATGGAGTCTTACTATATTGCTCAGACTGGTCTCAAACTCCTGGGCTGAAGCCATTCTCCCCACTCAGCCTCCCAAAGTGTTGGGATTACAGGCATGAAACACCATCCTTGACCTTGTTATTTCTTGATTGTACTGTTGATTTCACTTCTCACAAACTTTGAGCCAAAGACCCTCTTCGAATTTCCTATCATGGAATTATACACAGTTATTGAAATCTACCCACCCATTACTTCTTTGGCTTTCACAAAACCCTGAAATGATAGGATCACTTACTTCCCCTTCCCAAGATTCATTTCCATTTCACTGATCCTTTCTAGTGGAATTGGATTTGGACTAACAAATCCTCTCTTTGCTTCTTTTACCTTCTGAGTAAAAAGCTTGACAAAAGGTCAAAGAAAACCTTGGCATCACACCCTTACTCCAGCGTGGCTATTCAGATATAATAAATGGCGTTATTCTGAATTCATACTTGGGTACAGACTCTTTACTCCATCTTGAACATGTGCTTCTGATGACTTTCATCCAATGCACTGTAGTACCTATTTTATATTCTGTGTTCTCTGCATGAGCTCAACTGTCCTTGTGCTGGCTCCTCACTCCTACACTTGGTACTTATGTTTTTGACTCTAAATAATTAAGGTTAAAGCCAGGAAGGGTAAATTCTTTTAATTTATAAAAGCTGTATTAAGATATACTTCACATACCATAAAATTCGCTCATTTAAATTGCACAATTAAGTGATTTTTAAAATCATATTCACAGAGTTGTTGTACAACCATCGTCACTACCTAATTTTAAAGTATTTTCATTAGCCCCCTGAAAAACCTCTTACCCATTAGCAATTATTCCCTATTCCCCCTTTCTGCCAAACTCTGACAACCATCAATCTCCTTTCTATCTCTATAGATTTGTTGTCTGGACATTTCAAATAAATGGAATCACAAAGTATGCGGCCTTTGTGTCTGGCATTTTTCACTTAGCCTAATGTTTTTAAGGTTCATCACGTTGTAACAAAAAGAAGTATTTAATTGCTTTTCATAACTGAATAATATTCCATTGTATGACTATACCATATTTTATTTATCCATTTATTAGTTAATAGACATTTGGTTTGCTTCCACATTTTGGCTGCTATAATAAGGCTGCTATGAACATTTGCATACAAGATTTTTTCTTTTACTTTTTAATTTTTGTGAGTACATAGTAGGTATATATGTTTATGGGGTACATAGGATATTTTGATACAGGAATGCAATAAGTAATAATCACATCATGGAGAATGGGGTATTCATCTGCTCAAGCATTTATTCTTTGTGTTACAAACCATCCAATTATTCTCTTCTATTTTAAAATGTACAATTACATCATTTTGACTATAGTCACCCCGTCGTACTATCAGATACTGAGTATTATACATTCTTTCAAACTTTTTTTTGTACACATTAACCACCTCCACCTCCCACCCACTCTGTACTACCCTTCGCAGCCTCTGGTAACCATCCTTCTAATCTCGAATTCCATGTGTTCAATTGTTTTGATTTTTAGATATCACAAATAAATGAGAACATGCAATATTTGTCTCTCTGTGCTTGGCTTATTTCGCTTAACAAAATTATCTCCAGTTCCATCCATGTTGTAACAAATTATAGAAACTCATTCTTTTATATGGCTGATTACTACTCTATTGTGTATATGTACCACTTAAAAAAAACTATTCATCTGTTGGTGGGCACTTAGGTTACTTCCAACTCTTGGCTGTGGTGAACAGTGCTGCTAGAAACATGGAAGTGCAGATCTCTTTTCAATATATTGATTTCCCTTCTTTTGGGCATACACCCAACAGTGGGCTTGCTGGATAATACGGTAGCTCTATTTTTAGTTTTTTGAGGCACCTCCAAATTGTTCTCCATAGTGATTGTACTAATTTATATTCCCACCAACAGTTTATGAGGGTTCCTTTTATGCCACATCTTTACCTGTGTTTGTTATTGCCTGTCTTTTGGATAAAAGCCATTTTAAATAGGGTGAGATGATATCTCATTGTAGTTTTGATTTGCATTCCTCATGATCAATGATGTTGAGTGTCTTCAATATGTCTGTTTGCCATCTGTATGTCTTCTTTTGACAAATGTCTATTCAAATATTTTGCCCATGTTTTCATTGGATTATTATATTTTTTCCTATAGAGTTGTTTGAGCTCCTTATATATTCTGGTGATTAATTCCTTGTCAGAGGGGTAGTTTGTAAATATTTTCTCCCATTTTGTGGATTGCCTCTTCAATTTGTTGATTTTTTTCCTCGGCAAAGGAATAATGTTGAATAACAGTGGTGACAGTTGGGCATCCTTGTTGTGTTCCAGATCTTAGAGGAAAGGCTTTCAGTTTTTTCTTATTTAGTAAGATATTAGCTGTGGGTCTGTTGTATATGCATTTTACCATGTTGAGGTATGTTCCTTCTATGTCCAGTGTTTTGAGTGTTTTTATCATGAAGGGATTTCGAACTTCATCAATTTTTTTGACATCAATTGAAATAATCTTATGGATTGTGTCCTTCATTTTGTTGATATGATGTATCCCATTGATTGATTTGCATATGTCGAATCATGCTTACATCCCCAGGAAAAATCCGACTTTGTCATGACAAATGGTCTTTTCAGTGTGTTATTGAATTTGATTTGCTCTTTTTTATTAATAATTTTTGCATAAATATTCATCTGAGATATTGGCATGTAGTTTCCTTTTTTTGATGTGTCTGTCTGGTTTTGGTCCCAGGATAATACTGGCCTCGTAGAAAGGTTTTGAAGTATTCCCTCATCCTCTATTTTTTTGGAATAGCTTGAGCAGGATTGGTATTAGTTCTTTTTTAAATGTTTGGTACAATTCAGCAGTGAAGCTGTTGGATCATGGGCTTTTCTTTACTGGGAGACTTTTTATTAAGTCGTCAAGTTCGTTACTTGTTATCAGTCTGTTCAGGTTTTGGGTTTCTTCCTGGTTCAATCTTGGCAGATTTTATGTGTCTAGAAATTTGTCCATTTCCTCTAGATTTTTTAATTTGGCATATAGTTTTCCACAGTAGCCACCCACCAATGATCCTTTTAATTTCTGTGATATCCATTGCGATAGCTCATTTTTCATCTCTGATTTTATTTGCATCTTCTCTCTTTTTCCTTTGTTAGTCTGAGTAAAGGTTTGTGAGTATTTTTATCTTTTTTAAATAACAACTTTTTGGCCGGGCGTGGTGGCTCACGCCTGTAATCCTAGCACTTTGGGAGGCTGAGGTGGGCGGATCACGAGGTCAGGAGATCGAGACCATCCTGGCTAACACGGTGAAACCCCGTCTCTACTAATAATACAAAAATTAGCTGGGCGTGGTGGCAGGCGCCTGTAGTCCCAGCTACTCGGGAGGCTGAGGCAGGAGAATGGTGTGAACCCGGGAGGTGGAGCTTGCAGTGAGCCGAGATCGTGCCACTGCACTCCAGCCTGGGTGACAGAGAGAGACTCTGTCTCAAAAAATAAACAAACAAACAAACAAAAAAACAACTTTTTGTTTCACTAATCCTTTGTATTGTTTTCTTCATTTCAAATTCATTTATTTCTGCTCGAATTTTTATTATTTATTTTCTTCTACTACTTTTGGGTTTGTTTTACTCTTGGTTGTTTGTTCTTTAAGATACATTATTAGATTATTTATGTGAAGTTTTAATTCTTTTTTGATGTAGGGACTTATAGCTGAAAACATTCCTCTCAGTATTGCTTTTGCTATATCTCATAGGTTTTGATACGCTATGTTTTCAGTATCTTTTGTTTCAAGAAATTTTAAAATTTCCTTCTTAATTTCTTCACTGATCCACCAATCATTCAGGAGAATATGATTTAATTTCCACGTGTTTGTGTGGTTTTCAAAGTTCCTCTTGTTGATTTCTAGTCATATTGCATTGTGGCCAGAGAAGATGCTGATATTATTTTCATGATTAGATTGTTTTAAGACTTGTTTTGTGACATAACATATGGTCTGTCCTTGAGAATGATCCATGTGCTGAGGAGAAGAATGTATATTTTGCAGCTTTTGGATAAAATGTTCTGTACATATATATTAAATTCATTTGTTTTATAGTGCAGAATAAGTTTACTGTTTCTTTGTTGTCTTTCTCTCTGGGAGATCTGTCCAATGCTGAAAGTGGGGGTGTTGAAGTCTCTAGCTATTAATGTATGGGGTCTATCTCTCTCTTTGTCTCTAATAATATTTGCTTCATGTATCTGGATACTCCAGTGTTGGGTGCATATATATTTACAGTCATTTTATCCTGTTGCTGGATTCACCTCTTTATCATTATATGACTTTGTCTCTTCTTACAGTTGCTGTCTTGAAATCTATTTTGTCTGATATAACTACTCCTACTTTTTTTTGTTTCCATTGTTATAGAATATCTTTTTCCATCCCTTTATTTTCAGACTATGTGTATCTTTATAGATGAAGAGTGTTTCTTGTAGGCAACATATCATGGGGCCTTGTTTGTAAATCCTTTCAGCCCCTCTATGTCTTTTGATTGGAGAGTTAATCCATTGTGTTATTATTGATAAGTAGGGACTTACTCCTGCCATTTTATTATTTGTTTTCTGATTGTGGTCTCTCCCTTCTTTCTTTCCTTCCTCTCTTCCTTTTAGTGATGGTGATTTTCTCAGGTGGTGTGATTTAATTACTTTTTATTTTTTGCATATCAATTATATATTTTTCAATTTGAGGTTACCATGAGGCTTGCAAATATTATTTTGCAACTCATTATTTTAAACTGGTGTCAACTTAACTCTGATAGCACAAAAAAACTAATAAAAACTCTGAAGTTTAACTTCATCCCCCCACTTTTTACCTTTTTTGTTTCTTTTTATGTTTTAATTGTATTGTCTATGTATTGAAATGTTGTAGTTATTATTTTTCATGGATAGTTTATCATAGAGAATATTACACATACACTTGAGAAGAATGTGTGTTCTTTTGTTATTGGGTAGAGTGTTCTATTGACTTTAAATGTGCTGTTGAATCCTGTAGCGTATTTTTTATTTTAATTATTGCATATTTTTTTCTAAAGTTTCTATTTGGTGTTTCTTTTTAGTTTTTTATCTCTGTTAATATCCTTTATTTGGTGAGAGATTGTTTTCTTAGTTCCTTTAAATCTCTGCACATAGTTTCCTTTAACTTTCAGTATATGAAAGGCAGAAGATTTAAAGTCATTATTAAGTATAGCCCATGTCTTGATTTTCTCAGGGATTGTTCCATTGACTGCTTCTATTCTTGTGTATGCATCACACTTTCCTGTTTCTTTGTGATTTTTGTTGGAAACTAAGTATTTAGAAAACATAATGTGGTAACTCTGGAAACTGAATTAACTGAATCCCCACCCCCTGAATTTTTTTGTTGTTTCTGTTTGTTTATACTGCCCTTTGTTAGTTTACTTTTCTGAATTAAATCTGTAAAACAAGTATTCTTTGTCATGTGTGACCACTGATATCTATACTTAGTTATCTTAGTTGTCAGCTAATGATTGGCTAGAGATTACCTTAGGTGTCTTGAAACAATATGTCCCCCTACCTTTGCAAAGGCTCTGTATGTTTTTGGGGGCATGTTACCTGCTTACAGGTAGAATCAACATCAATCAGATGGATAAATTAGGGCCTTCTCATGTCTGGCGATGGACACAGCCCTAAATATGCATGTGGCTTTCTAGATTCATAGGCATGCGTTGGAGGTTTTTAAAACTCCCCATGACATATTATTTTCCAGTTTCCCTTTTAAGTTTTTTTTTCTCATCTTGTTACTACCCATAACTGGAATTTCTACTGCAGGCAGCTACAATATTAAACAATTGCTGCTGATTGTTTTGGACAAACACCCTAGGGATAGAGCTGTTTGCACAGAGTGAGCTCTGAGTCAGGTCAAATAAAGACAAGTCTTAAGAATGTAGCTGTTTAGGTGGTTGCCTGACAGATTAAAATGTGACAATTATTTTAGAATAAGGCTTTTAAGGAATTCCAAACCCATTTTGACACCTCCAGTGCCTGCTGGGCTGTTGGTGTGTACAGATACAGCAGTTGTGAGGCTGTTAGTTTTCAGGTTAGTAGAGTACTAGAGAGAGATAGATGGGAATAGAGCAAGTTGAAATGTCATAAAACTCACCGTTCTTACTAACATTAAGTCATTTTTCTTGAATAAACACTTCTAGAATTGTTGCAAACTGTTTGATAATTTCCATTGTTCTTAAAAAGTTGAAAACTTTTGCGGGTGTTCTCATGCTTTTATAGAATTGTGATTTTCAGGGGATTTTACTTTAGAAGAGTTTCTTCAGAAATAGTAAGTTCTGTTCCTAGAAGTCAAATAAATTACTTTATTAAGGTGCCATGGTGAGTAAAAAACTCATAGGTTTTGCAATTAGATGCACAGTAGATTGAATCCCAGCTCACTTGCTTACTAGTTATGTAATCTTGAATAAGTGATTTATCCTCCCAGAATCTCAATTTTCCCATTTATTCAATGGGGATGATAATACATACTTCATAAGATTCTTGTAAAAATTATGTGAAATAATGTATGTAAAAGTTCTAGTAAAGCAGGTGTTCAATGCATGTTAAATTTGCTGCTCACCTTTCTGCTTAACTGCAAACTCAGTGATTTCAATCTTAGTTTGTTCCTGTGCTTCACATTGGAGTTTCCCAATTTATTTGTCACCAAAAATATGTAGTCATGGTGTTAGGATGCTCAGTCAGTGGATACCACCCTATTAGCTGTCACCTTTTAGCTACAGACTTATTTGCGAGGTACCTTTAGGACTTAGTTGTTGCATTGCAACTACATTTTTATTTGTGCCTCACAGCACTGGGTTGGCTTTACAAACACTGATACTACATTGTGGACTTATTTTCAGCCTCTATTCATCACCACACCCCATAGATCTTTTTTAGACCCACTCACACATAGCCAGTTATTTCTCTTATTTATTATTTATTTATTGTTAGATTTATATAATGTTTTCCTCCATAAAAGCTTAAGGCACTGTACAGAGAACTTGAATACATGGCGTATCAAACATTACAAATCTACAATAAAATTGAAAATGGGGAAAGTAGACGAACAAACAGAAATGGAAAATCTGAGGGAAATGGATGATCAGGGGAAAGGGAAGAAGGTCATTTTGGTCAACTCAGTTTTTCTCTTTTAGTATGCCACCCTGAGAACTTTTCCCTTGTGAGCCTTTTATTTTCAGGTCTCTGATCAGTCTCAAGATGTTTGAGGTAATCTATAGTTCAAAAGAGATTAGTATTTTTTACATGTACACATTTGGGTGACAGAAAGTACAAGTAAGTGTTTATTTTTTTCTATCCCCCAAGTTACAGATTTAAATAGTAAATAACATTAGTCTCAGAATGAATTTCTTTCTTGATGGGGGGAATGTGCTAATGAAGTATAAACTGTTAGTGGGAAAACTGTATTTTGCATGGACAAGTTTATTGCATTTTATGCTTAATGGTGATAGTGATAAAAGGAACAGGCTGCTTCATATGCTTTGAGTCACTAAGAGCATGTAAGGGGGTAGTGAATTGCAAATATTACTAGGGTCAAAGTTATAAGAAGGTATGATAATAGTGCCTTTGCTCATTATTCCTCCAACTCTGGCATCCCAGTATGCAGTTTTAGTTTACAAGTAGAAGTCAAATAAATCTGGTATTCATTGTACAGGCCTGGTGTCATGGAGTTTTGAGGGGCATGTATGAGTGGATATTGGTCTACTGCCTCTCACGTTGCCTTGCTGAGAAATCACCATTTGAGTCTACTTGGAAGACTTTCTTTGTTTATATAAGTGTTTTACACACACACACACACACACACACACACTTTTCCTCCAGTGTATTAAAATGTGGTTTATGTGATCAGAGTTTATTATTCGTTTTTGTTATTTTGATTACCTTTAATATTTATCCAGAGGAGCTAAAATAAACTCAGACAATTCAATAGCTTGTTAGCAGATTAGTAGGAGAAGCTTTTGAAATTAATTTTTTCCTCAAACTTCCGTTACACAAATGAGGGCAAGTCAACTTTGACTTTTTTGTGTGTGATTCACAGTAGGTTGGGGGCTCTGGGGTTTTGCCAATTATTTCATTAAACGACAAGTTAGGTGAGATTTTCTCTGAATTTCACTTAGAAGAGATGTGTTCTGAGAATCTTTGGAAAATATAAATCAAATTTATTTTTAAAAACTAAACAGATCACAAGGCTTCTACTGTGACAAAAGCCCTGGATAAGGATCTTATCTAGATATTCTTGGATCCAGGCCTATTTCTTTTTTTCTTTTCCTCTGTTGGCACCTGGTACCCTATTATTGCTCTCTGTAGCATCCCTTCCCTTCAGGAAAAATTATTGCATCCTTTAGAATTTGGTTACTGTCCCAAGGGGCATTCTGCTATAAAATAGTCATGATATCTGTAATTGTGTTTCAAAGTCTTGGCTGTTTTCCTGAGTTTTGTATTTGATTCCTTTTTTGTTGTTGTTGTTGTTTAAAAAAGTTGAGTCATGTTTTGTGTAATACTTTAATCTTATTATAAAATTTCTATAACACTTAATACAGTAGTTATATTAATTATTTTGGTTAAGCCAAAAGAGTGTATCCCCTCTCCTCACTCAAACAGCACACGATATAATAAATTCATCTTGAGGGATACAGGGTAGAGGACATGGTAAAAACTGATCGTTTTAATATTTGTGATGTGACTCTTTTGTACTGGTGAATTAATGCTGTGTGTCGTATATCTTTGAAAAGTACACTAATGTGGCCTCAGTACTAAGGGAAAAACAAAATTACTGCGTTTTTAAAGTTTCATTAGTAAACTATATGATGAGCTAATATTATAGATTATTTTAGGAAATCTTTTCCCCTGACAACATTATTTGCCAGTCCAAGGAATTTTTACATCTTCTCTCCCTTCCATCATTTATTTGAAATTAGCAATCTCTTTAGAATGATCTTTTCCTGTTTTTCTGTTTTTTGATAGCATTTTCCTTGCCCTGATTGATTTCATTTTAGTGTGGCCTAATTATATTCAGGTGCAAGATGTTAGACTGCTGTAATTAGTCAGGTTGGAGGGCTGGGAATGGGTTGGCTGTAACATTTTAAGCTAGGGCTACAATAACATGTATTTCTTTTTTTGTCTAATTGTTGTCCCTGTATCAGTCCATTTTCACACTGCTGATAAAGACATACCCAAGACTGGGCAATTTACAAAAGAAAGATGTTTGATGGAATTACAGTTCCACATGGCTGGGGGGCCTCACAATCCTGGTGGAAGGCAAGAAGGAGCAAGTCACATCTTACATGGATGGCAGCAGGCAAAGAGAGAGAGCTTGTGCAGGGAAACTCCCACTTTTAAAACCATCAGATCTCATGAGACTTATTCACTATTGAGAGAACACATGAGAAAGACTTACTCCCATGATTCAGTTACCTCCCACTGGGTCCCTTGCATGATACATGGGGATTATGGGAGTTACAATTCAAGATGAGGTTTGGGTGGGGACACAGCCAAACCATATCATTCCACCCCCAGGCCCTCCAAAATCTTATGTCTTCACATTTCAAAGCCAATCATGCCTTCACAACAGTCCCCCAAAGTCTTAACTCATTCCAGTATTAACTCAAAAGTCCAAGTCCAATGTCTCATGTGAGACAAAGCAAGTCCCTTTTGTCTATAAGCCTGTAAAATCAAGAGTGAGTTAGTTACCTCTTAATTACAATGGGGGTATAGGCATTGGCTAAATACAGCCATTCCAAATGGGAGAAATTGGCCACTTCTTAGATACAGTAGGGATATAGGCATTGGGTAAATACCGCCACTCCAAATGGGAGAAATTGGTGAAAACAAATGGGCTACAGGGCCCATGCAAGTCCGAAATCCAGTGGGGCAGTCAAATCTTAAATTAAGCTCTAAAATGATCTCCTTTGACTTCATATCTCACATACAGGTCATGCTGATGCAAGTGGTGGGTTCCCATTGGGTTCCCACTGTCTTGGGCAGCTCCACCCATGTGGCTTTGCAGGGTACAGCCTCCCTCCTGGCTGCTTTCACAGGCTAGCACTGAGTGTCTGTGGCTTTTCCAGGTGGACTGTGTAAGCTGTAGGTGCATCTACCATTCTGGGGTCCGGAGGACAGTATCCCTCTTCTCACAGCTAATCTAGGTAGTGTCCCAGTAGGGTGGGGGCTCTGACCCCACATTTCCCTTCTGCACTCCCCTAGCAGAGGTTCTCCATGAGAGCACCACCCCAGCAGCAAACTTCTGCCGGGACATTCAGGCATTTCCACACATATTTCCTCTGAAATATAGGTGGAGATTCCCAAACCTCAATTCTTGACTTCTGTACACCCACAGGCTTAACACGACATGGAAGCTGCCAAGGCTTGAGGCTTACACCCTCTGAAGTCATGGCGCGAGCTGTACCTTGGCCCCTTTTAGTCATGGCTGGAGTGGCTGGGACGCAGGGCACCAAATCCCTAGGCTGCACACAGCATGGGGACCCTGGGCCCAGCTCATGAAACCATTTTTTCTTCCTAGGGCTCTGGGCCTGTCATGAGAGTGGCTGTCATGGAGGCCTCTGACAAAGGGCTTGAATTTATCCTCAGAAAATGGGATTTTCCTTTTTATTGCTTTGTCAGGCTGCAAGTTTCCCAAACTTTTATGCTCTGCTTCCCTTATAAAACTGAATTCCTTTAACAACATCCAAGTCACATCTTGAATGCTTTGCTGCTTAGAAATTTCTTCTGCCAGATACATTAAATTATCTCTCTCAAGTTCAAAGTTCCACAAATCTGTAGGGCAGGGACAAAATGCTGGCATTCTCTTTGCTAAAGTGTCACCTTTGCTCCAGTTCCCAACAAGTTCCTCATCTCGATCTGAGACCACCTCAGCCTGGATTTCATTATCCATATTATTATCAGGATTTTAGTCAAAGCCACTCAACAAGTCTCTAGGGAGTTCCAAGCTTTCCCACATTCTCCTGTCCTCTTCTGAGCCCTCCAAACTGTTCCAACCTCTGCCTGTTACCCAGTTCCAAAGTCACTTCCACATTCTTGGGTATCTTTTCAGCAACGCCCCATTCTACTGGTACCAATTTACTGTATTAGTCTGTTTTCACACTGCTGATACAGATATACCCAAGACTGGGCAATTTACAAACAAAAGAGGTTTAATGGGCTTACAGTTCCACATGGCTGCAGAGGCCTCACAATCATGGTAGAAGGCAAGGATGAGCAAATCACATCTTACATGGATGGCAGCAGGCAAAGAGAGAGAGCTTGTGCAGGGAAACTCCCATTTTTAAAACCATCAGATCTCATGAGATGTATTCACTATCACGAGAACAGCATGAGAAACACCTGCCCCCATGTTTCAATTACCTCCCAGTGGGTCCCTTTCATGACATGTGGGAATTGTGGGAGTTACAATTCAAGATGAGATTTGGGTGGGGGCACAGCCAAACCATATCAGTCCTGTATCTTGGAGTCAGATGATGTGTGCCTAGGTGTTTAGCTAAGTGATCTACAAAGATCAACCTGATTTTGGGATAAACTTTTAAGAGGCCAATCTCCTAGGTAAGACTGACCATGGAGATAGGGGCACTGTCTTTGCCCTTTCTCTCTCCTAAAGGAGATTACCACCCTAAGGCACAGAACTTCTGTTTGAGCATAACAAGCAGGTGATAATAGGAAATGCCTCCTGGTTTGGTAAAGGGCAATGTAATTGCAGCTGACACATCCTTGCCCTCCCCGCCCAGCTTAATTTAAACAAGTAATAATATTCCTTTTCTATTAACATATCCACAATTATTCTGTCCTCTGGCTTGCAGAAAAAGAAAGATTCTAATAATTGCTATGGAGACTTTGAGTTTAAAACGGCACCTGGCTAAGCATCACTTAAGATACCTCTCCCAGTTCCTACTAAAACGCTAATAGAAAAACAAACTAATGGGAGCTCACAAAAATTTGGAAAACTAAGACAGACTGAAGAATGACTGCTGGAACTAAAGTGAAATGACATCATGTTATGTATGTTGCTATAAACTACTTTTTTCACTCAATACTATGTTGTGGAGTAGATATATTTCTATGTCAACAAATAAAATCCACATCAACATTATAATTACTAAATAGGGCTGGGTAAACCATAACTGTGTCAGCCATTGACCTTCTGTTGGTTGTCTTCTGTGTATGTATGTATGTATGGATGGATGGATGTATATATTTCTCTTTCTTCTGGGCTAAGCCAGTCTTACAGTGGCTGACATTGGTTTAATTCCTCACCCATGCCATGTGAAGGATACTGGATGGTACTGGTGTAAATTAATGTAGGACCCCATAGAAAAGAAAAATAATTCAACTTTTTTGTCAGTAATGCTACAAGAGCTTTATTTTATTTGTGTTTTCTCTTTTAAAATTTTTTGATTTTTTAATTCATACATAATAGATGCACATATTTTGGAGGCACATGTGATGACTACATTCATATAATTTGTAAAGATCAAATCAGTATAATTGGGATAAACATTCCCTTAAATATTTATCTTTTCTTTATTCTAGAAATATTTGAATTATTCTCTTCGAGTTAATTTGATGTATACAGTAGGTTATTGTAATCTATACTCATCCTACTGATCTATCAAACACTAGGTCTTATTTCTTCTATCAAACTGTATATTTGAAGAGCTTTATTTTAACAAATATTAGATATTATTTTAAGTGGTTAAAATGCCATTAAAGCTTCCAGATAGGAAAGATAATTCCATTAACATTGTGGTGTTTATGCTGGCTTGTAAATCATTTTCATTTAAACATTTTAATATATCTCTACTGTATTAGTAAGAAAAAAAAACATAAATATGAACAAGTAGTAGTACTAAACCTAAAATTTTACTTCAATTTATGAGTAAAGAAGAAAGATCTTTCCCCCTTGGTCGATTTTGGTAGATGAGTTAAATTGGAGAGTCACAAACACAAACAGAAATCAGAAAGGTAATGCACATGAGTACTGTGGACCTGGTACTGGGGAAATAAGAGAGACCGGTGAAGATTGTGGTGAGCCCCCAAAGCATATATCTATCTAAACAGAGTCACTGTTTCTCAGCTCTAGTGATTGCTAAATGAGAACTTGCACCCATTGTTGCTAGATTTTCAAGAAATCCAGATTATTTTGTATACTCTTTTGAGTTCTGAATATTGACAAACAACTTAAAAATCGTATCAAAGTATGTGTATATGAAGGGGAATGGGTGCCCATGGAACTCTTGCTGTCTAAATGCCTTAAATTTGTGACTTCAGATTTAGTCTTTTCCTCTATAGTGAATGAATGAGTTTCTATTTTTTGTATAGCTTTTTTATTTCCACTTGTAAACTTCTGTTTATTATGTAGGATCATTGATTAAATGCCCTAGATGTTATGGGGGGAATATATAGAAAAAAAAGACAAAATGTAAAAACTCTGTGCAATACATATTACTAATACTATTTCATTTAACCAAGAGCCAGTTATGGGGGTCAGATGGTACTAATTCCATGTATAAGTTAAAAAACTAAAATTTGAAGGTTTTTATTAATTTACCAATGTCACACAGCTAAGAAATGGGAGAACTATGATTCGAACTCAAATGTGTATGAATCCAAAGTCCCTGAGTTTTTTCTTTTTGTAAAAGCAATACAAGCTTACAGTAGAGAATTGCAAAATGTAAAAGACAAATTGTAGAAATGTCACCCCAAATTACAACATATAGAGACAACTACTGTTAATATGTTAATGTGCATTAAAATGTACACACACACAAAACAGCATAATCGGTATCACACTGCCATATATAATTGTATCTTGATTATTGTTCCTTAACATAATATCGAGAACACATTACCATTTTATTAGCTATTTTAAAAAAATACTATGTTAGTGACTAATGCTTCTTCCAATAGCTTCACCACTGTTTGTTTACCTGGATATTTTAGATATCTAATTTTTCACTATTATAAGTAATGCTTTAATGGATATCTTTGGGGTATAAATCTTTGTTTTGTTGAGACTATAATTATTTTATAGGATACGTTTCTGGGTATAAATCTTTGTTTTGTTGAGACTATAATTATTTTATAGGATACGTTTCTGAGAATAAAATTACTCAGGCAAAGCATCTAAACAATTTTAAGGTTTTTTATAACATATGCTCAATTTTCAAAAAAGCTTTACCAATTTACACTCATGTCAGTCTATTAATGTCTCTTTTCTTGTCTCCTTGCTAGCGTTAACTATCAGAAAATAGTTGTAAATAATATAGACACTACTCATACCTCATTTTAATTGTATTTCTTTGATTAGTAGAGATACTTGATGTTTTTTTCTTATATGATGAATAGTCATTTGTATTTTGCTTCTGCAAATAATCTGTCCCACTTTATTTACTTTCTAAATTTCTTGTGTCAAATCAACCCATCTTTTTCTGCATTTTTTTTTCACTGCTCTTATACAGACTGCTTTTCTAGTCTTAGGTCAAATAAATATTTGCTTTTATTTTTCTGCAGTATTTTTATCTATTGTTTGATACTTATGTTATTGAAAGGCTATACTCTCTCAGTTATGCTACATTTCATTCCCAAGAAAAGGACAATCGTTCCTATACTTGGGGTATGTGGCACATAAGACAAACACTCATGTAGCAATCCATTCTACTACCTTTATATGACCAACTTCTTAAGCTAAAACGCTGACAGGTTGCTGGAGTGATAAGAGTAACTGATGCCAGGAGGAATTATTCTGGACTTGTGTGGTAGAGGAAATGAGTCTTGAGCAGAGTTTTGACTTAGAAAAGGACATAATCTAGTAAAATAGCATACTCCACACATGGAGAAAATTTGTACACCTAAAAAAGTTTGTATCTATTTCTCTGTAGCTATTGCTTTACATGTATTATGTATGTATGCATTTATGCAAGTAGCATTTCAACTATTTTAGTTCTCATATTTTTCTTTTTTTGTCCCTTTGTAAATGCCATCAGAGAGTATTGGTATAATGAAATAAGACTTACAGAATATCAGAGCTAGTATTTCAGAGATTATTTTGTGGAATGTTCATAAATTACTTTCTGGAATGATGAAATTATTTGTCTCAAATCACACAGCTATAATCGGCCCTGGAATCCAGATTCCTGACTCCTAGTTAAGTGCTCTTGCTATTACAACAAACCATTGAAAGGCCCA